>NW_026067976.1:5787102-5860170 GCF_014885135.2 Alexandromys fortis | reverse complement strand
AGTTTTCAATTCTTGAACTGTTTCCATTACCTGTTTGTTCGTTTTTTCTTGGTTTCCCAGGGTCTCATGTACGTATTTACTCAATTCTTCAAACTTTTTGTTATACTTCTCATCCATTTCTATAAAGGTGTTTTTTACATATTGTTTAAGGGACTCTATTGCTTTCATAAAGTCAATTTTTTCTACTTCTGTGTTAGGGTGTTCAAGTCCTTCTGTTGTAAGATCATTGGATGTTGTTTTTCAGATTATTGGGTGAATTTTTGCCTTGGCGCCTGCCCATCTCCTCCTATCGATGCTATCTAATAGGTCTTTTAAAACCGGATCAGGCTTCTCTGCTGGCCAGAGGCTCCTCTTGAAAAATGCCCTTGTTCTGTTTCCTGGCTCCTGCCGGGGGACCAAGATCCCTCTCACCGCTCAGACGGGTCTTCAGGAAAAGAACTAGGTTCCCCGTTTGCCAGGGACCTCGCCAACCAAAGGCCTACCTCTTTGATTTAATTGTCCTGGGGTGATCTGCTCTCCGTGTTGAGCGCTGGTCCCTGCCGCCTGCATTGCCTGCTGCTGAGCCAGTACCCGCCTTGCGTCGGTCCATCCGCCCAAGTTTTGTTTTCATAAAGACTCCTAGGAAGACATTGTTAAAGTTTTATTTCAAGTAGAAAAAATTGAACTGAAAAGGAAAGCACAAGATACGGGAAGGGAAATTAAATCCACATAGGCAATGCCAATGTTAACAGATTTTGAGGGTAGAAAAAGCAGATGAGATATTGGGTGCCAAACCTATGTCAGGAAGATGAGAGGAGACTGGTGTTCTGAAGATTTCTAGGCGAAGAGGAATGATGGACACTTTCAAAGTCAAGATGTCTAAAAATGTGGCATGCGTACACAAATATACATATGAAATATTGATTATCAATTAATAGAACTAGAGAAGATGAAATAAAGCAAACTTTGTTTTCTAAAAGTTTGGGAAAAATAAAGCAAAGTCCATATGGCAAGATAAGTACACAATAAGATAATACAAATTAGATCCTAAGCACATGAAAACACTCAGTTAACATGCATGAAAAGTTAAGCACTATGTGGTACTAGAGATTTCCCTAAAACATAGGGACAGAAAAAGAACATCAGAAAAGTTAAAAAACCCTATCAGACCAAGATCACAGAAAGACTGAATACAGCTAAATTTATGTCAGATATAAGGCCAAATTCATGACTAGGGATAAAGCTTACTTTTTGAAAAATCTAACATATGCCTTTATTTTGGTACAAAAGGAATTATGGTTTGGGATCATAGTTTTAAGTCATTGTAACTAGACTCAAACAAATTTTTATTCATCAAAATAGGAGCCATCACAGCCAACACAATTTTTTTCTCATGGGATATGAGATATAAGTTTGTTTAATCTTGTAGCATCAGAATCCATGCTTCAGGGTTTGAAGGAGTCTTGAAAGTATTTTCTGCATCATGGTGCTTATGCAGGCATTTTTTTTTACCCTGGAAGAAAATGGTTCAGATGATTCGAGAAGGCTCAGTGAGAGGTCCGGTGAATGTGGTGGAGAGGCACAATTTCATAGCACAATCCGCTCAACATTCAAAACTTTGGTTCTTAGACATAGGGCTGGGGATTGTCATGGAGAATTGGACCCTTCCCTGCTCACCACTGCCAGCTACCTGCAAGGCAATCTTCGGTGCATCTCATGCATTTGCAGAGCTCATTTCTCAGATATGATTGTTTTGCATAGAGTCAAAAAGCTGTAGAGCGGTGATTCCCAACTTTCCTAATGCTGTGAGCCTTTAGTCTAGTTAGTTCCTCATGCTGTGGTGACCCCAACCATAAAATTATTTTTGTTGCTACTTCATAACTGTAATTTTGTTACTGTAGTGATTTGTAATGTAAATATCTGATATGCAGACAGTCTTAGGCAACCCCTTCGACCTCCAAAAGCTAGAGACCTGCAGGTTGAGAACCAGTGTCATAGAGGCTCAGACCAGCGGCAGACCACCAAAGAGTGACTGTGGTCACCCTTTCTTTGGTGCTCATTTGGCTTTGGTAAGAGCCTCATGTTGAGCTAAGCACAGAGCTGTTCATCACCGATTTTCATAAATTTGTTGTAAGTCACATCAGTTCAGAAATGTTTCCTAAGAAAGAATGACAATTTGAGATGGTGATTTTTTTTTTTTACTTTGGGTCTGCTCACGAGGCACTCACTTATCCAGCTTTTTCATCTTTTCAGTTTGCTTCAAACTCTGAATGACCATCGAATGGCCCATGATGAGTTCGTTGGCAACTTCTCCTATAGTTACAAGAGGAGTGGCCTGGAGACTGCTCTGACTTGGTCTGCCGTTGCACTTCATGCCTTCGAGACTTTTGTCCCTGCTGGCACTTCATGTTCCTTAGGAGCTCCTGGACCAAAGGTACAGTCGATATGAACTGTCTCTGCTTTACAACCCATTTTGAACTTGAGTAAGAAAATCACTCAGATTTGCTTTTTGTCTAACACCATTTCCATAGCATCCAATAAATACAAACTGAACAACAAAGTAATGAGCCATTAGCCAAATGCACAAAGCAAGAAATGTGCATTAAAACTGTACATAATTTAGCCACATTTATTACAAATCTATTCCAGCATCAAATGATAAACTCCAGTAATGTGAAAACCACAGTTGCCTTTGCACCAAACTAATCATGTCACAGTAGAAAGAAAGCACAATCTCATGTCCCAGGAGGAAGTGTCAGACTGCAGCCTTCGGATATGCATTAACGTCGCTGTGTCTGTGAGGTGGCACACGTTTAAAAACTGTTGAGGAAGGTACTTTGAATACATCGGTCATAAAGCGACAATGACAATTATCCACACAGTGTTTGTGGTTGCAGCAGAGGGCTGGAAGCCATGTTTGGGAAGGTAGACATTCTGGGGGACCCCTTTCCACGGGGGAGGGAGCTGAATCTGTGACCTTCACTCTCTCCCATGCAGGACTCCGGGAGGGGTGGTCTGGGCCTGGCGATACTGCTGACTCTTAGGTAACTCGGCTCTGTGTTCTCCCCCTTCCGCTTTATAAATTAATGTGAGCTAGTATGGCCTCAAGATTCGCTGCGGAGCTGAGGCAGCAGAAAGTCGCATGCATTAGTTAGGACACGCGCTAAAGGGCTGTCACAGAGACTCTGAGAAATGCCACTGTGTGACGGGATTGTTTAGGGGAGCAGTGCAGCAGCAGGCAGGCGGCATCCGGCAGGTAGGTAGCGAGCGCTGCTCCAAAAGCCACCGGCTTCCTTCTGTTTTGCTCCATCCGCCCAGACTGTTGTCTCATCTTATTTTCTACATCTGCAACCAGCCCACTCAAGGAAAGGACAAGCACCCTTCTCACCTTCTTTTTTTCTTTTTTCTTTTTAATAACATCTTACCTAGAATTTGCACATATGACTTTTGCTGTAATGTCTCCACTTGGAAATTGGTGACTGGGCCCCTCTGAGCAGCACGGAAGTTGGGAAACACTGCTTCCAACTGCACATCATTTTCTTTCCGCATGCACACTCTTCTGAGAGTGTTTGGGAGAGTCCTTCAACCCTCGAAAAGATTAGACTGTATGATAAGGAAACGAGCAATATATCCCATGCATTCCTAATCATAGGTCATATGTTACATGCCAGGGACATCAGAGCCCCTCAGAACCTCAACATCACCATCTGGAGGACAGTCTCTCAGAGGTATTGGGAATAGCAACCAAGATGAAGACAACAGACGCACTGGAGGCTTCTGTCATCCCTTTGCTCTGCGACCCCTCCTGTGCATGGCCCAGAGGCCCCAGCCAGAAACACTAGCACTTGTAGGTCATGAGTGCTGAGCTGAGGTGGCCAGCAGTTGGCCCGATTCTGCCTCTGGCTGCTGTTCCTGGAGTTCCCTTTCCTCCTCCCGCACCTTCTTCTCATTCCTGCACCTCGGTCATGGAGCAACTCTGCAGATTGATGGCCTTTCACCTAGAAGATGGAGACAGACCCCAAATCCTGTGTTCTTAAAGGAGAGGATTAATGAGGCCGTGGAGTCGTCTTGTGCCTGTTTCAGAATGGTCCACAGCAGAGAGAGACAGACGGCTGTGGGGCTTTGGTCGGTCGGTCAGGCTGCCCTGAGTGTGACCTGTCAGAGTTTGTTTGTGATCTTTGTGGCCAGTGATGCAGGTCACAGGCCAGGCGGTGTTCCTCCCAGGAATCTGATTGTTTGCATTTGGGAAGTGCAGGAGCTTGGATCTGTCGGAGCAGAGGGTTAAATCATGGAGTGTTTTACAAGAACGGCTATAGGGAATGCCGTGTTTTCTCCTTATATGGCTATTTTTCTCAGTCCAAAAATCCCAGGGTGTATTTTACGTGGCTGAAATACACAAACGGAGTCACAGTCTTAGCCAAACACGCTATGTGGCTTTAAAATTAACAAGCCTCTCTCTACTTCTGTACCCTAAACACACCCGCATGCACAGTTTCTATTGAGACTGAGGAAAGAAAGGCTCTTTCCTTTTCAGCCACCAAAAAAATATTTGTGAGGGATGAAATTCTCTAATCCCATTCATTTATGCATAAGAATAGTTTTTTTTTTTGTGTGTGTGTGTTTGCAAGCACGTGTGGAAAATCTACATGTCGCGATTTGAATGAGCGGCTTCTGTGTGTGTTAGCTTTGGGGCACACAGGTAGAATGAGACACAAACTTTACAATACAAGGGGAGACACTTAGCCCTTCCTCAGCTGACAGCAGTGAGGCCAGAAGGCAGCACAAGATGGGAGAACGCTGCGCATGTCACAGGGAGGGCTCTCAGTTCACGCTCTGCTGTTACTGACAGTCTGTGGGAGACATGGGAGACGGGGCTAGTTGAATCTTCTCGAGGTCAGGGTGAACAGGGGCGCATTCTTGGTGGAGGGGAAAAGCCTCAGGACAAATGCGTAGATAAGACATCTGGAATGCTTTAGAGGACAGCAAACAACCCACACATCTAGGGAAAAAATGGTGGAAGGAAAGGAATATTATGTAGCCAACTGGAAATATCAGGCTAAAGGGCTGAGTGACTTTAGTGGGTGTCACTCCAGCCCAGAGAGCTAGGCTTGAGTTAGTTAAATATGATGATGTTCCTATTTTAAAAAGAAATGACTGCTTTTCTTTCTCTTTTTGTTTCTTTTCTTTCTTGCTGTTTCATTGAACAGGGTCTCACGTAGTCCATCTGGATTAGAACTTGCTACATAGTAAAGGCTGGCGGTGAACTAATTTTCCCACTTTTACCTCTCAAATGCTAGAATTATAGGCTTGGGCTACCATGCCTGGCCTCAAAGAAGATTTCTGAGTTGAGTTCCAGACCAGGCAGATAGCAAGACTTGTCTGAGACCAAACAAACCAAAATCAAGTCTCCTTATTAAAGTTCCATATTGGTGGCTTTATCAGTGAGAAATACAGTTTATTGCTAAGGTATAATTTTAGCTGCATATTCTAGAGCTCATACTGCAAACTCCAATTTTCCTTTGAAAAACTTTCACTTTTTGTGGACAGAGGAGAAATGCAGGGGTGCAACTTAGCCTTGGGTGGAGATCATTTTGAATAAACTTGAATAAAAAGAAAATGTACATTTCAAGCCCTTTTGGAAATTTGTGTCTCCCAAAACCTACTTTCTGGGTCTCATTTAATCCCAGATAGAGCTGAAATTATTGTATCTACTTGGTGAAGATCCAGCTAAAGTGTCAATGGCCATCCCAGACTCACTCAGCCAGTTCGGGGAGAAGTGAGACTTTCTGGAAGCTGGAGGGATCCAGCTGGTGTCTTTAGGGTAGTGAGCTGGCAAAAGATAGACTCCAATGAGTTAGAGACACAGCCTGGGCGAAGCCCTTCACAGCCTGAAAAATAAGTAACGGGGGCAAGAAGACTGGGAACGAGGCAAGAATTAGAAAGGCCTGTGCAGGTCCGGAGACAAGGTGCTACCAATCTGAGTGGCAGCTCCACCCAGAAGGGCCAGCTTCTGGGCGGGCCTTCCTGAGTAGTGAAGAGTGCAGGCTCTTGGCCCCCGACCTCCCCACTACGGTGGTAACCAGGTTCCCTGAGCAAGTCAGCTGATCTATCTGAGCCGTACTTGCTACTAGGGAAAAAAACCCAAGTGGAGTTGAGAGGGCAAGGTATAGAGATTAATCCAGATGATCTGGAGAGCACGGAGCCCAGTCCCCAGCCAGATTCAGTGTGGATCATTGTGCGATTGCCGCGAAGGACTGCCACACAGGTGAGCGGGCCATGGAGACCTGCACTGCGGCTTCTCTGAGTAAGGCTGCTGGTGAGGTGACAAGGACGAAAGGCTCCCAGTGAGGGATGATAAAGAGTCCCTTTATCCTCACTGCAACCACACAGTCACTCTTTCACACACACCAGGTAAAACTGAGAGTTTCGTTCTGCTACAGATGCACTACAGGGGAAAATGTCGGCAGGAAGGGGTCCACGTGCGAGCCCAACAGGGACCGTTTGCTGCTGCTGTGGCTTTTCCCCATTAAAAACCTCCTAAAATACACCAGGGGGCTCTCCGGCTGCCCCGTTGCTTGCACGGGTGTTGGGTGAATGCTATACTCGGAAAGTGTGACCGCCCAGCTCATCTGTGCTGCAAGATCAGCTTTGGAGCTTTCTGAGACCACAAGATAATGAAGCCAGAGAGACTGGAGAGAAACATCAGGACACATGTATCCATGTGGGGCTTGAAAACAGTTTCACTATCAAATCACCTAATAGATACAAACGTGAAAGACAATTCCTTCTTGCCTCTGGAGAACAAAGCCACTTTCTACCTTCCCACACTACCATGAATGTGGTCAATGTGTCCTTTAGTTTGTATACCTTGCATGATTCTATAGTTAGTTTGTGATGACTGTCATTGGTACTGTATTACCAACATTTGTTTAGGGTGCCAAAAAGGCGTCAACAAATTATTTTTGCAAAACCAGTCACAGACATAAATCAGTACTGCTGTATGCAGCGTAGCCAGTCCTGGGAACGACAGCCCTTCTCTCTGCCCGGGTTGCCAGTGTTCTCCCAGAGTTATACTGGGCTAATTTTTTTCACCCATACATTTCTGAGTTCTTCTAATAGGCGGGGCATGGGGTTGTAAAGTCCCATCCCACTATTCGTGTTGGGTTGTTTTAAATGCATATGAATTGACCTCAGCACCATAAGGGCCACATCAACTTGTTCTTTTTCAAAAACCAAGACAGGATCTTTCTGAGGACAGACGTTGACCTGGAAGTGCTGGAGATGTCTGAATATCGGATGTATCTCTGTTCCTGGCTTCTCCTTTCTTGGATCAGTTCTCTAATCTGACTCCCAGGACCTTGGCACATCTCTTATGTGAATTTGAGGGTGATTTCAAGAAACCCAAAAACTGACCCTTACAATGGAGCTGTTAGGAAGAACCAAGCTCTTGTTTGAGATTTGGAGAACCGTGTATTGCACAGGCATTCTACCCATGCCAAGTCATGTCCCAGGGTCTAGGAAGCTTGGTTAACATGGGGGAGAGAGAGAAAGAAGCCTGTTGCTCCCCAGGGAAAATGGTGCCATTTTTCTCGAAGATGTACAGACAGAGCGTTTGATTGGGAAGAAACCTTAGGTCATTTATCCCTCACTTTTAAAATGAGGAGGTGGATATGCTCCCCAGTGGGCTGTCTCCCTTCTGTTCTACAACAATACACCACTTCTTTTCACAGAGAAATACGCTTCCAACAGGGGGAAGAAAGGCAGGGCTGGGAAGGAAGGGGATCAAGCGACTTTCATTGAAGGATTCATTTTTGATTTAAATATTTTGTTCTAATCTCCAACTTCCTTTTTAACTTGGCAGAATAACCAAAAGAAAAACAACGTTCCTCCCTAGCCCAGTTTACAGTCCGCCAGAGCACAGGATCTGGTTACTGCTTTCAGATTGTATACGTTGGGTCCTTCAATATATTAGCTTTTTTTCCTTTCTTTTTAAAATCTATTGCTTGTATACATAGGGCTTTATTTTAATGGCATGTCAGAGTGGATATGGTGAAAAAACCCAGGAGAAAAAAATATAGATTAAATATAGCCAGCGATTTAATACCCTTGCCTTCTTTCTTTCCTTTTTGCTTCCCTGCACACGCCATGGGAGTTCTCAGGAGTGATACATCCTGTAACTGTAAACAGATGTGGTCCCCTGGCTGTGACACCAATGAGAACTTCCCTTCACACTGGACCTGTGTGCTGTCATTTTGTTCTGTGGCACCGAGGTGAGGTGACAGGGAGGAGCTGCGGTGCAGTTTAGATACTCCTTTGAGGCTCTGTAATGCTTTTCATTCTTTTGGTTTTTTGCAACTTCCACGCTGTCCTGGGGGTCTCTGGTTGGGAGGAAACAAGGGTGCTGCAACTGGGGGTTTGCCTCTGGGGTGGGGTCTCCTCTGAGAAGCCCGGTGTATCACTTCCAGCCTGGGGCTTCACCTGTCACTTCAGGACCCAGAATGAGGCTGACTCTATCCGGGTTCTGTCCCTGATCTTTTCAATGTTCGTTACAATGTGTCCTATAAGCCAGGTGTGATCTCAGCCACTAGAGAAACCCAACCAGGAGGACTACAAGTTCATGGTCAGTCCCAACAACTTAGAAAGATGTTCCAAAACAGAAAGTAAAAAGAGGCTGGGGCAGAGAGCTTAGTGGTGGGTAGCCTGCGAGACCCCTGTTAGTTTCGGATGCATCTGGACATTCACATGTTGTCTGTAACAACGTAAAATGTGTATTTAACTTTACGGTGTGGTTTTCCACTGTCAATAGACAATCCCCAGACTAGATAATGTATTGTTCCCATCTTCTGAGAGGCACAGACAGAGATAATGATTTGAGTGCAAATGGCTCATTTCAGAGCAGTCCCAGGAGAGCCAGCAGAAGCCTGGGAGTGAGACAAGGAAGGAAAGGAGGCCACTGTGGGCAATTGGGTCTCAATACTGCCAGGAGGATTTCTTGGCCTCAGCACCACGGATACTTAGACAGAGATAATTCCTTGTTGAGTGTCTGTCAGGTAAACTGTAGGAGGTTTAGCCAGCTGTTGGTCATTAAGTGTGGGTGGTACCCGCTCCTTCCTGTGCTATGATAGTCAAAAGTGTCTCCAGACATTTCTAGGGATGGGCACCATCCCTGGTTCAGAATTATAGGAACCAGGGAGATTCTGGCATGGGCTGTCTGGTGGGCATATACCGCATGGCAAGGGTGACAAAGATCCCTGCTTTGTCTACTGCATTCTCTTTTGGAGTCTGGGGAGGTCAAAGAAAGTATTGGTTGTAGTAGCTGCCAGAGGCAGCTGTGGAGGCAAGCCCCAGTTCAAACCCATGGAAATCGTTGGTTTTGGTGCCTTTTCCCTCTTCCCGAGAACTCTAGTTAATCTCATATCCTCTGACTCTTCACCCCCCAAAAGTTCATTCCAAGCCAAGTTTATATTAGTCCAAGTCTCCCTCTTTGTACTATTTGAAAGACCAGAGAGAGAACTGCAGCCAGCGGAGAGAAAGGCAGTTTCTTCAACAGATGCAGCAAAGCTCTCGTGAACCTGTTTTTCATGGTATCTTGGTCATCATCTGTAGGTAACTCAGAGAAGGAAAGAATAGATTTGAACACAACTCTACCTGTACCAAGTAAAAACAGTGGACTTTTGGCTCTGAGGGTTTACTCACAAAGTTGGGCAGAGTTTAGGCAGAAGTGTGTTTTCTGGGGGGAAGACTTCTAACAGGTGACTGGTAAAAAAGCTACCAAGAGTTAGATGGGCTTCTGGGTCTGGAGGATGGAAAGTTCATGGGACACACCAAGCCCCAGACTGGTGAGTCATGCCCAACACGGTGCTTAGATGAGATTCCAGGAGCTCCCTGTCGGGTGATCTTTTTCCATCTCTACCCCACTAATGGTATTCTGTCAGAGCCGCGGCACAGACTGTCCAAGGGCCACATCCGATGGATGTTTCCCTCCCTTCAACAGGAAAGCACTTCTTTCAGGGATTCGCTCTAATTTCTTTCCTAGCCATCTTGCCTCCCTTTTCCCCTGGTCTCCCCTTCTTGCAGGCTCCCCAGGTAGTTCTGCTCCTACAGCCCACGCCTGAGCAGACCCTAAAGGCTGCACGATTGCCTGCTTGGTTTATTTCCCAGTCTTCCCGAACGGTCTCACAAACTTCAGGGTAGTGAGTTCCCAGAGATCAAGACTGGTTGATTTGTAACTCTGCTCTTTGGTGAAGGAGGGAACACTTGTATCTGGATGGCTTGTGTGTACCTGGAGCTCAGTAAACCGGGACAGAACCCATTAAATCTTCCTTTAGCTTTTTTTTTTTAATTTTTGTCATGTAATGTATTTTGATCATTTTCTTTCCCCTCCCACAACTCCTCCTAAGTTCTTCCTACTACTTTATGATCTCTCTCTCTCTCTCTCTCTCTCTCTCTCTCTCTCTCTCTCTCTCCAAAAGAAAGGAAGGAAGGAAGAAAGGAAGAAAGAAAAGAAAGGGGGAAGGAGGGAAGAAAGGAAGAACAGAAATTAGGAAAAAAAAAAAACAAAAAAATCAGACAAATAGACAAAAAGAAAGTAAATAAGACAAAAAGAAAATAAACAATATGGAGTCCATTTTGTTTGGACCAAGTATCCTGGGCATGGGGCTACCCTGCAGTGTGGTTGATAAACCTGTGACACTTCATCTGAGAAACTGGAGTTCCCTCTCTTAGCAGCCATCAGTTGCCGATGGCTTCTGGGCTGGGGTGGGACTTTGTGTTGATGTCCTCATCTCTGTGCTGGGGTCTTTGAACCTGTACAGGTCCTATGTGTGGTGTCACAGACTTTGTGTGTTCATGAATGTGTCAGTCCTGTGTGTCGGGAAGATGCCGTGTCCCTGGAGTCCTTCAGGACCTCTGCCTCCTCTTCCACATAGAGAGCCTTGAGAGGTGGGATTTGATTTTAAAAAAAAAAAAATCCCATCTAAACCTGAGTACTCCAAAGTCTCCTACTCTCTGCACATTGTCCAGCTGGGGATCTCTTTATTGGTTACTGTCTACTGCAAGAAGAAGCTTCTCTGATAAGGTCCAAGCCACGTTCTACTCTGTAGGTATAGCAATATATCACTAGGAGTCATTTTATGGCTATATTCTTTGGGTGGGGTATTGGTGTTAGGTTTTCCCTAGGCCTGTGACCTAGGCCACTTTGGAAGTATCATGTATGAACCCATCTCATGGAATGGGCCTTAAATTCAATCTAAATATGATGGCGCTCCCATAATGTTTGTCCTTTATTGCGCCTTCCAGCTACTCTTTACCCTGTCCCTGAGATACTCCCAAACCGACCCCATTCACTGAGCTCTTCCCACCCACCTCCCGCCCCTCTGGTCTCTTTCTACCCTCAGTGTGGAACTGCCCACTCGGTCCTCTCCACCACCCCCTGCAGTCGTCCTTGGTGCTCGTATCTGTTTAATACCATAGCCTCAGAACTGGCCGCTCTGTCTCTCAGCTTCTGATGCTTCACTCCCTCCCCATGGCTTATGGCCATTCTTTTTGAAGGAATGTCATCATACTCTGCTTGAAATTTTAAAACAGGTGCCACTAATTTCACAGTTCAGCTAGAGGTCTGCCGTGACTCGAGGAGTTAGAATGTCAGCAAGGTTACAAATCCGTCCTGCTGAGATCCAAATCCTGGCCCTTCAGATAGAGTATTTATCCTCGATTGTGGATTAAGATCAGCAGTACCCATCCTCCACAGACCCCCTCACCCATGCTTTCCCTTTCTGTCGGTTCTGTGTCTCCCAGTCGGTCATGGTCCCCAAATATTCCCGTAGTACAACAGAGACTCTGCTACAGTTATTGCAATAATTTCTCTGTCATTCTTATTTATTTTATTTCATAGTTTCTTCTGCCTAGTTTATAAATTAAACTTTACCATAGGTTTGAATGTATAGGAATACACAGGCTACAAAGGGGCCAGGGCTACCTCTGATTCTAGGCATCCATTGGGGTTTTGGCGTGTATCCCTCACAGGTATAAGAGAGGCTGCTCTAGCTGTGTCA
This sequence comes from Alexandromys fortis, assembly GCF_014885135.2. Lineage (NCBI taxonomy): Eukaryota > Metazoa > Chordata > Mammalia > Rodentia > Cricetidae > Alexandromys > Alexandromys fortis. Next base: position 5,848,138 of record NW_026067976.1, on the reverse strand, counting down.
ACAGATGCAGGACGTGGCCTGCATTAAGAAGCCGATGAGTGTTTTCTGCCATCATTGGAAACTGGCTTCCGGGGCTGTCATGGGTATGCTGTGAGCTGGCATTTGTGGAAGAGCCACAGTCTTAGTTAGGGTTTCCTATTGTTGTGAAGAGACACCATGACCATGGCAACTCTTATAAAGAAAGCATTTAATTTGGGGGGGCTCACTTACAGTTTCAGAGGTTTAGTCCATTATAATCACGAAAGGGATCATGGCAGTTTCCAGGCAGAGTGGTGCTGGAGCTGCAGGAAGTCACCTGACTGTCACACTGAGTGAAGCTTGAGAAAAGAGACCTCAAGCCTGGCCCTCACGGTGACACACTTCCTCCAACAAGGCCACACCTCCTGAAAGTGCCCCTCCTCTTGGGGGCCATTTCTTTTAAACCACCACACCTACTGTATGCATTTGTTACCTGTTCTGGCCTGGGTAGGGGTTTGGAGCCAGCACCAGGAGGTGGGTTAGGGAACCCCATAGAAAGGGCAGATGAAAGGTGCCCAGAGGAACAGGGGTGTAAGGCTGTGCTGGGCCTGTTGATAAGCTCACAGGACAGTCAGCCGAAGTACCAGCCGATCTGTGAAGATTTGACACTGGCTGCTGGACTTTCATTGCTCCAGTCCAAGAGCTCATTGCTCTGTCTTGCGAGCCTCCTCGGGAGCACGGTAAAAGGGCACGGAGCAGGGCTTCTTAAACTTATTCCACTCAGCCTTTCTGAAAATCTGATAAAATTCGCGTATGTGTGCAGGTGTAGGTATGTGCGTGCCTGTGCACGTGGAGGCCAGAAGTTACAGTTGGGTGTTTTTCCTGAGTGCATATTTTCTGAGACAGCATCTCTCATTAAACTTGGAGCTTGTTGGTCCAGCTAGACTGGGTGGCCAGAAGTCTTCTGGGGTCCTCTTGTTGCTTCCTCCCTAATTCTAGGATTATAGTCCATGCTCAATTTACAAAAGAGCGCAGAGGACTTGAACTCCAGTCTTTAGGTCTGTATGGCAAGCACCAACCAACCTATCGCCTCAGTTCCTTTACCTAAGAAATTTTTATATGATCTTGGACATACAGTTATATAAGGTATGTTAATCAAGTATTTACTAATAATGTCTTAATTCAGTCTAAATTCTTTGGTAGACATTTGATTTTATGATTTATTAGAGGTGAAAACAAATTTGCATATTAATGAGATGGATGTGTGCTTTGTTGATTTTTACATAAGAATTAAATCATGGCTGGATATTTAATACAGTAGGATAGGCCATCTCTACTGTTTTTCTCAAAGTTAGCTGATATTTCGATTTTATCTTTCACGCTGAGAATGCTACTTTGTATTAATCCGCAGAACAAAGGGAAGAGGTACGTTCAGGGTCATTTCTGAAATTGTTGGAAAATTTGTCCTAATCTCCAGTCAAAATTCATTTAATGATCTTTTTTTTAATGAAGCTCAAGTCAGCAACTCAAACGGAAATTTTAAAAATCAAACATTCTAACCCAAGGCAATCCAAAGGCGAACTAGTTTCATGTTTACATGCTGAAGACCGATGGTAGCCAAATATTATGTTTGTTCTCTAAAATGTCTCCATTGCATTACTGTAAGATTAGAAATCTTAGTACGTACAGCAAAAACATTTCGGGTCATCACGCACCATGGTCTCACATCTGAGATAAGGCATGCCTGGCTGTGTTTGCTGGCATCCCTGGAACGGGATGTATGTGCACAGTCTGGAGCAGACACCTGTTGCGGCCAGGCTTCGGTAAGCGACACACTGCAGCTCAGGTGAGCTCTTCTAGACCTGGTCCAGGTTTGTTATGCATTGATGGTCAGCTAATGCTTGGTCGCCGCCCTTTCAGAACTTAGGAACAGCATGACATTTCTCGTGACCCCCCCCTCCCCCGTGCACTCACCTCCTGTGGGGGGTCCTTCTCCATAGTGAAAGAAGCTGGAATGGCGTACCTTCCTAGGACATGCTGCCCGAGGATGGAACTGAAGGGAGTGTGCAGAGCTCTTCCTGTGTGTAGATGTGGTTTCCATGGCAGCAGGGCTGGACAGGAAGGGCAGGAGAACGTGTATCATAGCCAATGAGTGAGTTACCGCAGATCCTGTGACCCCATGAACAGCTACCACCGCGCTCAGTTTCTTCAAGTGCTCCTGAAACACTTCACCATTAGAGGTCACAACCACAGGCTTGAGGGCAAAGTTCCCAGGATGCAAGTCTCAGGTAGATAAATGGTTGTGTGTCCCTGTGCCTCCGTTTCCTCATGTATGTGAGGGACGGCTTACCGAGCTGTCAGCGTGTAGGTGATGGTACGCTCGGTCCCTAAGGGTTGCATGTATATAATACCATTTTGTTTTCGCAGAACCCTCATGGAGAAGGAATTTCTTCTCCTTGTCAGAAATGAGGCCTCTCGGGCTAGCCCAACTGATGTGTGTTACATACAGTGGGCTTTTCAGATTTTAAAATGAAGTTTGCCTCTCAGTGCCACTCTCTGGTTCACAGTATTCTTTTTGCTTGTTTGGTTTTGGTTTTTGATTTTTTTTCTTTTCTTTTTGAGACAGGATCTTACTGTGTAGCCCTGGCTGTCCTGGAACTGACTATGTAGACCAGGCTGGCCTCGAACTCAAAGAAATCTGCCTCTGCCTATGGAGTGCTGGGATTAAAGGTGTGCCTCACTATGCCTGCCACAGTGCCACGGTATTCTTAATTAGCTCTGGGCCCCCAGCCTTCTCTGAAGGCTGCCCTCACGGATGTCCAGAGGCCCCAGGGCTGAATCTGCCCAGTTTTTGTCACTTTCTTTTTCTTCCCCTCTCTGTTCTTGCCACAAATCTTCTGTCTTTATTTGTCCCACCCACACTGCCCCAGCTACATTTTGAAAAGTCATTAAAATCCCGAGTGAGCGAGCACATCCCATTAAACCCTCCTTTTCAAACAGCGCATGAGCCTTTCCAGACCCCTTTCTCTCTCTGCTCGCTGGCCGCTCAGCCACGTTTAAGTCTGCTGCCGACAGACAGGCTTCTGCGCTTCCTTGATACCACCGTCCTGGCCAGGAACGTTCTGCGCACATGCTGTTTCTGGAACAGACACTTCTGCGAAGTCTTAGCATTCCTCATCTTGGGTCTGTGGGAATACTTCTCCGCAGAGCCGTAGCCGATGAGTGCAAGTTCCTGAGATTATAGAATTCAGGTGGAGGCCTCCGCTCTGAGAGGTCTGGGGAAGTTCTACTCCAGACAGATGGGGAACCCGAAGCCAGAGAGCTCAGGGGGAGCTGCCCAGAGTCCCTGCCGTCACCTTGAGCTTGGTCTTGTTCTCCAGACCCGCAGTGCTGACACTTGTTGCGTCTCTGGCCCCTCCTTACCCTCTGATGGCACAGCCTGAGAGATTTCACAGTGGTGGAGATTTCAGTGAGCCAGGATTGGGTGGGGGTGAGGAGAAAGAGCGAAAATTGAGGCCACCCGTGGTGGTCTAGGCAAGAGAGGATGGTATCGCTACTGAAATGGTAGCATTGGGAAGCTAGTATCTATGGGATTTAACAACCAGTCAGGCTTTAGAGAAAGAGCAGGGAGAGGAGGACCCCAGGTCTGCACGCTAGTAAGACCATTTGCAGCAAAGGAAAGCTATGCAAAAGTGGAGCCATTTGTCACTGTATTTGTCTGATGGGGAGAATGGGGTAAAATTGCGTTTTAGCTTTGAAATGCCTGGAGAAAATGTTCAGGCAAATAGACACATCTGGATTTCAGAGAGGTTCCAAGAGGTAGAGAGAATATGGGATTTTCAAGGTTGTGAAACTATAGGCTTGGTTGGGACAGGTCAATTGCAGAAGGGGAGTGTGTAGGGTAGGTGGGAAGGGGATTAGAGGAACCTGGAGCAAAGGGGCAATGAGCAGTCGGTTCTGCAGAAGAGCGGCCAGCAGGCGGAGGCTTCTGGAAGCTTTCTGGAGGAGGATGCCAGGCTCTGTGTGGGTTCTCTGCTGAGAGTTCTCCCATAGGCCACTCATGGCAGCCTTGCCAGGCTCGGAGAATGTGGTGGAACGGAGGCTGCGAGAGCGCGTAATCCTCTGGTTTTAGCTTTTGGCAAGTGGAACCTGTAATTTCATGACGATTATTCTCATTTTGCAGCGTGTGGCTCTTCCTTAGCATCTGCTGCGCACATCCTAAAGTGGCGGGAGATGGCTGTTATGGTGTGTGGTGGCACACATGTGGCTTCTTCCAAGTCCAAGAGCTGAGAACGAGAGAGCCACCACCAGGGCAGGTGGGCCCTTCCAGAGCCTGACGCTCCTGGCATGTTCCTGGTAAAAAATGTTCACATGGAACTTCTGTGGGATGTAGCCATTCTGCTGCCCTCCCCTTTAACCCAGCAAATGCAACCAAATTACGATTTTTTACCTTTGGTTTGGTTTTTTAAAAAATCATCTACTTTATGTGACTAATAATAACGAAACATCCCACATCTCAAAAATGAGGTTTCTAAAATGTGTTGCGTGGTAGTATTACCTACGCCCGTGAGTCTTACCCATTGCCTCAAAGGTAAAAGAGCAAACCAAATAACACTGAATGTTCACTAGATCATGACTATGTTACCCGAACAAAACAAGATGCGTTCAGAATAAACAGCTGGCAAACATCATGAGTAAGCTGACCGAGTATTAGTATGGTTTCCACTGGGTAGTGGAGAGCTAAGAATTTTATTTCTTTTACCCAAATGTATGCATTTTTCAAGAATTTGTAATGGTATGTTATCTTTCAGAGCCACATTGCCCAGTGGACTTCGCTACAATGACGATAATGCTTCTCACTCTCTTCTGGAGGCCACACATGGTTTGTGGGAAGTGTGTGACTGGGGAGCGGGAAGTTTGCTCGCTCCAAACACATGCCTCGCTCTTCCTGAGCATCTAAGTTGGGTTTTCAGTACAGCTCCAGCTCCAGAGAAGTCCCTCTTCTGGCCCTGATGAGTATCTGTGCATACACAGCTCTCTCCTCCCTCCCTTCCTGTCTCATACACAAATAAAAAACTAAACATTTAAATCGGAGGAGATAGTGACTACTGTGTTTGTAAGGTAGTTTTAAAGCAATCATTAATGGTGACAATAATTATATGCTAATAAAGCTGTTAATATAAGCATTTAAAACCTAGTAATTTGGACAGGAGAGAAGGCTCAGAGGTTAAGAGCAGATAAGAGCCCTGACTGCTATTCCAGAGGATCCAGGTTCAAGTCCCACCACCTACATGGTGGCTCCCAGCTCTATAACCCCAGTCCTAGGGGATCTGATGCCCTCTTCTGGCCTTTTTATGCACTATACACATGCAGTGTACAAACATGAAATTTTATTGTATGCCATGGTGACTTTGGACTTTATAATAGAAAATATAGACACAGCCTAAGCAATCACGGAAGCTTTTCTTTAGTGGATTTCCCTTACATAATAAAAAGTGGTCCAGCATGAGGCTTGTTCAGACTTGTGTTCACCTGTGTACTATACAGAAACAGCCTGGGTGCTCTCATTCGATGACAACTCTCACCATCACACACGACAGCATTCTACACGTACACGCTTCCAGTCTGCAGAGGCCTTCCAAGTGGGCAGTATCTCTTGAGGCAGGAACCAGGCATATTGCGGCCATTTTACAGTTGAGAAAAATGAGATCCGTGGAAGTTCTGTTCATACAGCTGTAAAAGAGGAAGCAGAAAATGAAAACCCTCTCAGTCTTGATGCCCTGGGGGGTATTGTTGACCTTTATAACATGGGGAGACTAATTGCTGCCAGGGTTGTAAGAAGGGGGCTTTCTGAAGGACCTGGAGAGATGGAGAATTTGCTGATTTTGAAGCGGGCGGTGGTGGCGCATGCCTTTAATCCCAGCACTCGGGAGGCAGAGGCAGGCGGATCTCTGTGAGTTCGAGGCCAGCCTGGTCTACAAGAGCTAGTTCCGGGACAGGCACCAAAGCTACAGAGAAACCCTGTCTTGAAAAACAAAAAAAAAAAAAAAAAAAAAAAGAATTTGCTGATTTTGGTTAAGGCTTTTAAGCAGTTCATTTTTGTGAAGATTTGTTCGTTAGTTTGTTTTTGTCTTCTAGAACCATCTTAAGTCCTCAGAAGGCACTCTGGGTCTCCCCTTAGTTGGCTAGTGTCTCTGTGCTTTCCACGAGAATGCAGTCAGCTCTCTCCTCCGTCTTCTTATGGGAGCTCTCTCTAGGGTTTGGGCCCCACACATCCATCCGGTCCTTTCCTGCATGGGGTCCCTAGGTGGGCAGGGAGTTAGCTAATGCAATTCCATATTTAAAAACCTTCAGGCTCTCCCCAGTCATGTTCCCTGGTCTAATGGGATGCGTTGGACATGGTATCGGGCGATGGCCATGGAAACTCTCTTGGTGTTGAGCAGAGTTGGTGGCCTCCCGTGTGCTCTTCGTTTAAGTGGGCCTGCCTGTGTGCTCAGAGCAGAGGCAGCTGAGTGGCCCTGCTGGTGTGTCTGGAGCAGCCGCAGCTGTCTTTCACACCCGTGAGCCTCTGAATGTTTTCAAATCTAAAGCCTCATTTCTTTCTGATTCAAGTTCTAGGAAAAGGCTGGAACCAGTTGTTATCTAAAAAAAAAAAAATAAAAATGAAGCCTTTGGTCTACCCGTCTGTCAATACCGCCAAGAAATATTCACGCAAGTCAGCCTGTCCTAAAAAGGAGAATGGCTGCTTTCGGAGACAGATCTCTGGATGGTTCCCTCCCTCGCTCGGAACCACTTCCTTTCCTCAAATCTCACTTTAAAACCTTCCTGTTTGCTTTAGCCTCTGCCTGACTCAGGCCCCATTCATCTTTCTTTCCTCTCTCCCCACGACCACATCCTTCCACTCGCACTGTCCACGTGAGAGCACTTGCCTGCCTCCCGCCTCCCTCCAGTTTTCAACCCCTGGGCCTGTCACCCTGCAGGGACAGCCTGGCAGATCCTGGTCCCTTGCTGCTCTGTCTGAGCCTCCCTTCTCTGGTCCAGATGTAGCTGGAAGCGTTTTGTCTACAGGGGCACCTTCTCCTCTCCCAGTCTGTAGAGGAGGAGGTAAGAGTCCAGCGGTGTTTTTGTCTAAAGAGACGCTTTGCAAGTTGTATTTCACAAGTTTCAGATTCAGAAACTTGAGACACGGAACACAAAAAGACCTTGTAACAGACCCGCAGATTCCAATTCCCAGCTGTGCTTCCCCCGGGGAAGCTGCAGGTAAAACCCGAAGGAGATGGGGGGATACAACACAGGTCAGCTGGAGCTGTTGTTCACCTCCAGAATAGAGTTATAATTGTCTCAACTGAGCTTTCTATTTCCCCAAAGTAAGGAGCAAAGTAAATTCCCCAACAAAGTTCCGAGTCTGGATTGACCTGGGAAAACAACCCCCAGAGCAAGCCCGTGTGTTTGAATTCCTTGCGTTCGGGGTGTACACTCAGTACTTACTTCTGAAGTCTGCACTTTCAACTCCGGTCTCTGGATGGCAGACAAGCTGTGGGCTTCACCACCACGCATCACTGTGCATCATCCCAGGGTGGAACTTTCTCCCACAGATGTGCGGGCGGGTCAGTTTGTTTCCATCTCCACAGTGTTTCACTATGAGCTGAAAAAAAAAAATGCTTGCAAAACTAAACATCCCAGATTTTTATGCCTCACTAAAGTGCAATCTTTTTAGATTCATAGTGTGTGTGTGTGTGTGTGTGTGTGTGTGTGCATGCGTGTACCTCTTGTGGAGATGAGGGCGACTGTGGGAGTTCGTACTCTCCTTCCACCAGAAATACAGACTGCTTCATGATTTTACATGTCATCCGTGGGCAGGGCCCAATTTTAATGTGTGCTCCTGAAGCTGGCAAAATCTCAATGGCCATGATAAAGTGCCATTTCTGTCCCACACTACTGTTTGGTAAAATATTCATACTGGAGAGGTGATGCTCACCAGGCAATTGCTACCACAATATTCCTGTTTACATGAGGGATGAAAGTCAAGGTCACTTTCCTCAAGTCACAGAAGTTATGAAGGGTGGGACTGGGGTCTCATGAGTCTTCTCTGAGAACCATGGCCGGCTACAGGTATCTGCAGAGGGACAGTAGTGTCCAGCACATGAGACTTCCACAAGGGTGGCTGAAGCCAATGACACTTAGTCTTGCTTTCTAACTGGATGGTGGATTTATTCTTTGACTTAGTTGCAAAAAAAAAGACTTAGTTGCAGGTTCTCTTTACTTCTTTGTTTGCTTGCTTTATCACATGTGACTCATTGAAAGGATCCAAGCAAGGCATGGGGAACTGAGACATGTTCAGAGCACTGGAACCCCATATTAAAGCTGGATGTGGTGGGGTGCAGGATCCAATACTGGCACTCCTATAGCAAGACTTGAGTAGAGACAGGGGAGTCCCCTAGAAGCTGTGGACAGCTCACTTGGCATCCCTAAGATAGCAGCAAACAAGAGAGGCAGGTGTGAAGGACACCTGCAGCTACCCTCTGGTCTCTACCTGGGCTGTGGGTGCTCTCTCACTCACGCCCCAACAAAGCATGCCTATGCACATGCGTGCACAGAGCCCCCCCCCACACCCCACGCAGATACAGACATGTGCCCAGAGACACACCCTACACACATTGAACATATAAAAAGAAAACCAACAGTGAGTCCATGTTTCCCATGCTCACCCAAACAGGTGGCAGAGCGGCAGAGCTCAGGTGTGTGCTTATGGCACGGTTGACCTGAGTTGAAGTGAGGTGAAATTCTGCTACGTGTAAAAGAAGTTGCAGAAATGTATATGTAAAAATCAGTAGTTTTTTCCAGGGCCTTTTTAGTGTTTCTCTGGAGGTTGGTGGCTGTTCCTGCTCTTGTGTGTCAATGCAGGTCCAGTCCATGAGATCTTGGACAGGTAAGACAGGTGATTTGGGGGATGGAACGGGGACAAGAGTTATTGACACAATGCCAGGAACTGCCAGAGACATTCCTGAGTGGAAAAGAGGGAAGGGTTTCTGTGAGGAACCTCTGTGGCACACCTGGGAATGGCAACTGTGGAACCAGCTTGCATGACACACCTAGGGACAGCCACGGTGGAACTGGCTCGTGTGATACACCTGGGGACAGCTCCTGTGAAACTGGCTCCTGTGTTTATTTGGTGTGAGGATAGCTCCACCTTGGTGGGCAATAACATGATCCCTATAAAGTAGAGGCCCCCATGCTGGGCTCGGCCTGCTTGCTGCCTGATCAATGAAACATTGCTGTCAACTCGAAGGTAAATGGATTCGTTCGCCCTCTGGATTACAACCTCTTCCTCACCCTTCTGTGGGTCCATCGATCGCCTTTTACACCCTCTTGCGTTGGCTGCTTTCCTCCAAAGAAGAGGAAGGAAAACCAGATTTGATTTCTGTGTCTACCTATTAGCCACCTTAACAGAGTTTCATGAAGAGGGAGGTTGGAGCTGTAGACAGAAGTTTGGGGCAAAGTTTCTACGTATGGGAGCCGCTGCCAAATGTCCTGGACTTCAGAGTGGCCCACAAAAGAATATGAATTAATAACCACAGCTCTCTTGTCAAAAGCCAACACAAAATGAGGACATGGCTTTTTTTTCTTTTCTGGAGCAGCTGCTCTTGCCACTGGGCTGATGCTTGTCATTCTTTCATGTGTCACAGTCAGATCCAGGAAATTCCCTGGGAAGTCCCCTCTCTCTAGACGCCAGCAGGCGTTCTGCTTCTGCTTCTTCTTCTTCCCATGTGAGTGTGATTCTGTTCAATCTTGAAAGATTTTTTGATCTTCTTTATTATCATAAAATGGATCTTCCCGGAGCGAGGAGACAGCAGGGTGCCCCAACAGAGAAGCAGAGTGGATCAGAAGATGGGACTCTGGGTCCTAATTTCAGTTCTATCCTCACCAGCCAGGTGGCTTCAGGCAAGCCGTGTCATTTCCCTGGCCTCAATGACTTTCTCTGTAAAGTGCAGTGCCCTTCGGGGGCGGGAAGCGAAAGCAACTCCTGTGTGTTTGCTGGTCTCCATGAAGATGTTCTGCGGCTGAGTGCCTCACTTCATCCTGTGGCCTGGGAGACTGTGCTGGAACATCCCAAGTCCTTCCTGCTCCTGCAACGATCCTGTCTGCTGTGCCTAGAAATGTACAGCTAGCACCTCGGTGACTCTTGCATTCCTAAGCCCCATCCAATCAGGAAAGCATCGGGATTTGGAGTGTTCATTTTCCTTCTTGCTGATTTTCATTTATGTTTCTTTGCTTGTCCTTGTTGTCATGAATTCTTTGGAAAACAAGAAAAAGGGTAGGGGGATAAGCGAATGTGGTAGTTGAAATGCAAGAAGTGACGTCACATCTACTGGAAATAGTCACTAGTTCTGGTAACAGTTTCTGCAAAGAACTGTGGTAAGGCTTTACAAGCGTTAACTTTTCCCCGGGGTAACCTAGTAAAGCCCCTCTCACCATCTCTATCATATAAACAATGAAGCTGAATTTTGAGATATCTCATAGCTTGTCCGAGGCCACATGGCTCATGGGTGACAGAGCTGAGCTACATATCGCTAATCAGTAACACTAATTTCTATAGTGCAAATACCCTCACCGTGACCCATTTTGACTAAAAAGCCCTTTAAAAACAGCTTGAGAGAAAAACCCTGAGAATTTAACAATCTGCTCCTGCAAAGCCACAGGGAGACAAACTGTCACGTCCCAGAGAGAACTTATGGCATTCACCATCAGGTTGTTCTGCTTCTGTGAGTCCTGTGGAGCAAAGGCTGGGTGAGGGTTAGCAGAAAAGAAACCAGCAAGGAGATAGATACTCAGGATATGGCAAATCCACCCATTCATTCCTGTGTTTATGCATTTGTGGCATGCATTCATTCCACATAGGATTGAAGAGGCCCTGCCCCTAAGCAGGGTGCTGATATGTGATCAGAACACAGATCTGAACAGGAGGAGCAGGCACTGAAGTTATAGAACTTAAAGTGTGTTGGGTCAGAGGCACACAGACAAGCAATTCGGTGCCTGGTATAACAGTGGCTGATGGGAAATCGTCAGAGCAGAATTGATCCTATGGTGCACGGTTTGCTTCCTTTCTACTTTGTAGGAGGTATTCCGTGCTAGTGGTAGTGTAGTCAGCTTAGTCGTCTGCGTTTTAGTGTTAGAAAAGAGCTAGACAGAGAAATCAAAGATGGGGGCATGACTTAGATGGCGATGAGGCCAGCAGGTTCTATGCATTAAGGAACTTGTCTGAGTTTCCCCTGTCTTCTTCATACCTGTCTGTGCGAGGCACATGGTCAGTACTGGTCAGCAGAAAATAGCGATGGCTGGGTGAATCATTCCCAAATAAAAGTTTGTGAACCCTGAGCAAGTTTGTTCAAAGCAAGGGCACCAGTGAGGTTAGACAATTAACCATCTAAGTGATGCATAACGGACAATCGTGAGTAAAAGAGAGAGAGTGTAAGACAGAACCTGGAATGATGCCACCTAGCCTGTGGGTAGGAGACAACCTTACCATGTTACCATGACAGTCTGGATGGGGAAGATCTCTGGCTCTGAGAAATGAGCAATTGCTCTTGTCTTATACCTCTAGGGAAGAATCTAACCTGCATCCATCTCGGAGAGGAGAGCTATGGTGTCTGCCTCACTGCCTTCTTCCTCCCAGCATTCTGTTCTGTCTATTCCACCCACCAAGGACTGACCAATCAAAAGGCCAAGGCAGTTTCTTTATTAATCAATGGAATTAACACAAAACAGAAGACCCACCTACATCATTTAACTTAATGATATAGGTGGGTCTTCTATCTATCTGTTGTTTCATTGGTTAATTAATAAAGAAAACTGCTTGGCCTGATAGATCAGAACATAGGTAGGTGGGGAAGACAGAACAGAATGCTGGGAAGAAGGGAAGTGAGGCAGATGCCATGGAGCCAGCTGCCAGGTCAGATAAGCTGAATCTTTCCCAGTAAGCCACCACCTCGTGGTGATACACAGATTATTAGAAATGGGTTAATCAAGATGTGAGAGTTAGCCAGTAAGAGGCTAGAGCTAATGGGCCAGGCAGTGTTTAAATGAATACAATTTGTGTGTTGTTATTTTGGGTGTAAAGCTAGCTGTTCGGAAGCTGGGCAGGACAAAAAGCAGGCCTGCTTGCCTTATCACTACACAGGTGTGTTGGATGACTTTAGGAATGTTGCTTTCTTTTAGAGTTCTACGTGGAAGAAGCCAGAAAAGGATTGGTACTGTGATTGGAGGATGACAGGGGTTCTATTTGCTTTTTGTTCTTGGCTCTTCCTTTGCATGGTCTGAGAAAAGGCTACTATTATGGGAAACCATAGGTAGTTTAAAAATTCATCCTTAGAATGTAGGGCCCATTGTTCCCGTGAGAAGGGGATCTTTGGTGCATTTTTAATGCAGCTGTCCCCATGATGATGCCATATAGCTGTGGGCACTTCCTAGTTACCAAAGACTTTGTCCATAGTGATTGTCTCTGCACCCTGCTACAGTGCCTTGAGGGTGTTGAAGAAGATGCAAATCTGTTTATTTTACAACAGAAAGAGCATGACATAATCAATCCCCTGCACAGTCCAGTTCTGGTGGAGAAGGGCCTAAGGTAGTCTTGGGGAGAGTGAAGGGGAGGCAGATTGAGCCTCCCTTTCCTTTCTAGTGATGCCAACCTCCCAGAGGGAACAAGACCTAGCTGAGGCCCTACAGTGGCTGGAAGGGACTTTCTCACCCTCTCCAAACTTCGTTTCACAGTGAAAATCTGAAGCTGCCTGCCCCAGTTTCTCAGCCACCTCATGACTAGATGAACAACTGCTTTAACTCTGCTAAAATTAGGCCACCTCCAACCTAAATGGAGCCCATTTTCTGAGTGAGACCCTGCGTGGAGGCGGCTTGTTCCCTGAAAGGATGACAAAAGCTTGCTTTTGTGTGTATTTCACTTGATGGGAAGAAATTCCCAGTGAGGCCATTTCTTCCCCCTGAATTCTCACAAGTCCAGAATGTATCCAAGTTTCCGAGATTATCCGGAAGAGCCAGTCAGCTATGAAGATGGGCCGATTGTCTTCCAGCTCAGTAGACAGGGCGTGTGCAGGAGAGAGGTGAGGGGGTGTGAGTAGGAGTGTAGGCAGAGCGAGCCTACAGAGAGGGGCTGAGGAAGAAGAAAGGCTGGGGAGGGATGTGTGCAGACAAATGTGGAGGGGCGAAAGGAGAAGCCCCAGGTGCTGGTTCTGACTCTGGGGTCCTGGTTGCCAGGGACATTTTCTGTTGATTCTCTTTAGGACTTGTCAAGGACTGTCTGGTGAACTGTCATGTCTCATCACTCGGCTGTCACTGAGGATCTTGGTCTGATCATTGTCGTGAAGAGCCCTGGCACCTGGTATCGAATTTCCTGGGGTGCTACCCGATACGCCATTATTGTCTCTTATGCATCCCATAGCAGAGAGGCTCTGCTCCTGTCAGAGGTAATGGAGACCATGCCCGCAAAGAAAACTGGCCGTAATTTATTTATCAGTTGTTTCTGCATACCACAAAAGCAGCCTTCTGCTTTACAGCTTGGTCTAAGGTATCTGAGAGGCCTCAAAGTTCATGGTTTTCCGGTATCCTGAGGTCTACTTATGGCCTTTCCTGTATATGACACACAACACCACCCTTGTGGCTTGCAGTCTGTTCTCTTCTTTGCTTTCTTTAGTCACAAATCATCCTGAGGCATCCCTTAAGTGCATTTGTATTGTTAAGTGCACCGGCTTGATTTGGTGTTAATTCAATTTGAGTGCCCTTAATATCTTGTGGGGGAGAGGCACTGCAGGCCGCCCGTACCTTGTAAAACCGGGTCCCAGGTCTGCCTGGGAGCAATGCACCTTTCCCATAGCCATTTACCAAAGTTGCTGATAAAATTTTCATAAGGGAACCTTTCTAGTCTGACCCTATTGTGTTATTCTACCATTAAGTCTTGGAGAACCGAGCTGGCTTCTAGTGACAGCCTGTCACGTTCTCCATTACTGCTGCTGGCCCCGAGAGCTAACCGGCTGAGCAGAAATGAAGACTCCTTCCCTCCCAGCCATGCTGGGCCATTCTGGGAAAAGCCAGCAGGCCAGCACCTAGGGGCTGATGTGAGGTTGCATCTCTCTGGGTGCCTTTTCTCATAAGCTGACTGCTTTCACCTCAGAGAGCTGGATGGGGCCATGAAGGATGTTGTTGAACCTGAGGAAAGAGACCCATGGAAAAGGCTGGCTGGAGCAGAATAAGAGTTACAAAGCACTTTACTTAAAAGAGCACCAGAAGTAGTGACAACCAGGCGGATACCACTGCTCTGCCAGTTTGAGTGAGAGGCTTAGGCTGGGTGTGTGTCTGGAGGGATGGCTTTCTGAACGGGGCAACACTGTTCATTCACGAGGAGCTCCAGGTTTGGTGGTCAGATGATGTGGGAGTGATTTCTTATTAATAAAGAAACTGCCTAGGCCCCTTGATAGGCCAACCCTTAGGTGGGTGGAGAAAGCAGAACAGAATGCTGGGAGAAAGAAGCTGAGTCAGGAGTCACCATGATTCTCCCACTCCAGGCAGACGCAGGTTAAGATCTTTCCTGGTAAGCCAGCTCGTGGGCTACACAGATTATTAGAAATGGGTTAGTTCAATATGTAAGAGCTAGCCAATAAGAGGCTGAAACTAATGGGCCAGGCAGTGTTTAAAAGAATACAGTTTCCGTGTAATTATTTCGGGGCATAAGCCATGCAGGCGGCCGGGTGCCAGGGACGCAACCCGCTGCTCTTAACTCAACAGTCAGATATGCCTGGATTTGTGCGATAGCCTAGTGGCAAACCCACATTATGAATCTGATCAAGTTGAGTCCTGAGGTGTTTGTATTTGCATCTATGAAGTGGGAATATTGGTACTAGCCTGCTGTGCTCAGTGAGGGGCTTCACTAAGGCAATGTATGGGAAGAGCCCCAAGAGTGGTGGGCACATTCTCAGCATCTCTTTTGACTGTCTTAGAAACCAGAAGGCCAAAGGAAGCCAATGGGAGACAGTTTGGAAGCCAAGCCATTGTCTGGATACCTCAAGATGAGAAAGTGGAGAAGGATGTAGAAATTTAGTCTCCATCCATGGATTTTCTCTGCTATCCAAGGCTATTCATGGTATCAGGAGCTTGGCCAGCTTAGGGTGCATGAGATTACTTTCTTATTAATGAGATTTCTCAGCTGTAGACTAACCTCTTCCAGGTCATCCTCCCTTCTTTGTGTGCAGGGGCCACACATAAGGAATGGTCAAAGCTCACTGACAGTGTGGATGGTGTCTCTGGCTATCTGCTCCATGGGGAGAAAGGCATGACCGTCCTGCTGAGGAAGCCTTCCTATCACTGTGTCAAACTGCCTGACTGCATCAACCAAGGGAGGAGTTGTTTATGTAGCTCACATTTTCAGATAGATTACTACGTGTTCTATGCACTTAGGCATAATATCGGAGCTGGTGGGAGGAAGAGACAGAGGACCCTTTATCTCCCCATTAGACCAGGAACTAAGAGCAAGACAGGAAGTTGACATGAATACGATACCCCCAAGGATCTGTTTCAAGTGATCTACTTCCTCCAGGTAGATCCCATTTCTAAAGTGTCCAGAACCTCCAAGCCATCCTCTGGGGACAAAGCATCAAACATAGGGATATTTTGGAGGGAGGCATTTCATATTTAAACCATTCAGTGGTTTGAGAAACACATATGAGAGATGTTCTTTCATATGAACATTTTAAGATGACTGTTTTGAAAGCGATACAGGTTCACCACAGATCCTGGATGATCCAGAGAATACATGAACACTACAGTAATGGAGAAAAGGTCATCAGAAAACCTGTCACCTGTCACTAGGAAACAAGGGGCTCTGTGTTCTTTCTGGGCATATTCACGGCTCCTTGCTCACTGGCTTTCTCTCTGAAGCAAAGCGCATCTGAAAAAGGGCACAGACACTTGCACTGGTGTGGACTCAAATTCCAGCCCCACTACTGGAGCAAGTCGGTTAACTTTTCTAGCATTGCTTCCTCGTCTGTGAACGTGGGTATCACAGCAGCACTGTCCCCAGTGAAGGAATGGCAAGAAGCAAGAAAGTTGATCCCTGTGAAGCACAGTGTGTGGTGTGCAGTGACCACCATGGAGGCTCTTCCTTTATCAGTATATCCAATAGAAACCCGAATTGTGTGATCTGTTCCACTGAATGCGCCACATGATAGAGACAGATTCATGTCTGCTCCTACTGAGCAGCTTCAACACTCTGCTCACGCAGGTAGTTCTCTCACACAGGATCTGCATGCTAGGCTGAGCTCGGCTCGGCTCTCATTCAACATGCCAGTGCTAGATGGTGGTAGCCATGTCGTCATATTTAGGATGGTCTGGATGAAATTAATAATCAGCCGATGCAAGGTCATTTCCACTGGGGGATGTTAGACTCATCTTACAGAAGGGAGAATGAACACCAAGTAAAGATCAAGGTAGGTGCTTGAGGTCTTGAGGCAGAGGAAGTAGACTTTGTACTGCTGAATAAAAGGACAGTATGCACTATGCAGGCAGCTGAACCAGTCCTTGAGTTTATGCATCCATTATAATGGAGACAGACCTGTTCGTAGCCAGAGTAAGGAGAAAAGGTTAGTTCTCAGAAACCATGAGAAAGCTTCTTGAGTCTCTCTGTGTGTCCACATGCACATACATATATACTTATGCGCATGCTGCCACTTTGAAATTTTTCTTTAATGTGGTCTTTTGGGGGATTCAGACTAAGAGTGATAAGCGGTCATTTCAAATCAAGCTGGTCTAGATAAAGTCAGTAATCAGGAAGACCAATTGAAGCCTAGCACTGTGTATGTGAAGCGTATGTGTGTGTGTGATGTGGAATGTCCTTCTTCTGTATATGTGTTGCTTTTATTGGTTGACGAATAAAGCTGTTTTGGCCAATGGTTTAGCAGAGTAAAGTTAGGTGGGAAATCTAAACAGAGATATAGAGAGAGAGGAGGCAGAGTCAAGAAACTCCAGCCAGCCACGGAGGAAACAAGAAGTGTAGAAAATGAGATAATGCCACGGCCTCATGGCAATACATAGACTAATAGAAATGGGTTAATTTAAGATGTAAGAGGTAGCTAGAAATATGCATGAGCCATCTGCCAAACTGTGTTGTATCAGTGTGATTATCACCAGGTCTGGGTGGCTGGGAAACAAAAGTGTGGTCTCTGTTTATGTGTGTGTGTGTGTGTGTGTGTCTGTAGAGCACAAAGGTGTTGGTATGTGAACTTCTCTGGAGGAGCAGATGGGGATCACAGAAGGGAGCTGGTTTTGATGAGTTATTGGATTTGCTTTGGACACCAAAGGAAACGGGGCTCTGATCAGGGAGGTGTGTGCCACATTAGAGTTTGTAGTATACTAAGTTATCTGCCCCTTGATTTCCAAGACTGTTTGAAAAGCTGAGTACCAGGCCTTTCTGCCTTGCTATTGACAGGGACAGGTCTGGAACCGTATTCCCAGCCTTCCTTCCAGAGCCCAAGGCAGAGATGCTGCTCTCTGCACCCCGACTTGTTTCACATGGAGGAGGCCGACAGGGCCCAGCAATGCTGACACACTTCAAAACATCACACACAAGAGAAGCCATCAGATTCCTAAGGGGAGTCACATCAGAGACTGTCAAGGTTTGCCCTCTCACAGCAGGGGCAGGAAACCTATCTTCTTTCTGTCTGTCTTGCCAGAGCCCCTCCTCCTTATCCGTCTGTCTGGCTCTGCCTTGCCGTTTGAGGGCTATCCTGACAAGGGGAGCCCACCAAGATGCTCTGATGAGCTGCTGCTGCGGTCCTGGTTCAAACTCCTACGAGCTGCTGTGTCTGGGAAAGAAAAGAGCCAGGGGTGAAGTCTGATTTGATGTCCTGGAGCACTGGGGAGATGATTCATTCAGCATGAGCCCTTCGGGGTCCTCGGTTAAACCCCAGCCCAGCACCCTGCCTGCCGTGGAACTCGGAAGTCCAGCCAAGGAGTGTTACCGGTCCTGTTTCAGCAAGCAGCTGGAGAGTCTGCGGGAAATGGCTACGGGAGGCGGGGTAGTGACGCTGTCGCTGGAAACATTACCTGCTGTGAAGGAAGGAATCTATGATGTGTATGGCAAGAAAGTCCAGCCAGTGAGGACCTGGCTCTCACATTACAAGGCTGCTTTCAGCAGCCAGAGTGACATTTTTTATCACCTGAGAGGCCAAAGACCTCCACAAAGGAAGCATGGCTCTTTCCAAAGGCCTGGCGGTGGGCGGTGAAGGGCCGAGAGCCAGAGCTGTGGATGCCAGGCTGGGAAGAGCCTGTTCTGCTTCAGCTTCTCTCTTTAAGACAGGAGGGAGACAGCAGAGATGCTGTCTTGTTATATCCACGGGCCTCCCTTTCCCCCCTCCTGCTTTTCCTTTGTGGGGCATCTAGCATATGGACAGGGTGTCTCTCATTGGCACCAGTCTCCGACTCTCCGAGGACATCCACATCCTCTCTGCTGTGTGTTACAGCGAGTGAAGCTTTCTTCCCCAGGGCTTAATTAGGTAAGCCTGGGTAGGGAAGCTTGGAACTTCCATCCAGGCCTGGCCAGAAAGATGGGTTGAAGGATAGGCACGCAAGCCAAGTCGGCCTAATCGGAGCCAAGCTGGAGCTTCCACTGGAACTTTCTGGAGAAGGAGGTGCTTTTTCATCTGGAGCTGATGAGACAATATCCAGGAACCGCCAGGCCCGGCCCTGAGAAAAAGATGAAGGCTCTGGAGAGAGAAGAAAGGGATGGATAGACGTGGATTCTGGTGCTGCTGTTTTGAGCGCTGGGTTCCCATCTTGAGGTCAGGATCTGTGCCTGACTCTCAACTGTGACAGCCAAGGAAATTTCCCTTTGTGTTCATCCACTGAATTTTCCTGCCTCTGTAACCGATCCCCCTTGTATGTGAAGTCAATATTTCTTCGTCTTTCTTGCGTTCAGTGTCTTCTCTCCTTATTACTGACCTATGTCCTTCTCCCAAAGTTAAGGCTCATGCTCCTGACTTTTTCTCCCCCCACCACTCCCTCAGACTTTCTGCTTAATCGGGGTATCCGCCGTGACCTCTCTAGATGACCCCACTCCCTCAGACTTTCTGCCTGATCGGGGTATCTGCCGTGACCTTTCTAGATGACCCCACTCCCATACTTGCATAGCTCTCCTTACACGTACACACGCACATATCATACATATGCACTTCTGGATAAAGCCAACACGTTCTGAAGGATCCTGCTTCAGCTTCCTCTTCTTCAACATCTAGTGCCTATAGCTCAAGGTCGGAACTCTATTCTACTGGCCTCTCCTAATCCCCTCTGCTGCGTCACTCGGCAGATCTCTAATGATCTCTAACTTCTGTTTCTCTCCATCTGCTGAGGTGTTCTCATGGTCATCCTCCTCCTCCTCCTCCTTGTCCAAAGCCTGTTTTAAACTGCCCTTTCCCATTAGAATTCTTCAGTATATTTATGTTCTCTGAATACCCTCTCTGTCTCCCAGCAGGGCGAAGAAGCCGGATTGTCAGTCACCGCTCATCTCCACGCCCCACAAACAGCGACATTCGCGTGATATCGGAGGCCACATGAGCACACTTTTGGAATACGTGTTGATTGTCAGGCTTCTTGGGGCACAGGAAGTTATAATCATTTTTACTAGAAGATCATTTAGAGCGGTATATTAATTTACAAAGACTATTTTTAATATAAAGTTTATACTTATATATATATATATATATATGTATATATATATATATATAACTTCAAACCTCATGAATTTTGAAGATTAAACACAGATTTCCCAGAAGTTCTGGTACTGTCGAGGCCCACTTCTGACCACATTCCAAGAGCGGTTCCAGATTTCCTTTCCCTTTGCCACTGGAAAGGATGTTTGGACAAGCCCTGCATGCCGAGTCCAGTCTCCCCTCTTCAGTGTGGGGTCTGTCTCTCTCAGTCCTACCCACCATCCTTTCCTTTGCCTCTCATCATCTATCTGAGGGAGAGTGGGCCTGTTTCCTGAAAATCACTTCTGGCCCTCCCCACTCTCACATGCCATGGCCGTAGCAATTCACACCGGCAGATAGGTTATACACTGCACGTGCAGCTTCCTTTCTGGCTCAAGGCTCCTGAGGCTCTCCCTTGTCTGGCTGTGGATCATTCAGGCTCCACCCATGGCTCAGTATGTCCTTGTCTGATGCTCACCCTGAGCTCTCCTTCCTCTTCATCATTAGCTCTGCTTCCTCTTCATCCTTAGCTCTCCTTCCTCTTCATCCTTAGCTCTCCTTCATCTTCATCCTTTGCTCTCCTTCATCTTCATCCTGAGCTCTCCTTCATCTTCATCCTTAGCTCTCCATCTTCATCCTTGGCTCTCCTTCACCTTCATCCTTAGCTCTCCTTCATCTTTACAGTCTCGCCTTTGACTTACCATTCTCAAAGCCTCGTGATGACACTCATGTGTATTTTGGTCCTCCCCATCCCTCTCTCCATCTCTTGTCTTTTCCTGTTGAGTCTCAGCTCAGGCATAATATTCTTCTTGACCACCTCTTTTGAGATATTGTGTCTCCCAGAAAAGGCCCATGTTAGCATCAATTTAAAGAGTCTTATTTAGCTCTATGTCCACCAGATTGTGAGGTATTAAATGAAAGACTGAACTATTTTTGTCATTTCTAACGTATTTCTTTTTAAATTGAAAACTGTATTTTTAATACAATATATTCTGATTATAGTTCCCCTCCCCGCAGCTTCTCCCAGATCCTCTCCACCCAAATCCATACCTTTTATTACTCTTATTAGAAAACTGGCATCTAAAAAAAGAAGAAAACTAAAAATAAATAAAATAAGATTTTATAATAAAACAAACAAAATAAATATCCCAAACAAACAAACCTGAATAGAGCAAAATAAGCAAGCAGAACAAAAAGAGCCAAAGAAAAGGCACAAGACACACATGTAGAAGCATAGACACATACGTTTGTCCTCACAGAAATCCCATAAGAACCAAAATTGAAAACCATAATATATAAGCAAAAGACTCATAGGGGAAAAATGTCCACACAAAGCATTATGAGACAAAAAAAAAAAAAAGAAAGAAAGAAAAGAAAAAAAAAGAACTCCTCAAAATATAATTGAGTTAATTTTGTGTTGGCCATTATTGCTGCCCTTAAATGTGGTTTGTATACTCAGTGAGACAACATAGGACAATACTAACTTTTCATTTGTGCATGGTTATTAATTGGAGACAGCTTCTGGGTTAGGCATGGGGATTTGTGTCTACTTTCCCCCTCAGTGCTGGGACCCTATTTGGCTTAGACCTGTGCAGGCCCTGTGCGAGCTACAATAGTCCCTGTGAGTTTGTATGTGCATCGTATGTGCACCGGTCCTGCTGTGCTGTTTCCTCGGTGTCTCCCACCCCCTCTGGCTCCTACACCCTTCTGCCTTCTCTTCCTCAGGTTTCCCTGAGCCCTGAGGAGAGGGGTTTGATGGAAGCATCCCATTTAGGACTGAGTGCTCCAGGTCTCTCACTTTCTTCATCTTGTCTAGCTGTGTGTCTCTGTATTTGTTCCCATTTGCTGCAGGAGGGAAGCATCTCTGGTGATGGCTGAACAAGACATTGATCTAAGAACACAGCAGAATATTGTTGAGTCATTGTACTGCTACATTCCTTTAGCAGAACAGCATGGCTTGGTTTTTCCCTAGGTTCATGGGCTATCTAGTCTCAGATTGTTAGCTTTATTGTTTGTCAATGAGACCAAATCCTTAAAAAGGGCAACTTGGAGGAGGAAGCAGTCATTTGGGTTCCTGATTTCAGAGTCTCAGCCATAGTTGTCTGGGACATTGTTTTTCGGCTTCTGGCCAGACACAAACATTGTGGTGGAATGGGGGGGAAGCTGCTTACCTCATGGTAGCCAGCAAGGGGAAGTCAGGGGGGGGAAAGAAAGAGAGGGAGAGAGAGGGGGGTGGGAGATATAGGGGAGTGAAGAGTGAGGAGAGGGAGAGCGTAGGGAGAGAAGAGAAGAGAGAGAAGAGGAGAAGAGGAGAGCCCAGGACAAGATAAATCTTCCAAAGGCCGGCCTCCAGTTGTCCACTTCCTCCAATCAGGCCACACCTTCCACAGCTTCCTTCCAGACAGTCTAGGCAGTTAGGAACCCATCAAACGATAGCCCATTGATTTGGTCTGTCACGATGCAATCAGCTCCCTTAAGTCTCAAAAGTTCTAGAAAGGAAAGGTTTATTTTGGCTTGTGGTTTGAGGTTATAGCATTATCATAGAGGGACGGGGGTAGGGTGCAGGGAGGCTTGGAGGCAGAAGCATAAAGGAGCTGGTCACATGGTGTCTGCCGGCAGGAAGCAGCGAGGGAGAGAAGTGCTAGTGTTTAGGTTTGTGTTCATTCGGTGAGTGTTCCCTCTCCAGTTCAACCTTTATGGAAACGCCTCCACAGCTACACCAGAGTGATGCAGCCCCGTGCTTTTCCTAAATCATTCGAGATGATTAAGCATCCCACGGTCTAAATCACAACTATAAAACAATGAACACGTCTGCTGATTGGGTAGATTATTTTGCCCCTCTAAACTGTGTGTTATTTTCTAATTAGATTTGTTTAGGGTACACATATTCCTTTTCTTAATTTCTGCTATCCTGATGGCCCTTGTGAGTCTCAGTTGTTATAAACTGGAGCTAAAGGCTGTAACTGAAACCAAACAAAGACATTTTTGATTCACTCAGCCATTTGTGCTTTCTGGGATTGAGTGTTGTCTTGTTTCCTATCTCCCCCCGATTTATAATCACTATTTTATATATTCTGAATTTGTATTATGTGGTACGTATACTCCAATAATGGTTATATAGCCCTTGCCCATTATTCCTGATAGTCTTATTTTGTTTATGTCTATTCTATTTCATTAGATATTAACGTTGACATTTTGGCCTCTAATTCATATTTTCTTTGAATACCTTTTGTTCTTACTTCTCTATTTATTTCTCTTATATACAACATATTGTTAATATGCAGGCAAAAGCAATGTTAGCAAACTTGTCTCTCTTGTACTATATTTATTTATACCATAGACATCTCAGATCTATTATCCATATGTCTGTCTGTCTGTCTGTCTCTTCATCTATTGTCTATCTACCATTCATTATTTTTCATCCATCCATAATCTTTTCCTTTAACAAGGCAGATATGTTACCTCATTTCTAATGTCTCCTGGGTTTCTACCTCTCTTTTGTTGATATTATTTAAAACATCTGTCTGGTTCATTATTGATACCATTCTTTATTTTTAATTATTGACTTTTGCTTCTTTAGACAATAGAACATAAACCATACTAGACTATTTGAATCCCATATTTTGCCCTAAGGAATTTGTACTTACTTCTTATCTGAGTTTTCTGAGTAGTTCCTAAGTACAGAAAACCCACTAATGTCTTGCACACTTGCAATGTATCTAGGATGCCTTCCTATTTAAACCATAATCCGGCTGGATGTGGTATTCTGTATCTGCATTGCATCTTCCTCATGGCTTTTGCGCTCATTATCTTTTTAATTTTTTTGGCTTTTACACCTCATCTTGTATTCACAGCTGTTGTCAATAATTCCAAAGTCAGTAAGGTTATTTGCGCTTTCCCTCTGGAAGTTTCTAGAATTTTTCTTCATTATTGATGTTCTTACATTTCATTTTAATATGTCAAAGTATTGATTTTTCTCATTTGTCTTGTTTGAAACTTTCTAAGCTCTTTTAGTCTTTAATTATGAGAAATTGACTAATCATTACTTTTCAAACATATCCTGCACGGTGCCTGTTTGCCTAGCCTCTTTAGACTTCTGCTATCCAGGTGTTAACATCAGTTCTAGATTTTCTCTAATAATTTCTAGGTTTGTATATATGCACACACACACACACACATACACACACATACATACATATATAGCAAGCTGATCCGGTACTCACCGTGTAGCTGGCTTTGAGTTCCTGGTGATCCTCCTGCCTCAGCCTCCCGAGTGCTGGGATGACAGGAGTGGGTCACCACACTCAGCTACTCTCTTTTTCCCTTGTCCCTACTCCTTTCTAGAGAGCTTTGTCGCCTCACATCATCAAGTGACTATTCCTTTCCTACTGGTCTTCTATGGTGTTCCTTCTATTAATGGTTAAAGTTTTCATGATTAAAATTATTGTATTTTTTGTAAACTTCCTTTTCATTTGTTGTTTCTTCCTTATGTTGCCAATTTTATCTATTTGAGGATTTTTATTATTTTTGTTTAACTCTCTTATTCTGTCTTAAAAACAAAGCTGCTTCTTGTGGCACGAATTGCTTAGCCAGTAGTCTTTCCTTCCTGCTACTGAACAAGTTGGGTGCTGAGGATATGGGCCTGGAACTCAGCTTCCTCCAGAGACAACAGTTACTGCGTGTGGTTGTCTGTGTTTGCAGAGGATTCCAGGCTGCACTCGGAGGTGAAGGGCAGGTTAAGCCACTAACACCTGATCAAGCTCTGAGTCCTAGATCCTCAGCTTTTTGTCTCCTCCATCAGTCCCAGCTAACATCCAGGATCCCCCTTAAATGTTCAAAGAAAAGCAACCTGGGAAGAAAAGGATCTCTATAGATCAGTTCTTAAAACGCTGGGTAGAAAGCCATTAATGGGTCATGAAGTCAACTTATTGGGTCAGCCAGCACCTTAAAAAATTAAAAATTAAGAAAAAATAAAAACCAGAATAGGATAGAATAGGTTGAAACTCCAGAGGGCATCTCCCAAGTAAACATATTGTCTTATGAAACTCTTTCGTTCAGTACACACAGCTGCACATCTGTACTGAGTCACCAGATAACATGTAGAGCTTATTCTGAGTCAAGTCCACTTCAGTTTGCAGAATGCGGCTTCTGTTTGTAGACTCCCAATGCTGACAGCTGTGGGTAGGGAGACATGGAGGCGGCAGAGGGACGGATGCTGAAGGCCGGCTGGCCAGGCTGCCGTTTCCGTCAGTTCTTTACCCCGCAGGATGTTGGCATCGCTCTTTAACTCACTGCACAACTCCTACCTGGCTGATGCTGCCAGCTTCTTTTGCACAAAGAGGCCAACAATTACCCTCCCAAAGTAATGTGGGCAAGATCAGGACTGAGGGCTTCTAAACCTGTCCTCCATCACTGTCCCCATACCCTGCCACATGGCAACAGTTTTACTGTGTATCGAAATCTAGTCTTCCATTCCCATGGCGTTTTGCAGTCCCCTGGTTGGCTGTGGTGGAGGGAGCCAGAAACCCAGGCTTGTTTTCATTTTGGCAGAAGCATAAACCTTATCTGTAACCTCGCCTGGGGCTGCCATGGTCTCGTACCATGTTCTGCAGCATGCTGGGTCCCTGGCAGCCTTCACCCCTTCTCCACCTATTTGCCTTATCCCGTTCAATGCATCTTCCTGCTGGGCCTCTCACTCCTCCACCACGAATGATGTAATTTGACCTCTGCCTTTACCTGTGATCATTGGAACCTCAAATCCAGCCAACAGGGACATCCAAAGCTAGACAATGACTTGTTGAAACCCTGACAAGTCCACCGAAGTTAATGGCTCTGAAAAGACGAGATGGTGTGAACAAATACTGGCTTCGTATTGTGGGCCCGGGACTCTGATGGAAAGTTCTCTTTTTTCCTTTGCTTTTATTATTGTTTCAAATGCTGGTCACACTCATCGTGAATTCATTGCCTGGAGAATGGCTTGGATATTCAGATAATCATCTTTTAAATAGTTCCTTTTTTCTCTTTCCTATTATGATTTTTGGAATTTGGCCAGTGACTATGCAACAGGCACGCAACTGACTGAGCGGGGGGAAAAAAGCAAACGGTGCTGGGTTACATTAGTAAATTACTGTATATTACATGCAGGTGGGATCTCTCAACTGCCCGGCCTGGTAGAAAGCTTTTAATAAAACAGCGTGGGGTGGGAGGGGCTGCTTTTGACATAGTGTCATGGACTGTGAGGATGGGGGGGGGGTGGAGAAGGCTGGAGAGTTCAGTGGTCACAGTTGTGACTGCCATAGACTGCTGCCAGAAAGCCAGCTGGGTGGCAGGTGAACCTTTTGCGGGCAACTTGCCCCCATGGAATGATCCAGTTTCTGTTTCATGGTCTTCACCCCCTCATACGCTGTTACACCTACGTGGCCCTGCCGAGAACTGGTGGGGGCGCTGTCTCTCACTTCTTGACTATAGGCTGGACCAAGTGATTCACTTTGACCAGTGGGCGATTAGTAGATGTGGCGGGAACATAGGCTTGAAATAGAGGTGGATTGCCTTCTTGTGCTTTGGTCATAAGAAAAACTCATTAAACGAGTGCCGATCCGGGAAGATGGGGTATATGGAGAGGAGAGCTAACATGCAGGGTGGGCCCAATCTCAGAAAAGATCAGCTTACACCAGCAGCCAAAACCATCTTAATGCAGAGATAGATAAGGGGAAAGGACAGTCAAAGCCATTCGTGGGTTCCCACTGAGGTTGTTTTTATGTGTAGGTCTTTGTTATGGAACAAACCTGAATGACACTTATTAGTACTGCTTTTAGATAAATGCGGGAGGAGGAAGCTTCTTTTTAAAACAGTTTCATTTTTAATTATGCTGTCTGTGCATATCTGTACAGGGCTATGTGTATGCATTCAGTACCCACAGAGGCCTGAACAGGGTGCCACTTCTCCTGGAGGTTAAGTTTTGGGCAGTTGTGAGCTATGTAATGTAGGTGCTGGGAACTGAACTCTGGCCTGATGCCATAGCTGCAGCGGGGCAGTGGTGGTGCACGCTTTTAATACCAGCACCGGAGCCAGAGGCAGGCGGATCTCTGTGAGTTCGAGGCCAGCCTGGTCTACAAGAGCTAGTTCCAGTAGAGGTTCCAAAGTTACAGAGAAATCCTGTCTCAAAAAACAAAAAGCAAACAGACAAAAACCAGAAGTACAGCTGCTAAAGCGATGTTGGTGCCAGGAAATATTGAAGTTATTGTTTTCTGTGGGAATATGGGGTAAAAGAGCACACACGTGAAGTTCTCAAGATGAATAAAACCTTACATATAGCATGATGACTATGGCATCCTAGACTGTGTTGTTTGCTAGAGAGTAGATAGTAAGTGTTCTTCTGTGTTCTACACAGAAAGACAGCTACATGAGGGGATGGGTGCTGATGGGATTGATTATAATGATTATCTAATAATGCATTTACATACCAAAGACATAATGTACATCTTGACTATAAATAAATTTTGGCAATTACATCTCAATAAAACTGAAAGAAAAAGACCAGTCCAAATGCAGTGGCAAGCTCTTCAAAGCATGCTCCTGGCATGGGCAGTGGGAGCGATCTTTGCCAGTGGCTGAGGAGGGCAAGGAGGTTTGAAGGGTGGGCTGTAAGGAGTAAGGGAGCAGTACTTCAAAATACCACAGTAGACAGTTGAAGTGAAGGCCTTGGCTGATTTGCTTCTAACTGTACCTAAAGTGGGAAAAGGCTTCAGCATTTTATGGTCATGGTCTTTAGTAGGCAGGAACAGAAAACCCATGTGCCCTGGACCGCTGAGGCTCCTAAACCAGCACCACAAGTTGAAGTGATTTGGTCTGAGCGATGCACAGCTCAGGCTTTGACACTTACCACAGTGCTAAACAAACCTGGCTGCTCAGTACATGGACCTATAATAGATATACAATCGGGAAACGTAAAATAACCACAGCTTTGCCATTAATTAATGAAGTAACCCCAGAATAAAAATAACCTATTTTGTTGGGTGGAACTGAGCCTGAAACCATTCAACGTCTCCAGGCTCCCTGAAGTTCTGATGTCGAGATGGATGCTGGCAGCAAGCATTCTTCAGTGGTCCAGAGCTAGGAGAGGGTATCATTTTCCCTCAGCAACTAATGAATTCTGAGCTTGGTTCTTTTGAAGTAAAAAAAAAAAAAAAAAAGATGGTGCAAGAACACAGATGATCTGGGGCATAGCTGAGCTCCAAAGAAGTCAGAACTAGCAGCTAGCCTTGACAGGGGAATTAACAGCGGTGACGCTCTAGGCTTTTCCTGCAGGAGTTTTTGAGGCCAAATCCCTGTGTTAGGAAACCACGGAATTGATTGTACCCTGAATTATGTGTCAGATTCTTGATATGATGGATAATAGCGTTAGAAAAAAACTTCTGTTCACCTGATTCTAGCTTAGGACTAAAGCCAGTAGCACCTCTGTCAGAGGCCACCTGTCCCACTTTTGTTATGGTTTGAATTGTGTTTTCCACAAATTCCTATATGGGAGTCCTAACCAGGACACCTCAGAATGTGGCTTTCTCTGGTAGCTAAAAGGAATTCCTAAAGATGAGCCCTAATCCAGTACGACTGGTGTCCTTAAAAAGGAGGAAGTGTGGAGACCAACATAGACACCGGGAGGAAGCCATGAGGATGAAAGCAGATCAGTGATGTTTCTGTAATTCAGCAAACAGCACAGATTGCCAGCCAGCAGGCAGAGCCCAGAGAGAGGCCGGGGCAGTGTGTTTTCTATCCCTAGGAAGCACCAAACCTGACAACGCCTAGATTTCAGATGTCCCATCTCGGGAACTATGAGACCATTGCTGTGGTTTTCAACCACCCTGTGAGTACTTTGTAACGAGAGCCTTGGCATCGGCATACACATGGACCCACTGCCAAGGAAAGCCCCACTCCCTTCTTTTAGTAGCAGAGGCTTCAATATCTGTTATAACTCTGGACCCAGCTCTAAACACTCTACCTTTATAATACCATATATTTTTCATAAGAACACATGAAAAAGGAGCTTGATGAAGTCTTATTTTGCAGATGAGGAAATTCAGGCACAGAGGGATTCAATAGCCCACCCATCCACTGTAACACTTGCTGTGTGACAGAGCCATCAGGTGAACCCAGGCAGATCGGTTCTGGCGTCTGGGTACCATCTTCCGTGCATGTGATACAGGGCACTTCTAAAGGGGTCCCTTGATTTTAGAGAGAACTGGAGCCTGTGGGTGTTTTCTTTCCACGGAATAGCACAGAGGGACTTTATTTCTAATCCCACAGGGTGATTCTTTGTCCTGCCTTCCTCCAGCATTCCCTTATGAATGTGCCCTACTTGGTAAAAATCCCACTAACTAATACTAATAACATAGTATTTAAACAAAGGTATTTCCTCAGATGTGGTCTGGTTAACTGGAAAATTGAGATGTTATCACATTTGCTGATCTAAATATATTGATTTTTATGTTACATTACACTAATGATCGCATACTAAAAAAAGTGGTCAAAAAAAGACCCCATCAAAACCTACAGTCATTAAGCAGGCATCTTTTGTCTATGCAGTCAGTTTTTTCATCTGAAGTTGTTGGAGGAGGCTGCTTGTTAGTTCCCAATTGCTCAGCCCCGAAATAACCACACAGAAATTGTATTAATTAAATCACTTCTTGGTCCATTAGCTCTAGCTTCTTATTAGCTAACTCTTATATTAATTTAACCCATTTCTATTAATCTGTATATTGTGATGTGGCTGTGACTTACCAGGTAATATTCCCAGTGTCTGTCTCAGGTGGAGGGTCCATGGTTTCTCTCTGACTCTACTCTTCTTTCTCCCAGCATACAGCCTAGCTCTCCCTGCTTAGTTCTGTTCTTCCCCACCATAGGCTCAAAACAGTTCTTTATTCATTAACCAATAAAAGCAGCACATAGATAGAAGGACCTCCCACACTATTTCCCTTTTGCTCTTTAAACAAAAAGGAAGGCTTTAACTTTAACATAGTAAAATTACATATAACAAAAAAGTTATCAAGCAAGAATTACAGTTACAATATTTATATCTACTTTATCTTTTATCATAACTAAGGAAAACCGTATGACTATAAATTCTTCAACTCCATCAAAGACTCCAGAAAGATATGATATTACCTAAGTAAACAGGAAGTACATTATAAGCAACTTCCAAAACTCTAGAATTGACAGAGACATCTCACTACCTGGACAGTCACCCAAAGTTCTTCTGTATCATTGGGGCATCCATCTTTGACCTACAGGTCCATAGTATCCAGGAGACTTTTCCATGAAGCAGGAAATCTCAGACAGTTCCACCTATAATGGCAGTTTGTCAGTCACTTTCTTTTGTGTCCTGTGGAATGTTTGGCAGACTCTGTCATGTAGCAGGAACCCTGAAGGATCATCTCACCTTTAGGTTCAACAGTCATTTCTCTGTGGGTCCTGCATGTCCAGTTTATCAAGCAGTCCAGGCAAGAGCAGTTTCTTGCACAAATGGCTAACCAACTCCATAAGGAGCCTCTTTGATGTCCATCTTCCTCTTGAAGTAGCTTGTGCTGCCAGGAGCAGATGTGTCTCATTGTCATGAAAAGTCCTAAATTTTTAAAACATTTTAAATGCCATATTCTGAAGGTCTCTGAAAGATTTAAAGAATACCTATCTAACTTAAATATATCTCTATACATCTAGAAAATCTAGCTAACATGACTGCAAGCTTGACTATTATAGATGAGTATCTATCAACTTATATTTCTTAATTATACATTACATTTTTAAAGGAGCTACACAAACACAATACCCTAATCAAGATCAGAAATACATACACATATAGCAAAATTGCCCATAAATTTGTATCAATAAACCAAGATCCATGCTAATGTAAATTATTCATATTTATATCATATCCCCCTTTAAATGTAAACAAACATTTATAGACAATATTTGGGAATATGCACCTCCCACACCATGAAGTAATGGCCTTTGCATCTGTCCCTAGTCATCTTGCTTGTCCCCTACCCTAGCACATTAGACTGTTGGCGTTATTGGAATCTTGATTGTATAATCTCTGGCCACTTACCATCACACAGTGGACTTCTTAGTGGGTATGTTGTGAGCATCTAATCCTCTCAGAAATTATGCCATTCCTGCTTAATTCAAGATGACTTAAAGCAAACATTGATCTTAACAGATAAACATTTCCGGCAATGGTGTGAATGTGTGAGTGTATACTAGAATATGAACTATAGTCTAACATTTAAAAACTTTATTTCCTATACTTTTCCATGATTTTTGTTAAGTTCCTTAATTCTTGCCTCCATTTTCAGGATAGGGTTATTGAAGCTGCTAAGATCGGACAGGCCTTCTCTGAGGTTTAATTCCGTTTGAGGTCACACCTGTTTTTTAATGTCCCCTATGCAGCCAGCAACCAACTGCAACTTGCTTCATGCCACGGAGTTCTAAACCACCCTCCTTTCTGATAAGTCAGGCAGTCCTTCATGCCGGGAAGGGAAGAAGGCTGAAGGACTGTTCTTAGCGGCTTACAGGGAACTCAGAATCATCAACTCTCTCCACATTCCTGACCTCATGCCCTTATCTATCGCAGTCTCCTCTTCTGTGATGGATGACTTTTGTCTTGGGAACATTTGGGCTTTTCTATTACCCTGTGGGCCGTCCCCCTGTGCTCCCTGTTGTCCGTAGACAGTAGGTACTGCTTCTGTTTGCTGCCGTGAGGGGTGACTTTGTTCCTCATGATTATTGTAGCTCATACAACTGACTGCCATCAAGTTTTATCTGGGTATTTGAATTTCTCTGAGGCCATCTCTTTGGCAGAACGTAAAATCCATCTTCTTAGACTAGAAGTACTCAGAGCTATGTTGAGAGAAATCTTTTCCCTCATAGGAGGCCACGATACCACTTAAGTTCTAAACACACCATCACAGTCAAAATTATTCTCCCTCTTCCCGGGCAGCCCTGGGAACTCATGTGCATATTGTCAGGTGTTTTCCAGTCCATGATTTTTATTAGATGTTCAATCTCCCATCCCCAGCGCAGCCCCAATGACTCAAAGGTCATTGCATCTCTGGCTCCAGGAATTGGTTTGCGGGGTCCCAGCTCCCTGTTTTCCTAGTCAATATCTTACAAAGAACTAGGGCCAGTCATGCTAAGTGGATCCCTGCCCAGAGTAAGTACAGTGAGGACGGAGACTCACATTGGTCAAAAACATGAGGGAGAAGAGGTTTTACTCCACAAATGGGAAATATTTTTTTTTCTTGCTTATTGAGCATGAATAAGAAAAAATGCAGCCTTAGGTGACATGACAGCCTACCATCATGAAAGAGACAGCTTGAAGACAAAGCCAATGCAGGCAGAGGGACCAGGAGCGGATGTTAGAGCAACAGAGACCACCCATATCATAGTGTACCCACTACCCCCATGCGAGCTGACACCCCCATGAGAGCCGCCACCCCCATGTGAGCCACCACCCCCAAGAGAGCCGCCACTCCCACGAGAGCCTCCACCCTCATGCTAGCCGCCACTCCCACGAGAGCAGCCACCCCCATGCGAGGAAATAATCTCCCTACTGTTTGCACCACCGAGGGGTAAACACATTAGAAGCGGCACAGGTCCTGGAGACAACAGGCATCTTGTCAGGTGTGGGGTCCCCCCGAGACAGGTTTGCATGCTGACAACCTGACTTTTAAATATTGAAATGTCGGCTCTGCTTGTGTAGGGCCACTGAAGTGTTTGCTTCTTATTGATTCTACAAAAGAAAACGACACCAACCAGAGACAGCCGCTGAGTCTCAGTTCGTCCTTCCCCACTCTCCCAGTATTTTCTCTCGGTTTTAGCCTAATGCGCCATTTCTCTTTCCGGCAGAGTAAGGCTGCTCATGCGCTGTGCTCGCTATGTCCCGTCAATGGTTCAAAGCTGCTGCTAATCTAGCAAAACTGTCTAAATTACACTAGGAAAGGAAACATTCTGTTTCTTTGCTTATTTTAGGCTTGTATGGCTGAAAAAAAATAAAAGTAAAAGACCTAGCAAGAAAAGCATTCTCCTCAGAATTATCTGCATCTTGGCGTAAGGGTTGAGTTCGACACTTTTTGTCCTATGTCTATTCCTAATTTAATACCTTATCAGAAGCAAGATTCCATCGGGCTGAACCCCTATGATGTGGAATAAGCTCACTCATGTCTTCATGGTTGATGTGACCAAATTTACATTTGAGACTTTCGTTTTCTTTGCCTTCAAGATCACCTCATTTTAGTGTCCAGCCCAGGGAATCCTGGCTTCCGCATCTTACCTCTCTGGCTAACATAAACCTGTCTCTATCAGTGTTTTTGACGAAGGTAGTGGATGCTTTGATTGACACGTGCTGGGTGTGGTTGGGGAGAGTGACGATTCTTGGAAACAATAAGCTTCAAAAAGCCAAAGTAGAGCTCTCAGGCTTTCTTTTAATAGAACTTTAATAGAACACACAATAATGTGGTGTGTGTGTGTGTGTGTGCGCGCGTGCACACACACACACGGGCAAGAGCATTTCATAAACCAGTAACAGACTACTCAAGCTGTGGTCACCGAATGGACTGAGCGTCCTCTTGCTAAGTGAGAGCTAGTAAATCACCCTTCTCAGGTGGAATCTTTTATTTATGCTTTGGGATTCCAGTTTACTGAGAAAGCTTTGGTTTTCCTTTTTGGCTTTGTCTAAGCTATGCTTTAGTGGGCAATTCAAATCCAGTTGACATTTATTAGTGAGGACACAGCCTGCTTTGATCTCATGCTATGGTCCAGCTGCTGGCACACCAACGTTGCTGTGGGTGTGATTACCTGTGTGGTGGCAGAGGGCGTGGCTGCAGGTGTGCTGTTTGTAAGTCAGTGGTGACATGACAGTGGACCATTCCTATGCCTTAGGAATTAGTTATCGAGCATCTTGTTTTTGTCATTTTAAAAAAGTTATAGCCTAAAATGTGAGCAAGTAGAAGGGGCCACTGTAGCCAGGAAGACAAGACTGTGACAGTGGGTTCTGTGCTGAGGATATTCCATTTCCCAAGACATTTCCATACCCTTATAGTTTCATGCTTACAGGAATGCAGGCTCACAGAACACACATCCAGTTCTCCATGTTCCAGTCCTAAAGCAGTGTAGTGCAAGGCTTCAGGGTTTTCCCCAAGGTCACTCAGTTTAAATGTGGTCGTCGTGGAGTTGAGTTCTGCTGTGTTCCACTTTCTCCACCACGGAAGGTCCAGTTTTAAACTCTAAGGTTGCGTCTTTTGCTCTTGGGATTGATCTTTATTTTCTTATTTTTACTTAAAATTTTTTTATTTTATTTACTTAAAATTTTTATTGTGTATAAGTACTATGTCACTAGCCTGACACCAACTTTCAAAGATGGATTATAGAGACTCTGCATAGCTTGCTCTGATAGAAAGTGGTATTCGTTGCTGGGTGTCTCGGGTGGTATGCCTCTTAAATCCTTCTTAGCAGGATGGTGAAGATAGTTCTGGAAAGAACTTCCATTTCTCTCTGTCTTCAAAGGTCCACAGAGTCATATCCTCTCGGTGTGGAGTCTTTAGGGTCAGATCTGACAGGGGTCTGTGATGTCACTAACAGTCACATGGAGGAGGAGTTTAAAAGCTTCAAGGCTCTTTCTGCATCTGAGAAACATTTTGTCCCGATAACTACATCTCCTGGGATTCTCCCTTGGGATGGCCACAAGCCATTCAGTTGACAATCTTTCTGAGTGTCTATCCTGTGTTGGCAGGGCTCCATCCCGACTTTGGTGGTCTCACCAGGTTTTGCTTGTTTACAGTCTGGGTTTGGGAACCAACAGTCAATTTCGCTGAACAGAGTGCTAGCTAAAAGAGACCAAAGCACTCCTTTCTCCTTGAGCGGCACCGCTCCTACAGACAGTTCCATCGAGTGAATGTTGGACACCAGTGGTTCCTTTTAAACTCTAATCAATATGTTGTAGAATCATGCTATTAGCATTGGAAATCTGTAAAGCAGAGTGCAAAGGACCCAGCCCCAAAGAACAACAAACCCCACCTCACACCTCATTCTGCTGCCAAAAGAATAAACAAACAAATAAACAAAAGAACCAGATTGCTTTTTGCTCCAATGGGGAAATATCACCTTCTATTCAGTACTGTTTTGCCTCTGAGGATCTCCTCTTGGTGGCTGTGGAGGTTAGAAGGAAAAGGGCCCCCAAAGGGAGTAGAACTATATTAGGAGGTGTGGCCTTGTTGGATGAAGAATGTCACTGTGGGGGTGGGTCCCCTATGCTCAAGCTATGCCCAGTGTCACTACACAGAGCATTTCCCGTTGCCCGCAAGATGTAGGACTCTCAGCTACTTCTCTAGCACCCCGTCTGCCTGCAAGACACCGTGTCCCACCATGATGATAATGTATTGAACCTCTGAAACTATAAGTGAGCCACCCCAATTAAATGTTTTCCTTTATAGAATTTGTCATGGCCCCGCTGTCTCATCACAACAATAGAAACCCTAAGACATGGCTCAATGCTCACTTTTCTTCCCCACTGGTCCTCTTTCTCTCTTTCTCTCTCTCTCCCTCTCCCTCTCTCTCTCCTACCTTTCTTGTGCATTGGGGATATTCTATAAATTTCTTCAGAGCTGTGAACCTTGCTGCCCTTCCTGTTTTCTCTCCCTACTTGGTGTCCCTAACCCTTCTCTCCAGAATTTCTTCCCGCCTTCATTTCACATCCTTGGGTTGCCTTGAAGACAACAGCTGCCATGATTGAGGAAACCACTATGTTCTTGAGGTTTACATGCTCTGACCTAGCACTGCACAGCTAGGAAATGGAGCATTTGAAAATTTCCTATGTTGTTCCTCACACTTCTTGCTGCCTGGGTCGTTCATAATAAGCCTGTGCATCTTCGAGGTTGCCTTGGATTTCTGCCGGCTAGCCCAAGGCGGACTCTATTCGTTGACAGAGTCACAGATGTTCACTACTGCTGAATTTTGACTAACCCAATCTTTTCATTTTATACATGGCAGTGAGAGGCTATAGGGCTGGCAAAGTAAGTGAGTAGGGTCCAATGTCATAGAAGAATGGACAGAGATTCATAAAAAATCTAGAGTTCAAGTCCAAACCGGTAAGGACGTCTTTGTCCAAATCTCTCAACCGATTGAACATCGGTTCCATTTGCTCTGATATAACAATCAGAACGTCTACAGCATGATGCACGTGTAGGCCTACCTGAGGGAGGTTTATTAATGAATGTCTGTTGTCATTATGACTGGGCTAAGCGGTGGACACAGGGTGGGCACCGTGAAGCTGGAGAGCAGGGAGAGGGGCAGGAGGGGCTTGTGTGTTCCCATCCCTCTCAGTGATCCCTCTATGCCAAAGGCTTCCCTTGTCAGAGCTGGGGCAGGGACACAGAAAGAACTCTGCCTCTTATTCAGTTCAGAGAGATTGACCTGTATAACACGGAAGGGCGGAGGAGCCGGGGTTAGGAGCTCGCATGGCTAATCTTGGCTACTTGGAGCCCTCCAGTTCCCTAACGGAAGTGTGAACATCACAAGCCAACAGCTCCATGGGAGGTGACTCACAGGAACTTGTCCGGAAAGTCCTGTGGCTGCCCACTGGCACAGAGATCCTGACACTGGAGAACACTGCCTTCAAATCTTGTGCAAGGGCGCTGAGCCATTCCTTGACAAGCTCACACCACAGAGAGGACTTGTGGGAAATGTGACCCCCCAAAAGCCTCCCTTGTGACAGAGGATGTAACAAGAGGTGGCTTTGGCACTGGGTCACCAGCTGACAATGAAGAACACGGGCTGTGTGCATCTTTTGAAACATTTGATCATCTTTACCACATTCCACACACTATGGCAATGAAAAACACATGAAAACAGGTTTCCGTGAGAATAGCAGTAGCTGATCATATGACCGCCAATATTGGTTGGAAGTGCTTGTGTTTATGCTTTTTAAAATATTATTTGTGTGGGGTGGGGTGGGGTGAAGAGATGGCTCAGCAGTGAAGAGCACTGACTGCTTTTCCAGGGGACCTAGATTTCCTTTCTCAGCAACCAGATGGAGGCTCACAACTGTGTGTTAACTCCATTTTCAGGAGCCCCGACACCCTCTTCTGGCCTCTGAGGGCATGGCATAATACACACACACACACACACACACACACACACACATATATATATACAGAGAGAGAGAGAGAGAGAGGGAGGAAGGGAGGGAGGGAGGGAGAGAGAGAGGGAAAGAGGAAGAGGAAGAGAGGCAAATCACACACACACAATAAAATAAAAATTTAAATTATTCTCTTGTAAAAAAAATTAAGAGGAGAACAGTAAAGATGAAAGCGCCCATTCTTCTACTCTTCTGCTTTCTGGCCCTGGCTTTTGAGGGGCAAATCTCAAAACTCCAGTTAACTAACTGGTCCTGAGACAGCAAGGAAAGATGTGTTCTCATGTAAGGAGAGGGATTCCTAAACCAGCCAACAGTTCCCAGATATCTGGGGCAATACATTACTTCTAGAAGATTAAGACAATGGAAAAAAAAAAGTACCTTTTATTTGTAAAAGTAAAAGAGGGATGGTCAGGGCAATAGAAAAATTACTCTTAAAATAGTTTCGTCTGAATCCTCACGCTTATCTCTCTTTTCTAACCTTTTTTAGCCTTTTCAGCATTTTCTCACTATCTAGCCTCCCCCTTTCCTATCATTGTAACTGTGCAATTCCTTTCCCTTTTCCTTGTCCTGCCCCATGGGAGACTGACCACAGCTGGTGGGGACCCTCTCCTCTCTTGCCTGTTTGCATGTCCATCATGAAAAGATAGTGTGAGTAGTTTTGGGAATTCCCCCTCCTCCCAGGATCCTCCTCCACCACATACATCTTCATCACTGGATTTCAAATCCAGATAATGTACAGGAAGAGATAAGAACCATCCCCCCCCCTCCCATCCTTCCTCCCATCGTTAGCCTCACCATTCCACCCAAAGGGAAAGGAATAAAATCATGAGGGCTTTTTCCCCCCTTACGAAGTGTGCACACTGAGGCCCAGGAGGTAGAGCACGCCAGATGTTGCAAGAGCATGACTGCTCAGTCCCTTCGGCCACACATGCTGAAGTCATGAAGTCGGGAAACCTGACTCAGGAGTCGCTGTCCAGTGTGGGCGCTGACAGAGCAGCTCCTGCCCCGGGTCAGGGAGCAATCCGGCCAATCCTCACTCAAGTCAGGCTGAACAGGGTCTGGAATGAGGGTCAGTCCAAGGTCACTTCCAGCCACTCTAGAGAACACGGAGAGGCTAACGGCTCGTGGTAGTGAGGGCCTTGTCTGCGGATGCAGAAGGCCTGGTGATGCTGTTGCTCCGTAAGTATCTGCCATCTGTCCTGTGTGAATGCTGGTACCTTGGGGGCACAGCTCCAAAATGAGTGAGAGGAAGGTTAAAACGAGAGGAATCAAGGCCGGGTATGGTTCTGTTTCCTGTGACATCTTTATGGACATTACAATGTGAATTAGTCACCACTTTCTATAAAAATGAACGGAGACAGAAGAGGGAAGCAAGGTTTTAAACAGAGTCTCTAGGCTCAGCCTGTTCCTCGCTGAGGCCAGTTACAACCGGTTCCTGCTCCGCCCTATGCTCTGGGCCCATGGCCTAAGTGGTGCATTTTCACATTAAACCAAGCTTTAAAAAAAAAAAAAAAAAGATTCAGAAGATTGAATCTACGCTCATTGCCTTCACTCTTGATAAATCTTTGCAAAACAACAGCATCCTCTCCTGGCTCCACTAATAGTCCTGGGAGAGCCCTGCGTTGCCTTCATCCTCTAGAGACAGGAATAGCCACCCTCTTCACCCCCGCGGACTCCCTGGGAGTGAAGGTGCCTGCGACATTGACTGCTAAAATTGCCTTCTACCGGATAACTTTGTTCTCAAGCAGGTTTGGCCACAGTCACCCAGGAACCTTGTAAATGCGGACTCCAAGCGCCAAGCTCTGCAAACCCCGGGTGAGACCCACGGTGCTTCCGGTGAGCTTCCAGGTGAGCCGGCCAGTTGCTAAGTCACCAGGCGGCCCGGAACAGCTGTGTGGGAACGGCTTCTGCAGCCCACTTCTGCGTGGCGTCCTCCCCTGCTTCCCCTACTCAGCAGGTGCAGACATTTGCTTACAGAAGTTCTTCGGCGCACGTCGGGGCATTTTTTACAACTAGCTTTCTGCAGGACCGTAAAAAGCAAAAGAGATGAACTTAAATGTAGCCAAACAATTTTTACCAAAGCAGTAAAAGTCATTTCCTTATTGAGCCGTGCTCAGGGCCAGATTTTAGAGGTTCTGTTCATTCTGGATTATTAGGCAATTTTAGCCTCCTCCACCCAGTTCTTCAAGATTTACCCTGCAAGAGACCTGAGCCACCAGGTGAGATCTCGTCTCCCTGGCATTTTTCAGACGCGAGTCCCCCAGGGGTGGGGGTGGCGACTGGCTGGGAGCCTAGTGCCCAATTGGCTTTATGATGTGTTGCCTGGTGGTTTCCCCAGCTCTACAGCGTGGGTGGTCTGCATGCTGGCAGAGCCCAAGGCTGCAGGAGTTCACAGTTCCCTCTGGGGAACATGACGAATGGCCTCGCTGACAAAACGTGGTCTGCTTTCCATCTCGGAGCCACGAGGGTTTCGTTTTCAAAGCAGGAAAACAAACCACAGGAACCAGACACAACACACACAGGCCACAAACGATACGGCCATTTTCTCATCTCAAGCAAGGGACCTGCAAAGGTGAAAGAAAAATGGCTTTGCTAGAATTCTTTGATGAAAATCAAATATGCAGAACCCACAGCGTTGTAATGAGACCCCTGTTCGCCTTCCATCGTGGTCCTTTCCCTGACCTGCTGCACTCAGTCTCTGGGGGGCTGGCCTGCCTGGTGTTGATCTTTCCCAAGGCTTGGAGGTGTGCTTCCTGCCTTGAGTTTCCCAGAGACCCTAGAGAGATGAGTTGGGTAGAGACGGGAGGACAGTATCTCACTCAGCTCCCTGCACCCAACAGCCCCCTTCTAGCTCAGTCATTGATGCAGTTCCTCTCTCTCTCTCTCTCTCTCTCTCTCTCTCTCTCTCTCTCTCTCTCATTCATTTATTTATTTTTTGAGACACTGTTTCTCTGTGTAGCTTTGGAGCCTGTACTGGAACTCACTTTGTAGACCAGGCTGGCCTTAAACTCACAGAGTTCCTCCTGCCTCTGTCTTCCTAGTACTGGGATTAAAGGGGTGTGCCACCACCGCCTGGCCACTGAAATCTCTTAAAGAAGATTCTAGATATTCCAGTCTATTCTGATCTCATATATACCAATGATAGTTCCAGGGAAGAAAAAAAAGGGGGAAACAGCACTTATCAGGAAGTACATGGATCTCCACACTTTTCCACTTTCTGGTATGGCCACTATTTCCCTCCGTAGCCATGTGGCCCTTCCTTTAAGGGTGTTGTGCCTGGTATCTTGATCTGAGTGCTCTCAACTTCAAACTTGCGGAGACTGATATTTCTGTGTCCTGCCAATGATAAGACACGCCTGTTAGGAGCCACAGCAGCGAGTGTGGCGCCTGCCTCTCCTAGTTGGCCAGCA
Source organism: Alexandromys fortis (assembly GCF_014885135.2). Classification (NCBI taxonomy): domain Eukaryota; kingdom Metazoa; phylum Chordata; class Mammalia; order Rodentia; family Cricetidae; genus Alexandromys; species Alexandromys fortis. The sequence continues at coordinate 5,807,846 of NW_026067976.1, read as the reverse complement.
GGTCTTTAAAATATCTGATTCCTACACCGAATTCTTACAACAGTATAGGAAATGGAGCAGATGACTTGCGAGGAGGTGTGTGCTGCCTGACTAACAATGGCCCACCGCTCTGTGCCTCGAACTGAGTGTTCCCTGATAGGTGTGCCTATTACAAAGAGTGCTGCATCCCTTACCATGGCTGAGTCAAGCTGGGCTCTTGACAATGGTGAGGAACTTAGAATCAGGAAGGCAAGGAACTACAGTAAGAGTCAGGGCAGTCAGCCTCATGGACAGAGAGAACTCCGTGAGCCAATGAGGGAGGAAGGCATGGTGAGCTGGACACAGGGGAGCACCATTGTCTGCGGCTAAGATGTTGAAATCCATTAGATGAGCCATAGGGGTGGCCGACAGTAAATCTAGGGTTTACACTGTGAATTCTGGGGCCCCAGCAAAGGCAGGAGAGCAGTATGGAGACATGTGAATCTCCCTCAAAATGGGTCATTTGCCAGCAGTAGGAAAATGGTCGTGAAGTGGTATACCCTGGTGTCACAGGAAAGGGGGTAAGGGCTCAAACTACGGCAGTCATTGCAAGGGAGATGAAGGAGCCTGCCATGCAGATGTCCTAGGTCTGAAGGTTGTCTTGATGTTGGAGTGAAGCCGATTCCAGAGGTAGGATTAGCAAGGACCTGGAGGACCACTGTTCTCAGTGTATGTCCCAGGGAGAGAAGCTTCATGGGGTAGCGTGCAGACGTGAGTTTTCTTCTTAAGTAATGGAGCAGTTCTAGCATTCACAGGAATTTGGGGGGAATGAGCAGACCCATATACCCTACACAACTACTGTTTGGGGGGCAGGGAATACGGCCCCACAGATAGACTGTTTGTCCACATAGGACCTTGTATTTGATCCTCAGCATAGCATAAACTGAGCATGGTATACATGATGAGCCCAGAACTCAGCAGTAAAAGCAGGGGAGCAGAAGGCTAAGGATACATCTGGCTTTATAACACGTTCAAAGCTGGCCTGAGATAGAGACTGTTTTAAAAATTAAACTAATCAGGTGAATATATGCATAAATACTTAAACACTGTTAAAGCAGATGCAACGTCGCGAGCAATTGCAAAGTACTAAGCAGGTTGTCAGAGAGACACGCTCTTCGAGGAGCATGGCCACACACATGAGGCAGGCCAGTGCTACCTCAGACTCGAAGCAGGGCCAGGCGGCCATCTCACTCAGTGAACACAGGCCTCTTTGGAGAACTCAGATAAGCACCAAGCCCGCTGAAAACTGTGAGTTTAGTTGCTGTGGAGAAAGATGCTCAGGACAGAGGATTTTTCTTTGTCTTTTCTATTCCTTCCTTCCTTCCTTCCTTCCTTCCTTCCTTCCTTTCTTTCTTTCTTTCTCTTATTTCTTTCTTCCTTTTTCTTAACTATTCTTTCCCCTATTTGTATTCTCTTGGAACTCTCCTAAGGAAGGGCTTGTACTCAAACTTCTGTCTTTTTCTCTGTCTCTCTTACACACACACACACACACACACACACACACACACATGCACACACATAAAAAATTATGTGACCTCTTATGAAAGCCTTTTACATCATTCATTTTCCCAAAGAAATGACAGAGTGAGGCAGTGGTGAACGACCGTGGGGAGAGCAGGGGTTTGGTACCAGCCAAACCTGGTTTTAAACTGTCCACCTTTGTGCATGGTACCTGGGTGAGGTGCTGGTTGCCTCGCTCTGGGCACAATTTCCTGAACACTATGCAGGGCTGTTTGACTGTTGGGAATGGCGTATTCAAATACGGTGTGCTCAGTGGGCATTTGATCGGCAGCACGGTGAAGTCTGCAGTGTGTGACTGCGCCCCCGAAGCGTCCCTCCTTCTCTCTTCATCACGGTAAACAACGGGCCCAGCACATCCTCCAACAGGTGAAATTCTCTAGAAAGAAAACTTTAGCAAATATCAGTGTGAAATTTATTCATGTTTTATTTAATTACTTGGGGGCATTTAATGAAAGAATGAATTATTAAATGAGAACATTGATTGTTCCCTGTGTATAGCAAGATGATCTCCCGGGTATGCTTCAAGTAGCTCTGTAAAATATAGAGCAGGCCACCGTAAATTAAAGAAAGGAAGGGAAATGGAGCGATTGAAAATACAATTCAGTCTGTAAGTCTGCATGGAACGACAGCCACACTCCCAGAATCCTATCTATGTCCAGGCCTTCCAGCTGTCTAGACCTACAGCGAGTGCTGACCCAGCAAGGATTAGACGTTGCTGCAGAAGCTGAAGGCTTGGTGGCGCTGAGTGAGTGGGCCCAAAGAAGGCACTCTTCCACAAGCAGATTCTCTGGTTCTTTGTGCCTGGCTTCCCCTTGCCCTACGCCCCACCCTTGCTCCTCGACACTCACGGGATCTGTCCAGTGAAGATGCTATCAAAGGATGAAAGGAAGGGAGGGCAGAGGATTCCTGTCACCCTGGCCCTTTCAGCTGGGGCTCCTGCCCTTTACCAGGGAGCCTCTCTGTGACCTGCTCCTCCCAGATTCTGAAAACCTGTCTCCTTATGCCTTTTAGACAAGAGCAGTGACACGTCCCAGGTCTCCAGCCTAAAAGCTGCACCACCCTTGTGCCTCACCCCGCTCTATTTGACAAACAGGCCTGCAGAGAGTCTTTCTCTGTCCCTCCAGCCTGCTCCCAAACAATGGCACAGAGGCTTCTTATTCGTTATGAAAGCTAGTTTGACCTATTGCCTAGGCTTATTTCTAACTAGTTATTATTACTTAAATTAGCCCATTTCTTTTCATCTATGTCCTGCCACATGACTCATGGCTGTCACCTCTCCTCCTACACATCCTGCTTCCTTTCTGCCTGTCTGGTGGCTCTTTCTTCTTCCCAGCATTCTCTCTGCCTCAAAAATCCTGCCTAGCTATTGGCCATTCAGCTTTTAGTTAAACCAATCTGCGTGGCATATCTCCACTGCGTACAAAAAAATCATTCCATAGGCCTTTTTATTAAATTGTTCTGGAGTTCTGATTTGTGTGTGGCATCTGTCCTTGCCAGAGCCTTCACTGAGGTGGCGGGCACTGATGTGAGCAGCGTATCTCTGCTATTAAAGACAGACAACACTGGAGGGAAGGGGACAAGAAAGGAAGATGGAAAGCCAGCGAGGAGTGGCCACAAGGGTTTCTGAGTAGCAGTGTTGGCCAGAGTGAAAGTGGCCAGATACAAATTACATGAGCAAAACAAGAGTGGATAGGTGGTCTGGAGGCAAGCTCGGAAACAGGCTGGGCCTGTGGGTCATGCCAAGACACTGCAGCCTGGAGTATTTCTAGTGGCAAGGAGGACTGCATTGTTTAGGGCTGGGGTGAGCTGAGTTCCACCATATCAGAGAGCTCCTGCACTTCAGTGTATTGAGATGCTGTCTTAGAGTGGGTCGTGTCAGTCTGTAAGCCGGTGTGTAGATGAAAAAGTTATTAATAAACCATATGCCACACATTCCCAAAGAGAAAGCTTCACTACAGACCCAGACCTCACTCGGGGTGCTGGGATATAGAATAATGTTTTTATATTTTATATAGTGAGCAATCATGTTCACGAAAATCAAGTAGTTTGCCTGAAGCAGTAGCACTCCGTGTTTAAGGAGCAGAAGCTGAGTGCAGCTTTTCTGACGTCACCGAGCATCCTGGGTAGTGTCTTGTCAACACAAGCTAGAGTCGTTTGGGAAGAAGGAACCTCATTGAGAAAAATGCTTCCGTCACTGACCTGAGGCAAATCTGTAGGGCATTTTCCTGATTGATGATTAATGTCGGAGGGGTCGACCTACTGTAGGCAGTGCTACCTCTGGGCCAGAGGAAGTCATGGGAAGAAGCCAGTCAGCAGTGTCCTTCCATGGCTTCTGCTTCAGCTCTTGCTTCAGGCACTGTCCTGACTTCCCTCAGTGATGGAGTGTGACCTGAGGGTTGTAAGCTGATTAAACCCTTTCCTCCCCAAGTTGCTCTTCTTTGTGGGGCTTTATCACATCAATAAAAAACCTACACAAAGACACTGAACAACAAGTCTGCTTCTGAAAAGGAATCTTTTCCTGAATTGATCTGTGATCACATCCAGTAGTTGAAATACAGTCGCGCACTTTTATGTTCTGTTCCTTTTACTGTAACAAACCTTATCAACACTGCACCTCCGACCAGGAGGCTGAATAGAGCAAAAGAGAGCCCCTTCTTCCCCCCACTCCCTCTCAGAGGCTCAGATCTAAGTGAAAATCCAGGGGTGGTACAATGAGCTACAAAGAAATAACAGCCACCACCATCCTCACCATTGTCGTTGTCGTCATCAGTGACACCACAGCCCAGATGGAAGGCCATCCAAGAAGAATGCGTATTTCAAGCAGCCTACCTGGAAAGGGGCACAAGAAGGCTGGCTGGGGTCTCTGCCAAGGTCTCCGTAAGCCACCTGCTTGTCTGAGCTTTGGTCTGGGCACATGCAGATAGTGTCTCTACTCCTCAGCAAGGCTGGCGATGTAGCAGAGGAAGCAGAGTCTCATCCTTTAGACCATGGATTTGTCGGGTAGCAAGAGTCTCTTTTTATATTGAAATTTTTTTCATGCAACACATTTTGATAATATTCTTTCTCCCTCCTAAACTCTTCCCAGATCCTCCTCCCTCCCTATGCCTCTAACTTCTTCGTAGTTTCATGTTTTCTCTCTCCCCTTTCCCATCACCCCCTCTCAAATATACACACACACAAATGAAAATCAAAACAAACAAACCCCCAGTAAGCCAGAACAAAACCCACAGAGTCTGATTTGTGTTAGCCAGTTGTTTTGGCCATGGGGCCTGCCCTGGAGTATAGTTGATATGTTCAATGACACTCAATTGAAGAAAACTAATTTTCCCTTTTCCTGGCAGGTACACTTGCCGACAATATCCCACCCCACAGAAGCAGGGGTGGACATAGAGTCTCCTAACTTTTAGGGCCATTGTTAGCCTCCTGCCACCTTGAGTGCGCCAACATGCCATTTCTTCACTCCCTTTCCACTGGAATGCCCATCCCCAGCCCTTGGGGGAATAGCTGCACATGTTAGCCAGAGGCAATGACAGAGCTGTAGGCTGTTCCTTCCAGTTCCAGGTTCTGCTTCTGTTCCTGCCTCCAGATTCCTGCCCTGCTTGAATTCCTGCCTTGGTATTCCTCAGTGATGAACTGTGATGTGGAGGGGTAAGCGGAAATACCCACCCCACCCCAAGTTGATCTGGTCATGGCGTCTCTCCACAGAGAAGCAGAGTGGGATAGCATGCACCTTGGGCAGATTCCCCAGCGCCGCAGAGGAAAGAGAATTTATCTCTCGTTGGCTGTAGATTTAGGGCTACAACGTGCCATAGGCTGCCGGCATCCCTTAGACAGCTAGCGTCGGCATCCCTCCCAGGAGCAGCTGTCTTATTGATAGGGGTACACACTGCCCTCACTCTCATCCCCCAAACTCGTTCTTTTATGTTTCATTTTCAGAAAAAGAGAAAAGGGGGCAGCAGAGCTTTCAGACAAGGCGAGTGGATGGAAAACCATTTGCATGAGTTTCTCAGAAGGATCTGCAAAGTCAAGACTTATCTAAAAAATAAAAATAACAAAAGATGGAGCGATAGCACACTTGCCCAAGACTCATGAGGCCCTAGGTTCTAAGCCTTGTAACACACACACACACACACACACACACACACACACACACAGGATAACAAGCAAAGGACACAAGTTAGGTTATAGGTCTTTAGTGAAGCTCTTGCCTAGCGTGTGTGGGAGGCCCCAAGATCCATCCTTAGTACCACAAAGAGAAAGACTCCACATCTTTAGAGCCAGACGTAGTAGGCCATAATTCCAGTACTCAGGAGTTGGGAGTGGTAGGGTCAGTTCAAGGTTACCCTTGGCTATATAATGAGTGGCTGTCTAGACTGAGCTACATGAAACCTTGTCTCAAAAATCAGAGAGAAAGAATGAGAAAGATAGAGACAGAGAAAGATCCAGGTAGGCCCTCTTTTGTAAGCGATTAGGAGACTCAGAAGAGACAGGAGACAGTTTAATGTGTGGTGTCTGCCAGATGGGAAGATGGGAAGAAACACCCATCCTGTCCCCTCGTGGCTATTATGTGGCCATGGAAAAGGCTAGTCTGTGGCAAGCTAGCCTGAGGAAGGGTGGGTCTGTGAGGATAAAACATAAACCTGACTAAGCCCCGCCTTGCAACACATCTACCAGTGTGTACAACACCAGCACAAAACCAGCTTTCCATAAATCAGAAGACAATGGCCGCATTGTCTGAACCCACCAAATGGCCCCTTCGCTACTGCAGCACAGACCTATCTCATCCGTGTGCAGGGAAACCCAGTCCAATCTTATCGAACTAAATTGATTTATGAGAGGAAAAAAACCTAAAAAGGGAAGCAGTAAAATAATGATATTAATTCTAATAATGCATTGACTGGCGCTTATATAAATCACTCTCTTCACTCAGATTGATTTCATAAGAGTAAAAAGTCCACGCACAAACCCATCTCCAGCCGCCCAGACAGCCGCAAGGGCCTGCTGTGCAGCTAGAACTCTGGGGAAGAGTGTGTGTGTGTGTGGGGGGGGGGGGAGGCTGCTGGAAGTTCATCGGAATCTTGCCTGGGAAAAGCCTGTGGGATCAGCCCAGAGGTGCTGTGGAATTGGCCACACACGCAAACGCTGCCGCATCTGAACACTTTTGGCAACCCATGAAAGCCCCTTTCCTAGAGGCCACTTGAGTGTCCAAACAAAAGGGGATTTTTGTTAGCGAAAGCTGGAAAGAATAACCCATCCCGGGATCAGGCTAATAGGGCCTGGCCTGTTCAAAGGCAGCGCTGAGCTGGCCAGGGTTGGAAGTGTTGCTGGCAGGGACCTGGAGTAGCGTGAGGAGAGCCAAGCATGGCTCTCAAGGCAAACTGCCGATTCAGAGCGGCTTTCTTCGTCTGGAGAGCCCGTGTGGCCCACCTCGAGGCCAGGGCTTCTGCTGAATCTTCCACACAGGACGCATGGAGGGAGCCAGGGCTTGTTTCTACCTCTCCCGAGCCCCCTTTCTCCTTTCCAGACGCCATGCCCCACCCACAAAGCTAGGTCTGGCCTGGGAACAGCCATCACTCTCGTGAGTTTGCAGGGTGTTGACAAGCCTGGGCCGGGGAGCTTGGGGGGGAAGTAGAGACAGCCATGCTGTGGAAACAAGGCCGTGGAGGCCTTCTTTATCGTCCCAGGGCTGTTGCCTGAAGAAAGTGCTTCGGCTGCTGTCTTCACAGAAGTGCCTTGTATCCCCGCAGGATTATGCCGGTCTGTACTGGGACAGAGCACTGCAGGCCTGATCCAGGGCACCAAGAATGCCCAATAATTTCAGACAAACAATCGATGACGGTTGAATATGTCTATCTTAACAATGGTATAGAAAGTAGTTGTTCTAAAAGACCCATCAGTTTTCATCTGGAATTTGAATTAACTAAACAGCCGCTGCTTCTTAGGCTAAGCACAGTTCGTTCTTAGAAGCCCCCTCTCTCTTCATCACCTCCTTCAGAGAAGGGCAAAGGGGACCTGTGATTATAAAGTCACATGATTACATTATATCCCACGATGTTATGGGGAGACTCTGAAGTGGCCCTACAGGCTGGTGTTTGGGATGCTAGCTGATAGCACTATCTGGAGAGGCTGTGGGCACCTTAGGAGGTGGGGCATATCTGGAAGAAGGTCTCTAGACATAGGTTCTTAGGGTCCATTAGTCCTGGCCACTTCCTGTCTTGCTCTGATTCCTGGTTTGTTGGGAGATGAACAAGAATGCCCCACCCCCATGCCTGCTGTGCTGTGTTAGGCTCCTCATGAGCCAAAATAAGCTTCTTCTCCTAAATCATCTGGAGTAAGTATTTCAACACAGTGACATGAAGTCGCTGCTCCACGGGGCAAAGGGGGTAGCTTGCAATGGAATTCAGGTTACTAACCAGCGGGTTTGAGTTCATCAAAAGGAGATTATCTTGGGGCCCCAATCTGATCACACGAGCTTTATAAATCTGCATCCAGAGGCCAGAAACAGAACAAGTCAAGGACTCCGAGAATTCGAGGATTGTTCTGAGGCCTTAGAGTCGCAGGCTGCTGTGTTATGGCAAAGCTGCAGGGCAGGGAATAGTGGTCAGCTTCATCCAGCTGAGAACTGTCCCTAATGGACAGTTGGGTACTTCGGTCCCAGCTCAGAATGAGGTAGATTTTGCCGACAATCTGCAGGAGCCTGAAAGAGAACTCTGAACCCAGAAAAGCAGATTAGATATAGGTCTGGCCTCCACTTTGATTTCATATTTGGGAGACCCCAAGCGGAGTATTTATCTAGACCACAGTGAATTCCTATACCTGGAAACAGGTCTAGACAACGTGTATTTAAGCTGCTAAAACTGTGTTAGCATCTTCTATTACAGTAGAAACTAACAGGTTTGCCAAATGTGCTCCTCCATCTGTATCCTGTGGTTTTCAAAACACACTTAGGGGTTCATGGGTTAGGTCATCAGGATGGAAAAGGAAATGGAGGGTCACAGAGACCAAGACACAGTGATAAATTCATGGTAGCAACATGAACCAACAGGATCAGGGGCATACCATCATATGGTCTGCTGCATGGAATGTTCCTTGACACCTTAGTTAGACCTAGGAACTGACCTCTCTCTCTCTCTCTCTCTCTCTCTCTCTCTCTCTCTCTCTCTCTCACACACACACACACACACACACACACACACACTTTCCTTTCTAGGAAAGAATGGGGAGGAGAAGCCCATCACTTGTTTCAGCAAGAATTATAACTGAAGTATAAATATGTAAACATGCTATCAGCCAGCGTCGAATTGATATAAAGCCATATGAATGTGGGTATCCTGTGCAGGATACACATGTGCGTGGAGGCTCGAGTTAGGGGATGGCAAGAACATGAGCATATGAGCAGAGATGCTAAGCCTGCCAGCCCCGACCCTCTGCGATCATAGATTCAGCTTTTGTTCTGTTGCTGTAAATAAGCCCTTGGAGTGGGAAAGAAGTTTGGCTATCTTCTGAGAGGGTCAGAAAACCTTCCGGTATTTTTCAGGTCTCCAAATCTCCAGACGTCCTTTTGCTCATTGATTCCCCTCAATTCTCCTCCCGGTGACTTCTTATGTCCCTCTGGCCTTGCGCTGCTCTTGAAAGTGGCCGAAGAAAACTCTTAGGTGTCGACCAGTCAGCATGGAGAGGTTCTCTTTCATCCCCTGAGTGTCTGGAGATGTGAGTCTAATGAGAGGCATCGACCTTTAAATTATACAAATGGAGCTCTTTAGCAATCACTTCCCTCCCCAGTCCATACCCACCCTCAGCTTTTAATCTTCTCAATTATATTTCCTTTTCATTGATTACTACTTTGCCAACTTTCAGACTGAGTGTGCAGTAAAACCTCAGCTGCCCAGGTAATGCAATTTCTTTCCGAGCCTGACGCCTGCATATCACCTCCTGAGGGGCCAAAGCCCCCACTCTGACTCTTTTGGGTGTTGGCAAGTCCATTGGCCTTCAATTGATTTTGCAAGATGGCTCCTTCCACCCAAGGATCTGTGCTCGCTTGTGGTTAGGAAGACATGAGCTGCAAGTCTCAGAGCTGAAGGGGATTTGCACACGGACAGGTGCCTGTGGGACACTCAGGACCTCTGGCCGCTGACAGCCAGGCTTGGGAGTGGGCAGGTGCTGATCCTGGGAGCAGGGAGCCCTGGCTTCCTTTCTCAACTCTGCTCTGACACTTCCAGCGACCTTCCTTGAACCACTTAACTTTCTGTGCTTTTCTTTGGTGCCATCTGTAAGGGCGAAGACAATGGCACTTTCTGTGGAAACGCTTTGAGGGACAGACAGTGCATAAAAGATGCAATGTAAAAGCAAGAGATGAGCGTGGCTTCCCATAAATAGGCCCTTGTTTTCGTCTGCAAGAGGCCGTATTTGAAGGCTAAGACGAGAAATTGAGAAATTTCCTTGATATCTGAGGCCAGGCAGAGGACGTGGCTCAGGACCAGTGAGAAATCCTTTCTGTGGCTGGGGGCTCCTGAGAGGCTGCCGGGATGTGAGCTCAGCAAGGGGCATGCTGGGAACTGGCTGGCAGAACAAACAACTCTGGGGTCTCTGCACCCAGGAGCACTGAGGGCCATATCTGGAATAGCCAAGCAGTCTGACAAAAAGCAAGGGCGTGTGGGAGCGGTTTATAGGGGGATGGGGTTGTGGGGGTGTGTGTGGGCGCCTCCCTGTGATTTACCGGCATTGACGTGGGGACTCGGGAGGAGGAGGGAGAGTCAGAGAAGTTTGGGGACATTTTCAAAACTGGAGGTCGTTCAGAGGAAATTACTCAATAAAAACCAGGTTTCTTTAACTGAATAGATCAATTTACAGCTCATAAGGTGGAAAAAGTCTGAGACTTCAAGATTCTGGCTGGGTGGGTCTCCTTCGGTTTCCTCCCTTGGCAAAGGCGTTGTGGCTTTGGCTCTTCCACCCTGGGTACCCCTTCAGGAGCCTTCAGGGCCAGCATTTTTCTCTCATCTTGTTTCCTTCTCACTCTGCTACTTACTTTTTTTTTCTTTTTTTCTGGTTAAGATTCTTTCCCTGCTCTCTTCCTCCTCCAGGCTTCCCGCTTGCAGCTCCCACCTCCCAGCGGCCCACGAGGAGAGGCCCTACCAGCTTTGCTGTCCTGGTGACGTGGATGCTTTTGATTCCTCCTCAGCTGCCTCCCCTCCTGGCTGCTGAGCTCAGCATTCCTCTCCCCTCTGGTTTACCTCCAGGTCCCTAAAACCTTTCCTCTCCCCTTCCCATGACTGTTTTTTCTTCGTACCCCCAACACCTATTCCTCATGGGCTCTTGTAGCCTGTCTCATCAGTTCCTGCTAATTCTTCAGAAGGTTTCAGTAACACCTTGACACCCAGAGACCAGAGTTCTTTAAGCTGGATGCTAACCAGCTTAAAGATGTAGGTGTTGGGAGGCAAGACCAGCGGAGATGAACAGGTCCAAGTGGACATTCATCCATTCATGAATTCTTCATCTACTCATCCATCCTCTCATCTCTTCTTCCACCTACCCATCCATCCGCTTCTCTAGCCATGTGTTCATGTAGCTATCTGTGCATGGTTTTGATCTGCAGAGCTCAGAGGGAGAGGCAGGGCATAAATTCTTACACATTAAAATGCAAATCTGTGGCAGCAGCTAAGGAGAAGTATATGGTACCAAGAGATCATTCCATCTGGGATTTGGCTTTCTTAGAACTGGGGAATTAAATGGAGACCCGAAGGCTGTCAGGGAATTCTGCATTGGAGACTTCTTAGTAAAGACTGCCCTCAGCACCCTTTCCAAATCTCCCAGGTGCAGCCAAAGAGGCTCACTCTTTCAGTTCAAGTCAGGGCTATTTAGGCCACAAATTTCAAAAATAATTTATCTTTATGAGTAAATAAGAGTGACTTAAAAAATATTCAGACTTTGATATTGCAGGCATCAATCCTTCTCTGGGCACAGACCTTATGGAGCAGTGGTTTTCCACCTTCCTAATGCTGGGACCCTTTAATACAGTTTCTTATGTTATGGTGATTCCCAACCATAAGATTATTTCATTGCTACTTCATAACTGTAATTTTGCTACTGTTACGAATTTTAATGTAAATATCTGATACACATGATAGTTAGTATACAACCCCTGGAAGGGTCATGACCCTCAGGTTGAGAACCACTGTTATAGCGGATAGAAGGAACATTTAGCATCTGGAGAGGAAGGTGTGAGGAAGAGTCTTATCCTCAGGAAGATCAGCATCCATACACCACCAGGAGGTCTCTGAGGGCTTGGGAACCCAGTGCATACTCGGCTGCCCAATGCTCCATTGTCTCCTCACTAGCCCGGAAAACAGCCCCTTCTTCCCTGGGAGTTCAGTATTTCTATATGCTCAGGAGACCAGACAGCTGTAGAAACCCATCACCCCTCTCTCCCCTCTCCCTGGCATCAGTCACAAATCCAAGGCAGCCACTGGCTTTCATGGTTTGATGGCCTCGTAATTGTTATTGGAACTTGCCTTGGATGGATTTACAGTAATGAACTCACCTAACGGCAAAGCTGCCGCAGGAGTCTCTGCAGTGGGATCTTTCTTAAGTGAAGATAGTAGAAAACCACTCTGTTAAAGGAAAAAGCAATACCCGCTTGTGACTTTAAGTTTAGGACAAACACTGTTTGGAATCTGCTATTGGCCTCTAACTTTAAATGCTACATTGGCTTGTTGCTAGCCTACAAAGATTTTGGCCAAGGCTTTGTTTATTTTGGCATCAAATGTATGTATCGCAAGCAGTTTGTGTATCTCTGGGCATGTGCGTATGAGCCTGTATATGTTATAAACTCCAAAACTTTTGAACACAAGGTTTCATGCTCTTTTAACAGATTCTTCTGGCCCAGAATACTGGCAACTGGCAGGCAGGGCAGCCATGTGCATTAACGAATTGCTCTCAGGCCACCCCACCCATTACAGCCACTCTTTGGCTTGGTCAGACTTGGCATTCAGTTCTCTGGCCTCCCTGGATTCCTGTCCTATTGAGTTATGGGTGAGGGAGGTGGCTCCTGCCCAGGAAAAGGGGGCTCTAGGGACAGTGGGTGCTTTCTGTGGCACCTCCATCTGTAGGCAAATCCTCAAGAATGCTTAGCATAGGGAGTTTGCTCCTAGCAGGACAGGAAGGCTCCATGTTCTTGCGGCTTGGCACTAAGCAAACAACTGCTCTTTTGTTCTTGCCCCAAATGATTCGCCCAAACAAAAGGCAGCTGTCATGGGGAGAAAAGTACTATTTTTCCAGAGTTTGCCCCTTTCCAGCCCCATCGCACAGCATGCCTTCTGATCCGGCATTTTCACAACTTAGGGTCCGATGTCCTGCCTAGGAGGCAGGGCTTGCTGCTCCGGGATGGAAAAGCCACCTTTTGTCGCTCCCTAGAGGGTCCTCAACAAGGCACCATTGGAGCTAAAGGTAAAGTTTCTGGCTAGCACCTGCTGGCTCCCAAATCCCGAAGGGTTCCCCACCCTGTGCGCCAGGAGCCCAGCAACTGTCCTGGCACTGAAACTGCGCTCGGGGGTGTGCGTCCCTCAAACTTCCATCTCCTTAGAAAGTTTTGAAGTCAGATTTTCTGTGTAACAAAGGGTTGTTACTGAATTGAATGTCATCTTTTAGAAAAGACATGACTTATCAATCTGAATCTTATTAAAATATGGTAAAATATGCTAAACAATAAAATTAAATGATATGGAATTTAATCCTCCTTGGAGGCTTGCTAGGATTAGGCCATGTCCTTATCTAAGGAGCACACTTGCCACAATCTGCAGGCTTGGGCCAAATGTCAGCTTCCGGGTTGGGGATGGCGTGCCACCTGGCCTGGGCTGTTGTACCCAGCCCTGCAAAACTGGGGCTGCCTGTCTTCCTCTCCTCAGGGCTCAGGCACACAAGTGTTTCAGGTTCGCACTTTCATGAATGCATTTCAGAATTTCAGAAAAATCACAGCAAGGGTACGGTGGCCTCTTCTATACCAGAGAATTTCAACATTTCCCGGCACTGGTAGGCATTTTCCTTCATAATTGTCTTCTGACATGAGATTTTAACATCAGGCATACTGAGTACCTGCTATGAACTCTAGGTATAGTTGAACTTCATAGGAAAACTGGGCAAGAATTTTCCACTCCCAGGGCAGTTTTCAGTCCCTGGAGTGTGATGGGACTCCTGGAGAAGGTTGTGTTTCCTTTATACACACTTTCCAATTTTCCTCTCATAGCATATATGTGTATAGAACTCACAAATATACACATATTAATGTATGTTCATAAATATATGTATGTATATGTAATATACACACATATCTATAATTATTCTGAACCATTTGAGAAGAAAAATATAATGCTTTTGCCTTATGATACTTTACAAAAACATTTCCTTAAGTAACAATTCTCTTTACAAAAATATTTTAAAATTTTAAATATTATATGGTTGTATGTTTCTCAAGATCAGAAACTTATGTCTTAAGCATCTTGGAAGACTAAGTACCTGGAGAGAGCCTAACATATAACATAACTATTATCAAAGAATAAATTTTAAAATACCATTTCATATATCATGTATTTATTATGTTTTATTTTCACATAAGATATATATGTATCCATACAATGCACTATGTATAATAATACAAAATAAGTTGCCTTTGGTAAGTTGACAAAGATTTCCAGGTAGGCTATATGCTACTCAATTACAAATGATTCTCATTTCAGTAGATTAAAAAAAAACATAGGTAGAAAATTTGTAGACCTTAGAAATTGTTTCAAAAACTGAAACAAACAAACAGACAAAACAACACACACACACACACCCTAAGTGGCTGTTAACTTGATGCCATTTTTGTGAACAGGAAGTGTCTTTCAGATGTGTTTGTCACAGGTAGCTGTTCTGATCTGCCTGACTAGACTGTTTGATAAGAGAGAGGAAGATATAACTTAAGTTTTTTTTTTCTTTTAGGATTTGATCACAGATATTTGTTGGTTGTAAAGCTTCTACCTGACAAGTAAAGTTTAGAACCTTGTGTTTTTTATTCCTTATTTCCTATGTGCTAAAAACCAAGTTAACTATCCCCTGTTTTCACTCGATTTATTGACTGAAAAATGCCTGTCACAAGCCCTGGGAAGCTTCACATGTTACTAGTCAACATGTATGCATGTTTGGGACAGATTTGTGTGGGGGTGGGGTTGAAAAATGAGTAGCCAGAAATGAAGATTCCAAGCCCTGGATGATCCAGATTGGACCCCTCCAGGGGTTTGAGATCATGTGTATGAATCTACTCAGCATGAATAAATCCCCATTCCAAAAGACTTGTGATGTGTGTGTTTATGTTACAGATTAATAGACTTTGATAAACAATTTTGCTGAAGCAGATTCACCCACAATAGCAGAATGCCTTTTGATTGTCCTGAACACACAGGAGGGAGAACTGTTGGAGCAGGCATTCTGAGCGTTATTCAAACCTTTCTTTGACCTTCGTGTAGATGTTCAGGCTTGTGTGCTAGTAAGACCATTTCTCTCCACACAGGCTTTGGAAGCAGCCCCTTGCTAGGTCATCCGAGGCTTCATGTCCATAGGAGGCTGCTGGAATATGCAGGGGAACTGGCTGATAAGAGGACTGTGAGACTTGGTGAATATAGTGGAAAAGACTGGTAGCAATTAATTTTGTCTAGATTGCAATGTTCACGATTTGTTTCTCATGCTTTGTGCTGACAAGGGACAAGTCTCTGGGAGGACTGGAACAAGTGATAGCTACAAGATCTGGCTCCACTGAATCTGAGACTTGAGCTCAGAACACGGTACAATGCTTCATCCTGCAGCTGTGCACTTGCTTAAAGACCCTGGGAAGGAAGGGCGTGTGATTAGGTCTCAGAGCAAGTCAGAGGCACAGCTGAGACAGATCCAGGCTCAACTTCCACTTCGAGAAGCAGAACCTTTTTTTGTTGAATGCATAATTGGAAAGTTTGAGGATTAATGGGACAAGACTAGGTTTTGTTTCTCCTTCTACTTCTTCAAAAGAATAGTTTGCATAAATTTAAATATTTTACATTCAATTATTGGAGATGATCAAAGAGTCCAATTAAGAATCCCATTACTCTCGCGAGGCTAAGACACAGAATAGGTGTCTTCCTCCATTTCTCATTTTCATACTTTTCAGATGGGAAACACAGGGTCTGGCTAAAGGTGATGCTTCCACTGCATGCTCTCTTTGAGGCTCTGCAGAGCTGTGGCAAGAACTGCTTTCCTAAGTCCGACACCCAAGAAGCTTCTCTTAGATTGAACTGCTCCTCAACAGTGAGCAGGCAGTGTGGGTAGGGGAGCTTGGATTTTACCTTCCTATTAGGCTTCAGGGCCTGCTACTACTGTGCTGTTCTCTGGTTTTCCTTCCTTCTCTACAAGTAGGGTGACAATGATGCCTCCACCCTAGACTTTTTGGGTCATTTCCATTGAGATACATCTTTGTCTATAGTAGTCCCATTCCTCTGCTTTGACAACATGGCTTCCCATAGATTCAGTATAAAAGTCTATACCTGAAGGAGTAAGTCACAAAACAACCCCACACCAGTTTGGAATTATGATTAATAAAAGGGTTATTTATTTAAAGGGAAAACTTACAGATCACTGTCCTAGACAACAGCCCTCTGTGTGACCAGGAACGGAGTCTAGTAGCCGGAAGCAGAGCCCGAAGCAAGAGAGAGAGAGAGAGAGAGAGAGAGAGAGAGAGAGAGAGAGCGAGAGAGAGCTACCACTGCTCTTGAAAGTAAAAGAGACCATGCCCATGTGGGCTGGTATCTTAAAGGCTATTGGCTGAAAAAGCGGAAGGAGCTCCGGCAGCATATATCAATGAGAGAGGTAGGTGGTGTGTTAATCTCTTAATGCAATTCTGTAACTAACTTACCTAATACACACGTGGCTTTAAAACTGACCTCTTCTTTGTGGTAAGCTTAAATTTCTTAAATTTAATCAAATACAGAAGATATAGCAAAAAGGATAAGATCCAAGATACGCAGGTTAATAATAACAAAGAATAATGATAATCAGGATATTTTTCACCTGGGGTAGGACACAGCAGTTGTTTATGGGTAGATTCAATTAGCTAGAGAGGAAAAAGTCTGAACCATGAGCATCTAGTCAGTGTTAGGGCTGGTTTGTCTGAAGTGAGTAACTATAGCCAGGGAGTGAGAGGCAAAAGCTATGCCTCAGGTGGCATCAAGAGTGGTTATGGTTCCTGGTTGGAGAATTTCTCAGTACAATATGCTCTACACCAAGAGTTCTAGGGATGAGAATCAGGGGTTGGCTGAAGTTCTGGATGAATTTTGGCTCCTCAGTTTTGAGCAGCAATATCGCTGTGTAAGGAATGATACTGATGACAAAAACTTGGTCTCAGCTACACTGCCTCCTGTCAGACTCACGATGGGGAAGCCTCCAGGACCTGCTGGCTTTTTATAGGGGTGTTAAAAAATCTCAACTCTGACCTTGATGTTTGTATAGCACGCAGTTTTATTCACTGAGCCTTTTACCCAACCTTGAAACCCATGGCTTTGTCTTTTAAAACGTATTTTTATTTTGTTGATGTTATACTATAATTATAAAATTATATTTTATATATTTCCCTTTCCTCCTTTCAACCCCTCACATGCACCCCAATTAGCCCTCTCTCAAATTAATAGCCTCTTTTTCTTTCACTGTTGTCACATAGATACATGTCATATATTTCCTAAATACAGGAAAATACCCTTCATCAATGAATGCATTTTCAAGGGACAAGTTTTAAAAATATTTCAAGATACTCCATATTATCAGATCCAGGATCTCTTTAAAGACACTGATGTAGATACATTCAGGACAGTTGAAAACAATGTCATTTCCTTTAATGGCTCACACACATATTCCCTTAACACAGGTATTTTCCTTCGTGTAAATAGGAAAAAAAAACTGTGATGTTTCAGTATAGAAGCCTTCTTCTGAGTTTTTGGGTTTGGCCAGTTGGGCCAGGCTGAGCTCTGGAGTATATTAGGTCAATAGTGGGAACAGAGAATAGGCCTCTGCTTGAGGGAACTGCCTTGGATGGGTTTCAAAGGACCAGTCTCAGTAGATGGCAGGTGTTGCTTCTGCTGGGACAAGGCGCTCTGTAGAGCTTTAAATCTTCTCACATGGGGATATTTTTAATGTCCCCTCCTTTCCAGATCGATATTCCAGCTTTCAGGTAAGAGATGAGACAAGCAGAGAATTGGAGCTGTGTTGTATTTAGCAGAATCAGGTCCTGAGTCTGACTTTTAGCTACTTCGGCTGAAAAAGGATAAGCTCTCCCCAAGAGATAAGATGTTCTTTTAGAGACCCTGGACAGTCTCTCACCTCTGAACATGCCTTGAGCCAGGAATTTAAAGCTCAGAACACTTCTTTCTCTTTTAACTCCCCATAAAATTGGGGCTTAACATTGTGACCGTTGGTTTCGAGAAGTAGGGATGTGAACCCCTCCCCGAGCATGCTTGCCAGAGGGGGTCTACAGAGACTGCAGAATAGCCGCCAAGCCTCCTGGGCATACATCTGCTGGTGGAGCAGAAAGCCCTGTGGACCAGAGCTGTGAGGGGCATTGTAGCCCTAACTTCTCACACAGCGAGGCCCGCTATAAATGGTTGCAATGGGATTGAATGAGTTAATCTGCAAGATACACATATGTATCAGGAGAATTCACATAAAATCTGATGTTTACCCTTCATCAGAAAGTCTAATGATTTTAGCTGGCAGACTAGGTAGAGGCAGTTGTAATGTGCTGTGACCCACATAAGTGGTCCTCTGCTTTCCAGTCTGCTCAATGCTAGGCATGCCTAATTGTCCTTCTCCACCTTTTGGTTACCCACTGTTGGCCTTGAGTTCATGACCCCTGCTATAATCCCTTACACAACCTCTATTAGGACCAAAGCCAGGTAGAAATGGGAGTGACTGGAATAATTGCCTTTCAATGAAGATTCCTACATCCATGCCCCCGACTAGCCAAATCTTAAAGTAATTTTTTTTCAAGCTCTACAGCCAATAGGGAGGCTTACCTGGTTCCAGAATAAGTAAGCAGTTCAATAATTAACAAGAGAACCAGGCAACCATTCTGAGACAAAAGTTCTGCAAGCCTTTCAACTTGACTGGGTACTTGCTTTCCGAGAATGTACCACAGTCTTCAGGAAGTCACTTCATGTCCTGTGACCTGGAGTCCCATAGCTCATGCCTTAGTGTGACTTTTACTCACCCCAGAACTCATCTCTGCTTCATTCTCTTTGCTTTGACGCAGTTAAACACAAAAGAAAAGGCCTAACCATTGTCTCCCAAGACAACAAATACATTCTTGTGGTGAAGGATTGTTTTAGTTGATAGCCTCCAGTTCCTCCATACTTCTTCCTTTAAGCTGGGAGCCTACTTCTCAACAGGGTGTGGTAGGAGCCGTAATCTGGATGGAACCTTGAAGCCCAGGGCATCCGAGTCTCTACAGCTTCATCCTTGCTCTTTCTCTTGGGTTAAAAGTCACACACTGTGTTCTGGGGACCCCTAACCATGTAGGAAGAAGATCGGAGGCCTCCTGCCGACAGCCAGTCATGGCTGTTGTTCAGCATGTCGGCCGTTCATCCTGGGAGCAGATCATCTGGTGCCCGTAAAAGCTTTGGCTAGCGGCAGCCCTGGTCCGTGTGTAATATTAGCTAAAACTCGTGAAAGACCCTAAATATAGCCTTTCTAAATTCCTGATGCTCCCAAGTTCCATGATATGATCTATGTTCATTACTGTTTAATGCCCCTGAACCTTGGACTAATTTATTACACAGATATGTTACTGGGGTTGTTCGGGTCAAAACCTGGGACCCCAGAGACTTAATAGCATAGACTCAACTACCTGCCCTAGTCCGCTAAGTAAAGAGAGAAATACTACTGCAAAGCAGAAAAAGATTTAAATAGTGTGGCTACAGTGTAAAAGGAACAATAAAGAGGTGTAGTGATCACCAAATCCATCATCCCGGTGCTACATAAAGTTTGGACTTCAGCCAAGCAAAAGGTATGTGGAATTTAGCAGCCCTGCCCAGCCCTGTTTCATTGTCTCGCTTCCGTCTCCCCTGCAAGGTGTCTCAACAACTTGCCAGAACTTCATGGGGCTCCTCCTCTTGCTGGTACAAACGCCTCCTCTGGTTGACACAGGATTCAGTCCCCTTCCCCACAGCACCCTGAGTCTCATGGGAAGATCCCCATTCCTTGGGTACCCTGTTGGCCAAAGGAGAACTCTCAGCTCCTTCAGGGAAGTTATGATAACTAACGCAGTGACCAGGTGACAATACTGCCTTTTACACTGCCCAAACTACTATTCAAGCCAGCCAAGAGAGTTAAGAGACAGAGGAGAGGGGACGTATGACTGAGTGAGGAAGACGCCCTGGAAACTGTATGCTCTGTGTGAGCTGACTGTTGGCCTTATTAGATGTGCAAACATCAGGGCCTATAAAACGGTCTCTTTACGTTTTCTCCCCAGCAGTCTCGCAGCACAGCTAGAGCAGACATTGTTCCCTCCCAATTGGAAGATGAAAAGTGGAGGCAGGATTAGGACTGTGTCCCTCTGGTTTCACGTCTCTATGAAGTGATGCCATTGCCATTACAGGATTCAGTTCAGCTCCACTCAGCATACTTAATGGAAGGAGATAGCATTTACAATGTGCTTGGCGTGCGGTACAGCACACACTAGCGGAGAGCTATTACTATGACTGTGCTTACCATCTGCCAAGGCCCTTTCTTCCAGGGACCTCGGGCTGCAGGCCGAGCACTTCTTGCTGAGAAACTTGATCTGAAGACTTCCTCAAAAATCCAGCTGCTCTAACTGAGCAGAGGGACTCTGAAATGACCCTATCCTATAGCCATACGGATGAATATCTTACATATCACCTTAGAACCTTCATCTGGCGATGGATCGAGATAGAGACAGAGACCCAAATTGGAGCACCGGACTAAGCTCTTAAGACCCAAATGAGGAGCAGAAGAAGGGAGAACATGAGCAAGGAAGTCAGGTCCACGAGGGGTGCACCCACCCACTGTGACAGTGGAACTGATCTATTGGGAGCTCATCAAGGCCAGCGGGACTGGGACTGAATAAGCATGGGATGAAACTGGACTCCCTGAACGTGCCGGACAATGAAGGCTGATGAGAAGCCAAGGACAATGGCACTAGG
>NW_026067976.1:5596859-5786898 GCF_014885135.2 Alexandromys fortis | reverse complement strand
GAGGGAAATGGGAAACGGGAAGGAGGCGGTAATTTTTCAAAATAAATAAATAAATAAATAAAAATAAAAAAATTTCTTTAGCAATGCAAAAGGCTGATATTTCTTCCTTTCACTGGGCTAATATTTCACAAAGGTAAAATGCATTCCCTATATGGTTATTTAAAAAACAAAAGAATAAAACAGATTATAAAACAAAAAAAGAATCCAGCTGCTCTGATGGATGGAAGAAAGGAAGGAGAGGAGAGAAGAGGAGAGGAGAGTAATGCAAAGAAAGGATTCCTGATTGAACTGTTGGGGAGAAGAGGCAAACTAAGGCCAGAGGTGGAATTCAAGGCTGCTGATTGGTCATTTCTGCCTCTTCTGCAGTGTATAGGTGAAGTTTAGCACCTTGGTCAATCATGGCTGAGGCTTGCACACACAGGCTGATTGCATGAGAGGGATACGCTGCTTTTTAGAAACACCCCACCCTTTTGTTTAGGCATTGCAGCAGAGCCCTCTAATCTAGGGAAATGTGCTCCGTCCATGACTTCCAGTGACATCCGAATCACAGAGCACCCAATGCAACATGTTCTGTTTTTTTTACTATGTGCACTTCTGTTAAATTTAACATTTAAAGTATCCATAGTAAAGATTAACAGCATAATTAAGAATAAAATAAAAGTAAAATAGCAATATGCTTTAGTAAAAGTTATTTAAAACGTTTTTGTAAATTTCCATTTTCTAGCCCCTCTCCTCAGTTGACCCCTGGTTACTGAACCTGCAGAGGGATGCCATGGATACGTGAGGGTGAGAAGGTGTGTACTTATTGTCCTGTTTCCTTGGATCCAATGTGTCTGAGAGCTGTGAGATCCTGCTATGACATCCTGGGAGAAAAACTCTCTGGAATGAGATCCTTCTGTGGAAATTATATAGGAGAGGGGTCTGTTCAAATCACTTCCCAGGGATCACAGGCCAGAGAAGTGGTATCACGGGGTTAGAAGGAGACCTTCAGAGTGAATCTGAGGCACAGAGGAGGAAGGGAACGACCTTGCTATTAGAGAACAGCTTCTGTGATGGCAGGTTGCCCCCTATGAGAGTATCTGGAAATAGTCCCTGACGAGGTTTGAGAATGGCTCCTCCTGGCAGGGTCCTATACATGCGCTCATCCCATCTGATTCCTCTTCTTGTGTGTGCGTGTGTGTGTGCACGTGTGTATATGTGTGTATGTGTGTGTATGTGTGTGTGTGCATGTGCGTGTGTGTATGTGTGTACATGTGTGTGCATGTGTGTGTCTGTGTGTGCGTGTGTATGCGTGTCTGTGTGTATGTCCATGTGCGCGGGTATGTGTGCATGTGTGTGTTTTAAATTACTGAATTCCTGTCAGTTCTTTGTATGCAACAACCCATTAGACCTAGCTAATTCTCCAAGACAAAGAAAACACCATGGTAGGGGACGCTGGCCAAAAAGAAGTCCGTGACCCTGTCCTGCTGGGCGCTGCTGTGTTTAAGGCAACAAACACGCTATCGAGTGTCCTGCCACAGCTCCCTAACTGAGCAGAATGGACAAGAAGTAGACTGAGGAATTTCCCCCAAACAATTATGGAGTGCCCACAAAAACAGATAATCAAATTCTTTTCCCTAATCAGAAGGGAAGGGCTGGGATGAAGGGGTGCAGAAGGAAGGAGGGTGAGCTGCTTGCTGAGCAGGGAGCTGGCCCTTGTCTTCCGATCCTTTGGTTTCCCCTTAAAAACACACAAGGCAATATGAGTTGTCCCCGAGAACACATCACCTCTTCCCTCAGGTCTCTCGCTCAAGGCAAAGGCCCTGATGTTTTGGTGCCATACAAGCCTTCTGGTTGCTGACATACCCTTCAGCTGTGAGTGCCACTCCTCGGGTTCAGAAGGTGACTAGGTGCGTGCAGCCTTGCAGCTAGGGCCTATGTGATGCCGCAGAGCCCCCACCCTCCTCCAGAGCTGCATCGCACGGGCTTCTGCATGGCCAGAGCCACAGTTCCTACTGAGTCTTTGTCTTCTAACAGCAAGTGGAGGCAAAGACCGAGGGAGGCGGAATGCGATCTCTGGTGGACTGCCGTATTTTGCTTTCTCTAATCCCGTTCAGGTGGTGACTGTAGCAAAAAGGAAAACAGGCCAAAATGCAGGATGGATAAAACCCCTCATTATTACTCTCATGAACTGAATTTGTGGCCCAGGGAGGCATTATTAATGGGCCTCCCGTTCCACCCAGGCTTGGAGATGGGGCCTGTGTGAAGTTGGAATGGTTGGCCAGGAGAGGGTCACTCCCTGGAGTGGCTGGGCCCAGGGAGCTGCTACCTCCCAGCCTGGCCCCATCACAGCTGGCCTGGAGCCTGGTGGGCGCTCCAGGACTGCCCACACTGCACCTGTGATGTGACTCCTCTGTTTGCAGGCCTGGGATACAGGTGATTTATTCCCCATCAGAGCCTCCCTAAGGCTGGATGTAGGGAGAGAGTGCTGAGAGGGTGTGTGTGGGGGGGACCCTCTACCTTCCCTGGGGAGGAGGTAGAAAACATCTTCTTGCATGAATAGCGTGTCTTTTCTCTTGCTCTTCTGAGAGCTTGGAGCACCTAGCAGACAGGATGTTCTTCACCCCCAACAAACCCCGGAGGTTGAATCTGGTTTTGATTCCCCCCTCCCATTTTTTATTAATAGACAAGGAAAAGACAGCTCAGAGCAATGAGTCTGAATATGCTGGCTGCAGCCAGAGCCGCACCGTGGAGCAGGAAATGGGCAGAAAAGAGCTGGATAGGAAAGGACCTCCACTGGAGGCAGGACCCTTGGGCTGACCCCATGCTCACCGACTGACACAGGCTCAGGAAAGAGACCCCAACAGTTAAAAAACAAACAAACAAAAACAGGTGCCCTAAACAATGCCTTGTGCTAGAGGCTAGCGATCTCTGTGAAGTCATATCTGTTTCAACCAACAAGAGTTCTCTTCTAAGTTGATGCCAAAGGGACTTGGGGAGATGTCATTGCCAGGCTACCCATGAAGTCTCAAGGCAGAGAATGTTTTCTCCCCTGACTTCCTGCCAAGTGGAGGCAGTGGGGAGAGAGATTTGGAGTTCTGCGTTTCTGTGG
This sequence comes from Alexandromys fortis, assembly GCF_014885135.2. Taxonomy (NCBI): domain Eukaryota; kingdom Metazoa; phylum Chordata; class Mammalia; order Rodentia; family Cricetidae; genus Alexandromys; species Alexandromys fortis. Next base: position 5,783,807 of record NW_026067976.1, on the reverse strand, counting down.
TGGGAGGCTTGCTGCCAGTGACAGCCGAGGCCCCAGACCCCTTTACCTTTAGAGTTCCAGACTCTTGTTAATCTGTCTCTCATCTTCTTCCACCACACAACAGCTTGATCTTTTTGTAAAAAGCATGATCTGGGGCTGAGGGTGTAGCCCGGTGCTGGAGGGCCTGCTTTAGCAAATTCAGGGTTCTGTGTTTGCTGTGCTTCTTAGTGGCTGCAACTGAGGGTGCACCCTGTCAGGACCCCAAGGGTAGGCCAGTACAGATGCCTGAATACTAACATCAGGAAGCAGCCACCCAGCTACACAGCAAGGCACAGAGTAAGAACTAAAGAAAGATATACAGCCTAGAGAAAGATAAAAGCCCAGAGGCAAATGGTAGAAGAAATAATTTAAGAAAAGCTGGCTAGAAATAAACCAAGCTAAGGCTGGGAACTCATAAGTAAGAATACATCTCTGTGTATTTATTTGGGAGTTGGGTGGCAGGTCTTTCCCAAAAAGCAAAGAGTAAAGAAAAAACAAACAAACAAAAAACAATAATAGTTATATCATTTCCCCTTTCTCTTGTGTCCCTTCAACCCGCAACCTGCCCCAATAAACCCTCCTTGCTCTCTTTCAAATACATGGCCTCTTTTTTTATTAATCATTATTACATATATATATTCCTATTATACCTGATCAGTCCATGCAATGTTACTCATATGTATGTTCTCAGGGCTGACCATTTTGTATTGGACAGCCAATTGGTGTGCTCTTCCCCAGGGAAGACTATTTTTCTGGGAATACCAGCTTTCCTCAGTTGCCTGTAGTGCTTTTTGGAGGGTTGAGGCCTCATGGGTTGTGGGAGCCCATGTGTGACTCAGTTTCCATCTGGAGTCCATTCTGACTAGGGTTAGGGTTAGTCAGAATGGAGTCCAGATGGAAACTGAGTCACACATGGGCTCTGACAATGGGCCTTTGCTGTTCGTTTTGGTGTGTCCATTGGTGTTGTCTTTGGCTCAATATTGGTGAGATTCTATGGGTGTAGCTTCAGACATTACTAGGAGACACAATCTCACAGAAAAATCCCCATCTCTGGCTCTGTTCATTTTCACCTGGCCACTTCCACAATGTTCCCAGAGCCTTAGGTTCCCAGCTAATTTGACAAGGGCTCGGAAGTTACCATAGCAACAGTGCCCAAAGCAGGAACCCGACCAGGACTCATGGAATCTTGTATGCATAGAATTCTTGCTACTGATTATGTCCGTGTCCTTGTCCTTGACCAGCTCACACCACTCCTTCATCTCTCTTCCTCAATGCCATTCTAGAGTGCCCTAAGAGTCGAGTACAAATGATTCCGTATGTCAGCTGGACAGCTTCGACATCAGGGACTTTTGTTCATTCTTGGTCCTGGCATAGCGCTCAGCTATGGCACATGCCCACTAAAAGTGGTGTGTTGACTTTGGCCAATGAGATTTGAGAAAATGTTTGTTTGGGGCTTCAAGAAGTGAATCCTCTAGAAGGAGTCATGCCCATCTTTCTTGAGGTGACCTCTCTAAAAGCCATAACTGAACCTGCTGCAGCCCTCTCTCTGTGTAAGGCGTTGTGGCATCAAGAGAAGCCAGTAAGAAGCCCGCAGGACAGAGAGAAGGCAGAAGCCCCAGGGAGCACCCTCCTTCTGCCCTGAAAGTGATGTGTGTGGTGAATTTCTCAGGGCTTCAGACGGTCCAATTCAAGCTCTTCTCTCCCTTTTCTCTCTCCCAATCCTCCTAGTGGATTAGGAACTCAGGACTTCTTTGTTGGACGGATGCTCCGGGGCCTGCACCTGGCTCCCATCAGCAGCATCTGGTATTAATTGTCTTATCTGTCGTCATAAAGAACGAGCTTTGTAAGGGTAGGGGATCTGCTTTGCTCAAGATTGTCAGATTGCTCCCCTCTCCCCAGAGAGTCCTTGATCCCTGTTACACAGGAATGCACCCCCCACAAATATTTGTAGGACTGAAATCGTCAACGGCGCCTGCCTGCTCATTATCCCGATTTGTCACCTTTCTTTGTACCCCCCACCCTGCCCCGTAGTCTGTTCTGTTTGTCTCACACCCTTTCCCACTGGAAATCGCACTTTACCTAATCTGAGTCATAGCTCCTGGGCCTTCCCCCGTCTCTGCAATCCCACACAACTCTCAGCATCGCTAGGTTTCCTGGGAGCCCTCCAATAACTTCCAAACGCACCATCCCTGAAGCCTTGACTACCACTAGCCAGGTACACTTTCTGCTCACGCTGACCACTGTGGCTTGCCCCTGTTCCTGGAGGGTAGCTCTCAACTCCCTCCCTGTTCTGTGCTGTGCCAGCTATACGGACAGCTAACGGTTGAGAATATGAATGTAATCTCTCTACAAATTGCAGCCCTGCATATTACTTTGACGATGTCAAGCCTCTCAAGGGCTATTTTGATGTGGGTGGAGCTAGCATTTAAAAATTCTTGGGGTGTGGGTGTAGGTTTTAGAAGTGACACCACGCACTGATATGGGGCAGCTATTAGGTGTGTTGATGCTATCAATGGGTGGTAACAGAGTACAGCTTCCTTCCTTGGTCTGTCAGACATCCCTGTGTTTGAACTGCTGTTAGGTGTGTCTGTGTTTGCCGAGAGGCCCTTGGCATCCTGTGTGCTGTCCTTTAGAAGGGCGAAGGGCTCCACTTTAAATTATCCACACCAAGCCCAACAGATGGCCAACTAGGGAGAGGTAAATAGCAGCCCCGTGCAGCCGCCATTCTGCACGGTCACTTTCAGGAGAGCGGCTCTTGGCTCAGCAATAGATTTCGACCCTGGTCGTAACACAGTGTCTCCCAGAGACAATATTTGAAAACCTTAAAACCAAGAGAAAGTAGTAGTTGGCTGGGAGTCAACAAACCTGTCCTCTGGTGTTTCTCCACATTTTATATCCTGGTGGACCAGTGCCTCTGTGGGGACCTGATGATGTTTTCAAAGCAAAAATCCACAATCTACGCGTGGCTTTGTCTAGTTCCCATGAGCGTCTGGAGCTGGAGCTGCTCAGGGAGAGGTGAGGTGGGTATGTGCTCCTGCATCAAGGGCATCTACAGCATCTAGGAGGCATGGCTTCAGATTTAGTTTCTCATTGGTGTCTAGTCGGTGTTTACAGTGCTGTTTCACAAAGACAGTCTCAAGTGTACCATGTCCTTGACCATACTGATGCTCCCATCCTTTCCTCTAGCTTCCCCATTCCTCTCTCCTAGTAGTCACCCCCACTTTCCTTGTCTCCCTCTGCTTTCATATCATGTATATATATAAATGGTTTTATGTATCTGTATAAAGATCTTAAAAGCTTCAGATGAGGGAAAATGTGTTATCTTTGAGTGTCTGACTTATTTATCCTAAGATGACGATCTTTAGTTGTATCCTTTCCCCAGCAAACTTCACAGCTCCCTCCATCTTTATGGCTGGGTAGAACTCCCTCATGTAACACACCACATTTTCTTTATTCATTCATCTGTCGATGGGCGCTGGATTGACACTACAGCCAGGCTACTGGGAACAGTGCTGTGACCATCGAGTACGCAGAACAAGGAGGTGTCTCTGTTGATGCGGACTTAGTATCCCTAGGATGCACACCCAGAAATGCTATAGTTGGGTCCCATGATAACTCTGTTTAAATCTTATTTTGTAAGAACCTTCCTTCTGGCTTCCATAATGGCTGGACTAATTCCTATCCCCATCAACAATGCATAACGGCTCCCTTTCCCTTACATCTTTGCCTTCCTTTCTTTGCTGTTGTTTGTTTCCTTGATGGTAGCCCTTCTGACTTGGGTGAGATAGAATTCAGTGTTTTAATTGCATGTCCCTGATAGCTAGTCTTGTTCAACACTTTTTCATGTCTATCTGTCATTCGTAGGTCATCTTTTGAGAATTGTTTCATTAGCTCATTTATGACTCAATTAGCAGCTCTCTGGTTTGGGCTCTGTGCTAGGGACTGGACCCAGGGTCTTGTGCATTTGATGCGAGCACCTTGTCCCTGAGCAATAATAGCTCCACTTACTCTAGATAAACCCTGCAACTGAGCTGTGACTCCTCCTATTCCAGGTCCTAATCACTTGTCAGATAGACAGTGAGCGAAGATGTTGACATACTCTGCAGGCTGTCTCTTCACTCCATTAATTGTTTCTTTTCCTGTGTAAAAGAATTCATATGATCACAGTCATTAATTCCTGATATTAGAGTTCATCTCTGAAGGTGTTTGTCCATATCAAGAACTATACTATTTCTTTATGTTTTACAGTTTCAGAGTTTTTGTATTTACGCTAAGGTCTTTGGTTCATTTTAGATTGGTTTTGACCTTCTACATCAATGTTCTATGACCTATGGACACACCCCAGTGTAAGACAACTTTTGATTGGTGAAGCAATGTGCTCCTGACCCAGAGAAAGATGTGTCAGGGTGGATCTTTCTTAGTCAATTTTTTTTTTTCTGGAAAACACCCCCAGAGATAAACCCAGAAGTATGTCTCCTGTATGACTCAAAATTGTCAATGAAGATGAACCATTCTACTGTGTCTATCTAGGAATGAAAGAGCTGGAGAAGATGCGAGCCACCAAGGCATGGAGGGCATCAGATTCTCCAGTAAGCCTGAGGGACACTCGGGAATAAGGGGCACATTATGGAAAGACAACTTAACAGGGCTCCTAAATGACTTGTTTGGGAAGGAAGTCAGTAGGGGGCACAGGCACTCAGACATAATTTAGATCCTGATGTCACATCTCAGGGTCCTCTCAAATATATACGCTCCATAACAGCTGACTGTAGCTACCATTTAATACATGGAGGAACTCTCTCTATGGTTTCCTATGCCATCCTAACGCGGCTTTCTGAAGCGTTAGCTTGTGGTGTGAAGAGGGTGGATCGCAGTGACCTTTTCACATAGCAACCACAAGGTCACTGGAGGGATCAGCTGTGCTTTCTTGGTGATTCATTGGAAACTTGGGGATACCGCCAAAGATGTGTGTCGGAACTGAGGACTTCGGGGCACCATCCTGTGTGTGGTTACCAAGTTAGAGTTTCTCTTTCATCCAAGTCAGTTCCTTCGCCAAATTACAGAGACTTGTTTTTGCTTTTAGAGGGGAAAGAAAGGATGGGAAGACATAGTCCAAATATTTAGTTTGTCTCAGAAATATGTGTTCTTCAAAGTACCTTCAAGTGTGAAGTTTCTTGGAATAAGAAACTCATAGCGGTCTGCTGTGTTCCCTCTGCCTGGGGCCTCAGACATAACCCATCCACTTCAACAGCCCATAGAGATTTACAGGATGGAATAGGAGTTGGTTCAGCTCCCCACTTGTCCAGAATGGCTTCTCTGGGTCTCCCTTCAACAGTGAAATAAGAAGATTGAACATGATGCCCTAAACTCCTACTTAAAGGCTCTCCGAGGCTCTTCATGTGGCTTTGGGAAACTCATGAGATTTGGCTGTGGAAACCAACAGGTGAGGGACTTGGTTAAATTTGTTGACCTTTTCCATAGGTGAAACCATGACCAATGTTGGTGATAGGTGACGGTGCCGTTGAAAGGGCTCCAGGTGAACTAGGGCTAGGGGATGTGGAGAAGAACAGGGTGTGTATGTGTGGTGGGGATGCCTGACGTTACTTATGTGGACAAACCCCTTTGACCTCTTGGAAGCCCCAGCTCCCGAGAAGTCACAGTAGTTCTTTAGTCCCATTTCTCCTTCACAGTGTTTGGGCAGATTCTCCCACCTACATTCCCTCTCATGCCCTGGTCTTTACCTCAACTGAGTTTGTTTGATGAACCTAGGAGACCCTGTCTCAAGGGGATAAGGTAGAGGAGTGAGCCTCCACATGCACCTGCACACACATGTGTGCCCACACACATGCAGTCAGACACATTCCCATTCACATGTACACACACCATATACACGGGCACATAAAAAAGTAAGAAAAGGGAAACAAAAATGTAGCAGAAGTTTTTCCAGTGCCTCGACCGTGCTGTGACACTCGTGTGTCAGGAGAAATGAAACAACTGTGTTTGCGGTGACCTTGAGGAGTCTGGTATGCCAGGACCTTCCATTTACCCAGGAGACTGCAAGTGTCCTGAGAGCAGGCCAGCCTGCCTCCTTGTTCTCCCCATTGCCATGGCGCTAATGCAGAGGCAGCCTCAGCAGCCCTGCCCTGGGGCTGTTATATTTATCCTCTATAACACTTTGCTCTCCGTTGCCTTCACTTGATTTTCAGTTTCTCTCCTGTTGCTGTCTCTCTGGTACCTCTTTCTTTCCTGCCTCTTGAAAGTGACAACTCCACAGCTGTAGCTCTCAGTTTTCCTTTCCCAAACCCTCCCCCTTGGGGCTACCCTTCTCCAGCAGCTGGGACCCCTTTATTAGAAGGACCACGAGGTCCTAGCTGCTGCGCACTGTGGCCCCGGTCTGGGTTCTATGCATTAGACCCCAGTTCGCGAGCTTCGGGCAAGGGGCTGGAGATTGAGAATACAGACACAGAGACAGACCTTCAAACACTGATATCAAAGCCCCCCTTTATTAGCATCATGTAGGCTTAAATATACTGCAGTCAATGGCCAACAGGTGAAAATCCCATCCTCTCATCCTCTAAGCTAGGCACAGCTTCTAGTAACTTTAATTAGAAGGTTCTAGGAGGGAAGAGCAGCTGAAGGCCAGGACTCATTAGTCCCAACATCAGCTTACTCCTGATCCATGTACATCCCAGGCATTTGCTGAGATGACCCAACACAGACCTTCCACCCTCCCCAGGTGGAGCAGACTTCCTCCTCCCCTCCCAGTACAGAGACCATAGCCCCATCCTGGAAAAGAAGCCACTTCCTTTCTCTATCTCATTGGGCCACTGTGACAAAGCATTGCAAACCCCATGACATGCAGCAAGCAGTGATTCATTCCCCAATGCTTCTGGGAGCCAGGAGAGAGTAGGCCCTGCCAAAGGTTCCAGGAGAGGACCACTCTCACCTCCCCCAGCCTCTCCCAGCCCGGGCAGTCCTTGGTTTGTAGGAATGCCACTTTGGTCTCTATTTCTGTCTTCCCTTCTCTCTATGGCTGTGTTCTTTATCTTTCACACCCCATTATCATTTTTATTTGTCTCTCTCCTTAAATGATACCAGTTGTAATAGATTAGGGGCTCACCACGCTCTACCAAGATCTTAATAGTAGATCCACAAAGTCTCCATTACTGACCACCACACATGATGCTTTCCAGCATGGTCAAATGCAGGATGCACTTCTGCCTCCTTACTACTTCATGGAAACGTCATTTGGAGCCATCAAATGGAAACATCATCCCCTGCAAACTAGGGGATCTGGGGTGTTTCTTAGGGAGGGTCTTTGGGATCAGTTTCCAAGGTAGGAAAGACAAGATGCTAGCAGCAGCTCCAGTGACTACCTAATTGTGCTGAACAGGCTTTAGAGAGTTGGATGGAAATGGTGTGACAAACTGAACCTTCTTGTTCATGCTCATCAACCATACCCATGGTTGTTCCCTTTCTTTCTTTATTGGCCAGTCTTGGAGGTGGATGAGCTAGAGGCTCCACCCACACTCGAGACTGAGCAACAGATGCCACTAAGCACGGAAAAATCTGAGAGGGGCTTTAACAGCCATCTGTCCTACTTAGATTCTTATTGTTGTGATCAATACAATGACCAAAAGCACCCTTAGGAGGAAAGAGCTTATGCCATCTTACACTTTTAGGCAACTCTCCAGGACTCCAGAACGGTAGAAAACCTGAGGCAGGATCGGAAGCAGAAACCATAGAAAAACGCTGCTTACTGCCTTGCTACACCTGACTTGTTCAGTTTGCTTTGCTGTACACCCCAGGACTACCTGACCAGGAGCAACACTGCCCACAGTAGACTGGGGTCTTCCACATCAGTGATTAATCAAGGAAATGCCCCCACATACTTGCCTATATGCTAGTCTAATGGATGCATTCATCATTTGAAGTCCCCTCTTCCTAGATGGTTTAAAGTCATGTCAAATTGACAAAGAAGAAAGCAACACAAAAACAGTCAACTGGTCTACCTCCAGGGCTTCCCACTGAAATGAGTTAAGCAGGAGAGTCACAGAATGTTTATTATCCTGGTCTTTTCTCAAAACGTTGTTAAAAGCACAAGCTCCTGAATCACTAACTACACATCCCAACACTCCACTGTCTGACCCAGGCACTTGCTGCATGAACCTGTGGAAGGACCTTCTGCATCCTCCCTCTGCTTCACAGGAGTGCAGTGTGGACCCCACCTCCCACCTCCCAACTCTTTTAATTGACCCATCCTCAAGACTAGATCTTCTTGGGAATATGTTGAACCCCTCCAAAGTTGTGAAGTCAATATCTCTGAAGGAATGCGACCTTCAGGAGGAGTACTAGGATGCTGCTTCTGGCTCTAGTTATCAAATTATAGCACTTTTCCCTGTTGAAAGGAAGGGTGCTGTTTGGAAAACTTCCTCTTACACAGATGCCTCTGGAGCACCTGGGTGATTTCTCGTTCCTAACAGATATTAGTCTAGCCAAACTCTGAGCTCGCTCTCAGCTGATCAGGACTAACCGGGCCTCCTCAGGTTGTCTCATAGTCAGTGATTCCAGAAATGAAAATTTTACTACTGAAAGCAATGTTGCCTAGAAGCTGTTTATGTAACTCCTGGGGTGAGCTACCACCCAATTTCTCCCTCCACCCCTTGTCCACCTGCTCTTTGCTTCTCTTTGCTGAAGATACTTTTTCTGTGGAGGCTCCTTCCCAGCAGGATCCTGAACCCACCAGTGTGTCCCCCAGGTGAACATGCTATCTGCCATTTGCCTCCTTCCCACCCAACTCAGAATTCTGTGAGCACCTTGGACAAGAGACAACAGTTTCCTTTTGGTCCCCAGCATGCAGCAGAGAGCTTGCCTTCTGATGCGTAAGTCTTTGCCACCTTCTGTTTCGTTTTCCTACATTCTTTCCACTTCCTTCCCAAGATTTTCTCTAGTTTCATTCTCAAGAGGAAGACTCCCAAAAGTGCCTGGGTGAAGAGGAGCCATTATCTGTCACAACACCAGGGACTTGACACATCCCAAAGCACAAGGCACCTTTCAGAGGGCACCTCTGACCTTCCCCTGGCATGTCACAGTGTGCCTCTGCGTAGAATCATTCTTCAGACGCATCCTGAGGCCATGGTCCTGATAATGGTGCACAAGGAAACCAAGGGACAATTCCACAGCCAGGAAGTGCTCTCTGGGTTAAATTCCCTGCTTTTTCCAATGGCCACAGTGTCCAGATGTGAGCTCTGATTTAGGGTGGCCAAAGACACCATCTCCCTCATGAGGATTTTATTGTGGGAGCTGTTCACGGATGACACGTACCCTACCTAGGACAGAAGGTCTGCTTCTTACTTGCAGACATGCAGGCAGCTGATACACCATGCTAAGGCTCTCAAGAAAGCTGCTAAGGTCACGGACAGGGCCACCTGAGAGCAGCCCCAGCCTTCGCTCTCCTCCAAGACTCTCTCAACATAAGCCCTCCTCCCCATCTTGCCCTCTGACTGACCAAAGCCCATTAATATCCTTTGTCTTGGTCAAAAATATTGTGCAGTTACTCTCCTGTCCAAACCTGGACTGAAAAAGAACCTGGTTAATTAACATTGATTACAATCCACCAACTGCAAGTAAAAATCGATTGCCGGGGTCCCTAATTTGAATGCTCTTCTCTCTCCATATCTCTGGCGAGAAAGAAAGACAAGATAGTGGAGAAAAGAGAAGAAGTGAGGAGAGGGGAGATATTTTTTAAGCCACGCAATTTTCAGCGTCTCTGGTGAGGGACATTAGGGCTGTGCCAGTCCTTAGATCTTGTGCACTCTCCTCCAGAGTGGTCATTTTTCAGAGTGACGTCTAATTGCCGCAAATAGTCATTGTGCACATTTGGGCCTTGTTCACCGCTCCCTTCTTTATTGAGAGAGGGAGAGACGGTATTGATTCAGGATGGCCAGGGAGAATGCCGGCGAATATTAGTGAGGAGCGGAGAGAACACAGTACATAAACTTTTATGACACGGTGTCAGGCTGGATTGTGAAGACATAAATGAAAAGGACAACATAGTCTGTAATTACCACAAGCCCCCACCTTCCTTCTGCTGGGCAGGCAGCAGAGCTGGCCAGGGCAAATGGCAGAGGGGGATGAATTGCTCAACTCTCAGGAATGGTGGACTGTAGTTGTGGCTCCTCATTGTTGAAACAGAATATATGGGGCATTACAAATCCCTGTGGGTCACAGCGTGGTTCTGAGGAGAGTGCGTGAATTCCAGGGTTGGTTCTGGCTCTTGCTGCTCGCCATGCAGCATCAGGGACCGTCACTTCAATTACCGGAGCTTCTCCGAAACAGATGACAATGAGTACTTTGAGGGGAGGATGTTACTGTCTTAGTTAAGACAGTAAGTGCAAACTCTCAGTCCCTTAAAGTTGTTGGGCTCTTAATAATACTTTAATAATAATCTTAATAGCAAACATCGTAATCATGAGCTGCTAGTTTTTTTTGGGGGGGGGGGAGTTGTTGTTGTCAAATTGACACAAGCTAGAGTCTTCAGAGAGAGAGAGGGAGCCTTGGTTGGGAAGATGCTTCTGTAAGATAAGGCTGTAGATAAGCCTCTAGGGCATTTTCTTGTTTAGTGATTGATGGGGGAGGGTCCAGTTCATTGTGGGTGGTACCCTGAGCTGGTGGCCCTGGGTTCTATGAGAAACCAGGCTGAGAAAGCTGTGAGAAGCAAGTCAGCAAGCAGCACACCTCCATGGCTTCTGTATCAGCTCCTGCCTCCAGGTTCCCATCCTGTTAGTTTCTGTCCTGACTTCCTTCGATGAGGAACAGTGCTGTGGAAGTGTAAGCCAAACAATTCTTTCCTTCCCAACTTGATTTTGATGGTGGTGTTTCATCACAGCATAGAAACCTAACAGGTAGACATTGTTATGCATTATCCATGAACATTAGTGAAGTGTTCGCTATGCGGCAGCACAATTCCAGGGGCCAGAACACTGCAGTGCCCCAGTCCTGGGAGTCTTAGAGCTCAGTAGGGGAGCACACTGAGGGGTAAAATGGGCTTCTGGGAAGGGCAGGAAGGATGCTGTCTGAGCGAAAACGTGGGGGTTTCTGCTTCTGTTGTTTCAACACTCACCATGTCTGTGCCTTTTATGTACTGTGGTTTAAATCCGGAATGTCCCCGGAAGAATGGCTAGGGTTTGGTTGCCCGCTGATGAGCTCTCTGGAAATACCTGACTTATAGTCAAGTGGGGTGCAGAAAACATGCACAGCACTTAATACTTTATAAACAATGGGCCTGGGAACGTATACCTGAGATCCAGATCCTGAGGGCTCTGTCTTCATCAGCAGAATAATATCTCCATGGGTTCAGAGACTGAGGGCATCGTCGGGAGGCTGTAAAAAGTCAGAGGTTGAAAGTAGGTCACTGAGGAGTTTCCCAGTGCCACGTTCTCGTTCTAGTGTCTTCTATCTCTCTGCTTCCTGACTGCTCTGAAGTGAGAAACCTCTGACGCCTGCTTCTGACACCATGTTTGGGGCCCCCTCTCAGGCCCAAAGCAGCAGATGCAAGGCAACCATGGAATGAAATCCCTGAAACCATGAGCCCAACAATGCACGGTCATGTTAAGCTCGTGGTTCTCAGCAGAGGCTGGCAACCATGGAAACCATGATCCCAACAATGCAGGGTCGTGCTAAGCGCATGCCTCTCAGATATTTGTCACAACACAAGTGTAACACTGCAGGCTTCCTGCGGGCAGTGCCGCTCTTCTTGTCGCTGTCCTATCTCTAGCACCTAGAATAATGAGTGGCCTACAGCAGATTCTCAGTAATTATTCTTTAATTAAACAAATAGAGGAAAAATTAGCACACGACATCCGGGAGCTTATCATCAAACAGGGCACGGAAGAAATGTATAAAGCCTGTGGAAGCTGACAGACACCTGTAAGAAGGCTGACACAGGAAGCCTGAGAGCTCAGAGAATGTCAAGGCCGCATAGTGAGATCTTGCTCAGATCAATAAACCAAGAAACTGTGACTCGTTAGCATGTTAAGCTACATACACCCTGGGTACCGTATCTAGACACCACTTTCCGTTTGAGTGTGAAGACAGAGACTTCGCGGCTACCTCACGGCACATGAGGAAAGGCCATGGGAGGACAAGGGACTGGCCACCCTTCTGTGAGTTGCCTTGGTTCACACGGTGTCCGATGGGATGTGATAACTGAGTTGTCAGGGCCCAGATCTCAGCCAGAAGGCAGCAGGGGGTTCCTCTCCACATGGCATTCAGGATAAATTGTGCAAGGTACCCACCTTGAAAATATGGAGTCAAGTGGCAGGTGATGGGCGGAAGAAAGATTCAGAATATGGGACAGCATTCTCACTCCTTACTGCCTGTAAGTGGCCTGATCCCTGAGTAAGTGTGCTAACAAGCTGGTGAGCCGCAACATGCGGACAACTGGTGTGTCCAAGTGGAAAAGCTGGTGGGCATGGCTCGTCTCTATCACAAATAATTCAGTAAACACACCTGTAGGTGCGGAACTTCAGGATACAAGATAACCAGAGCCCAGAGCCCTCCAAGATCATGCCATATACTGGACAAATGCTCAGCACAGAAATAATCGTTCTAAGCTGTGAAGGGGAGCCACAAACAGGATCCGGGTATGTATGGAGGAAGGAGGAATTCATTCCACATGGACCACAGGCACAGACATTGTGCCAACGGCAGTTTCTGGTAGAAGGAGATGATTGTAACTCCTGATGAGGTTGGGAGGCTCATGCACCTGGGTGCTCCCCTCCCATCCTCCTCTGTCTCATGACTGGTATGCATCTGTCAAGCTAGTCCCTAAACTGTTCAGCTTTGCTTGGCTCCAGGTGAGGCTGTGATGGGTTCCCATCGTGAAATGGTGGCTGAGGGAGTGGTGGCCACCTCTGGGCCATCCTTACAGCAAAAGGTATTTTCCCTTCCACTCCTTTGGACACTGTGAATGGTAAGAACTTCAGTTGAATTTGAGATATGTTGCATTTTTAGTGATTTCTTTCAGACATCATGTGGCTTGGTAAGGATGGCATATGAGACAAGAATCGGGGCAGCCAGAGGTCTTTGCATGCATGGGAACAGGGAAGGCAGAGACCGGAAAACAATATGTCCCACTCTCCTACGCCATGGGTGGGGTGTCTGACGACAAACCCAGTCTGGAAAACAGGTTGACAATTTCTTAGAAGTTCCACGCTTATCCTACATTTCAGAAAGTCTGCTCCTAGGTACCATTTACCTAAGAATAGTAAAAATATGTCAGTATAAATACTTGTGTTAGACTATCCACAACAGCGTGGATAGTCACAAAATCACAAAAAGATCACGTATCTAGTCACTAAAACCAGCATGGCATATTCATATTATGGAATGCTACTTATACAAGAAAAAGAATGCACTGCCAATATATGTGAAAGCTTGCCTAAGCCCCAAAACCATTGTTATATGAAAGGAGACAGAGACCAAAGAGTCGTGTGTGCTATATGAGTCCTTTAAATAAACTCAAAGGGAGACAACTTTTTTCATCGTGATAGAAATGAGACGAGCAGTTGCTTATGCGTGAAACCCCAGGTGTTGTGGGAGCTCTTAGAGACGTGGAAATCTTAAAGAGGTGTTAGATAGTTCTCTGTGTATCAAAACTTAGCAGCTTTTATATGTGCTACCTAGGCACTCAGGTACATGTAATTTCCCTTTATTGAAATGTGTGCATAGTATTAGCCAGGGTTCTCTAGAGAACAGAACTGACAGAATATGCAAATGGGATGATTAGAGTGGCTTCCTGGCTGTGGTCCAGCTAGTCCAACAAACGGCTGTCTAACAGCACAAAGTCCAAGAATCTAGTAGGTGTTTAGTCCACACAGCCATGTGTTTTGTTGGTGTTCAAAATATGTCGGAACCCCAAAGAATGGCTCTAACAGCAGTGCACCGAGAATGAGGGCAAGCAGGGCAAGAACACACACTTCCTTCTAGCTTGTCCTTTACACAGACTGCCTTGAAAAGGTTTGGCTGTCTGTCCTTTACATAGGCTTAGGAAAGGGTGAGTCTTTCCACCACAAATGATCCAATGAACTAAAAATTCATCACAGGCCAGCTCAGCGACTTGAAATTTTAGTTAACTCCAGATGTACTCAGGTTGACAACTGATGTTAGCCATCACAGAGTGGTACACACACACACACACACACACACACACACACACACACACACGTGCATGCATGGGTGTGGAAACCAGACGATAACCTCAGGTATTGTTCCTGAGAAGTCACTTGAGTTCTTGAGATAGGTCTCTCCCTGGCAAAGCACTCACCACAGAGGCTAGATTGGCTGGACAGGGAGCTACAGGAAAGCAGGACCTAGCTGTCTCTGTCTCCCTAGTGCTGGGATTGTAAGCACTCGCCACTATGCCTGGCTTTTTCATACAGGTTCCAGGGATTGAACTCAGGTCCTCCTTCATGCTTACAGGGCAAGTACCAATCTTACCAATCGAGCTAGGAGTTTACGTCCTATTACGCAAAGGCACATCCAGCCATTAACATTATGACAAACGTGATGTTTTCATTTACAAAATTCACGATCAAGAATAGCACAACTGAGTTTTAAAATATGCAAAAAACCCTAATAATGTTTTAAGTAAGTTTTTCATTCATAGATAACCTGGGAACTCAGATGGTCTAAGCCTTGAGATGGACATGCTTGTATGGTCTTGGGACAAAAGAAGCAAGCTCAGGTTGGGGACAGAATGGTGACAAGACAGGGAGGGAAGGGAGTAAGATGGTGAGCCGCAGAGGGGAGGGCTCTGTAAGTGATGCGAAGACTGCAATTTCCCTGTCTCCACCTGTGCAGGCTAGCCCGGGGACGGCTGGGGATCGGTGGCCATGCTTGCCAAAGGTCGAGTCATGAAACAAGCAGTTTCTTTCATACGGAGTATTTTAAGCCCTCTGACTCTATAGCAGGAGGAGAGTCCTGTGTTATTATTGGAAACGATGTCTATTATTAGTTACCAGTCATCCCCTCGGATGGTGGGGTGCCAAGGTTTGGGAGGAGCTGGGCAGGACCCAGAGAGAGAAACGGTCTGTGCAGCCTGTATTTTCCAGGGCTCAGCAGACAGGCCCTCAGTCTCGCAGCTCCTTACTTTATGTCCATCCACTCACACCTCGGCTCTGCTTTCCAGTTTGCGTCAGAACCTCTGGGAGCCTGGAAGTAGCTGTGAACAGTGGTGACCTACTGGGTGGGCGGTGGATGAGAAATACTCATGCCAAGAGAGCCAGGGACAAAGCCAAGGTTCTGTTCCTCCGGAGGGTCAGGATGAGAGACGCAGGGACACAGACTCAGAGGGTGGTCACCCAGGTCCATGACTGAGCCGCTAGTTTGCCTCTCGAACATTCTGGGAAAGACCTTGGGGGCATCGTCTACTCAACTTTGGCCCAGTGTCCTGATATTCAGGACAGCCTTGCTCTTTCATTCTTCGTAGCCCAGGCTGGCCGCAGACTTACCAGCTTCTTGCTTCAGCCTCCTGAGTGCTAGGGTTACAAGCATGAGTCACCATCGCCTGCTGATGAACCTAATCTCATTGGGTTCTTTTCCGAAAAAGCAGTGAGAATGACTGTATAGCTCAGAGAAACCTCGACAGGAAAGTCAGACACTTCGCAGCTGCTTCCTGACCTCCCTCCGTGCCAGGACAGGCGGCATCTATCAGGCAGGCGGCCCCTCCTCTCTCGAGCTTCGTTTTATCACCCCGCGTTTCCATGGTTGGTGTTTTGCAGGACAGTCCTGAACTCGTGTGTTTTTTCACCCCTTTTCAACATGGATGATTCATTAAATGTCAAACCAAATGTGGCCTCGTTCAAATACTTTCGTCAGATATGTCTTTTAAACACATCCAGAGATCAGAACAACAAATCCTTTGTCAGTCTCTGAGACAGGCTTGTAAGGAGTAGTAACCCCAGCTGTACGTCCGCAGCAGGTGTCGAGCAGATGGGACCGCGTGAAGCTACCTGGAACCTTCAGGCAGTCAATGCCAGGCAGCTGCTTTCCGGGGTCCCCTCCTGGCTGTGCACCCTGGCGGCTCCCATCTAACTAGGGCAATGCTGCAGCAGCAAATTATCTCAGCTCTGCAGTAGTCACCTGGTGTGAGTGTTTCCTCGCCATAGGGAGCGACCAGCTGTCCTGAGTGCACAGCCTTCGTCAGGGTAAGAGTTCTTCAGGGGAAAGGCATCCCATTCTCCCTGAACGGTAGTGGCTTGTGCACAATGAATCTGTCTTCCTGGGAGCTGCAGATGGCCAGGCTTCCTCTCAGACTTCCCTGAGAAAGTAGCAGATCCCACAGAACAGGCCTGCTCTGGCAGGGAGACTGTTTTCCCTTTCTGGGAAGCCCGCAGCCCTCAGAAGCCTTGCCACACTGGCCTATACTCCCATTGTCTGGAGACCTGGACTCTATATTTTCTGTTTTGAATGTGATGGGGGCAGACTTTGACCAACATCAAAGCTTAGAGACAGGCTTTGGAGACTGATGGGACTGGGTATAGATTTCTGCTCTTCCATTTACCAACCATGGTACCTAATCCATGAACCTGCAAACCTCAACTTCCTTATCTCTGCATGCAGACAGTTGTGGTGGCTCCTTATATTAGGCAGGATGAACATACTGGCACCCAGCACCAACAAACAAGTCTCATCGTCTCATGGTGAGGAAAACTCACTTCTCCTTCATTCACAGTTGAATAAAGGGACTCCGATCAGCAGCTCTCCTGGGGACGTCCCCCAGGAGGAGTGATTCCTCTATGGTCTATACTCCCATTGTCTGGGGACCTGGACTCTATATTTTCTGTTTTGAATGTGATGGGGGCAGACTTTGACCAACAGTCTGGAACAGTAGCTGTCAGACCCTTTGCTCACAAGACGTAAATAAATCTAAGAGATTAAGAAAAAAATGTCCCCAAAGATTTGGCAGCCGTAGGAGTATTTACACCACAGAAATTGGGAAACACAAGTCAGTCATCAAGTCAAGTCCCCTCAAAATACTGGTTGTTTAGCATTTTCAAAACTGGTGTCACTGGGATTCTCTGGTTCTGGGATAGCTGTCCCTGCAGTTGTATTGGCTCCTTAGCCCCTCTGTGAGAGATGGATGGGAGAAGAAAGTAGCCATTTTATCTCTGACCCTCTCCAGAGACGCCCTCAGGTCGGAGGAGGAAGCTGCATGAGTTCAGTGACTCTGCCTGGATTCCTAGTCAGCTCTGCAGCCGCAGAGGCTGGGTAAGCTGCACTGTCTCCTTGTCCCTAGAGGGAGACAGGGTGTCCCACCTTCTCACACCACAGTGACTCGGTAGGTCAGAGGCGCTCTCATCTGGTCTGCCCTCCCCTAAGCTCTCCCAAACCATTGATTTCCTTCCCGGTTGTACTTTGACACAGAATAGGGGGCTTTCCTGGAGCTGCGCTGCGAGAGCTTGACTCCAAGAGGCTCTCCCTCACAGGAGCCCCATGTAGAAGAGCTGGCGCCTGGGGCCATTAATCCTCACACACAGAGTGCACTCACCCATGTTCATGCCCAGTTTCCTAATATTTACACATCTGACTTCTGCCATTTCCTTTTCTGGGGCCTCTGGGAACTGTTAACAGGCTTTTCCTGCAATGTGGAATTTGCAGGGAAAGGCAGATGGGCCCAGAGTGGCCCAGGCCCAAGTGACATTTGGAAGGATGTGGCAGAATTTGCTACTGGAACCTCTGCTTTTCTTACCTGCAGCAGGCATTTGTCACCATTTCCCCCAATCTTAGAACCAGAACAAAGGCTCTGCTGCCTCGGCTGGACTCCTGTGCACTAGAGGAGTGGGCTGGCAGTGGGTGGGGCTCACCTCGCTCGTCATTCCTATGGAGGAAGGGCATGCTCAGTGCATCTGTTTGTTTTCACAAATTCGGCCGGACCACCTCCACACCACCACCACCTCCCAATTTGCAATCAGACCTTCCCCAGACTCTGGAGCACAGCCCCGCGTGGCCACAAGCTCCAAACAGCAGTCCATGAATGGTGAAGCCTGCAATGATGTCAACAGCTTGTGCAGGAGCCAAGGAAAATACGTGGGGGCCCTCAGTGGCTTCATCCCCACGCTTGTAGCCGTGCAGCTGCGAGTCTTAAGTTTTCCTTCTGAGGAGACCACAGGGCATCTGGAAGGATTCAGAACCCAGCTCTGCCTGTCACACCTTGGGATGTCCTCCCCTGCCCTCCACCCTCCTTGAAGAACCAACGTTTTTAAGCAGGGCCAAGAGAGACATGGGCTACAAAAATGTGGGGAGAACCAGCATGTTTGACAAGTATTTAAGTAAGAGCTTAACTCACAGGGTGGTAGGCATGGGGAGGGAAGAATGGGCAGACAGAAACATCAGGGATGTCAGAGAGGGAGTGCCATAGCCACAGTGGTTCTGGGAGCAAAGAACTTCCATCACTCAAGTCCCGGGCCTGCTGTCTCCTGACTCACAGAGGTCCCTCCATCCTGCTCCGTGCCTTCCAGAAGTCAGAGCTTAAGTTGCCAGCACTCATCCTTCCAAAATTCCACTTGATCCCACCCGTGGAAACGCAGCGAGAGCCTCCTCACACTGCTGCCAAGGCTGCAGAGCTCAGGGATCCCGAGGACCCAGTTCATCCGGCGGGCTCTTTGATGGTGTGGCCACCTCCATGGTCAGTAACTGTGCTTTTGAATCTGCAGTGCACAGATGCCGCCCCAGGGGAAGTCTTAAGTG
Source organism: Alexandromys fortis (assembly GCF_014885135.2). NCBI lineage: Eukaryota > Metazoa > Chordata > Mammalia > Rodentia > Cricetidae > Alexandromys > Alexandromys fortis. The sequence goes on along the minus strand of NW_026067976.1, from coordinate 5,765,039 downwards.
CCCCCGCAGTACATTTTATGGGTCAGATGACAAGTCAGTGGAAGGAGTATTATTTTTCTGAGTCTAGCAAGGCTGTGCAGCCTGGAAGAGGGAGCGGCTAAGCATAACTCCCTAGCCACCACTGCTGCCTCTACCTCCTCCTCCTTCTGCCCCTCCTCCCCACTGCCTTTTCTTCCTTGACCCTTTCTAAATTGCTCCAGCCAAGTGAATGTGTGGGAAGGAGGGTCTGTGCATCCTGACAACATGATGGGACACAGGGCCTCTCCTCTTCCACATTGACCCCTGGGCTAGGCTGGGTGCAACTGGCCATCCCTGACACTTGGCTTTCATTTTACAATTGTGTTTATACAGAAAATATACTTTAGGAAAAGAACTCTCCCATGGCTGCTAGCCATACCACTTTGTGATTGTAGAAGCCAAGTAGGGCTGGATCTGTTTGCTAGGATCAGAGCCCACCAAAAGAATGGATGCTCTACTACTCTGAGCCCATCTAGATGCTCTGAGGAAGTGGGCTGGTGACTTACATCCTGGCATTTCCTCTTCTGAGTCCCCTTTGGGAGGACATCGGGTCACCAGAGAAGAGGTAAAGTTGACCCTGAAGTCCTAACAGAGTGCACATTTGCCCCCCTTCTCCTTCACCAGGAATAGAAAACAAAATATGCTCATAGCTACCAGCTTCAGAGCTTGTGGTCAAGGGATGCTTCCCAGACTCTGAGCCTCCTTATCACTGCACTTCTAGGTACTGTGTGGATGCTCTGCTTCTCCCCAATTCTTAGACCAACCAAATGAGAAAGGTACCACCACCCTATCTTATAAAGATCTGGCTCAGAGAAGCAACTGGCTTAAGATCATAAAACAGAGGCACTGCCACCGTGCTTGAGGCTGTCTAACTTCAGACTGAAAGCCCTTTGTAAGAAACCCCAGTGTCTCGTCCTTATCATCATCCCCATTTTATTTTATTGTTTGTTCCAATGGACTATATTAGGACCAAACACAATAGTGCCGAGTCTTCGGGTGCCCTGGACCTTTGGCCTTTTTAAAAGAGATGCTTCTTCCTTCTCCCTCCTCTCAGCCATTGGGCCTCTGTGACTCTATAGAGAACCCCTATGTGACTGAGCAAGTTCTGTGAGGAACAGTAGTAACCCTTTGGCAGCGCGTCTTCCAAATGCTCCTTCTGGAATTGTTGACATATCAGTCACGGGTGGGGCTGGCTTCCTCTACAGAATGTGACCTTCTGGGAGTGGCCTTCCCACCCAGCTACATCTTCCAGTCTCTCCCACCTACACCGGGTAGTGGGTCCCCAGGGCTCAGTAGGCTAAGTTCACACAGCTGTGGCTCTTGGGGAGGTCATGAACTCAGGCCTGAGGGGTGAGGGGAAGAGGGGAAGCAGGACAATGTGTGCTCACCCAGAGAGAAAGGGAAGAATGAAAAACTAGACGACTATATACATACATACATACATATAAAATAAAATGCTACTCAGTCATAGAAAAGAAGGAAAACCCATCATTTGCAATAACATGGATGAACATGATAGACCTGTTAAACAAAGCCAGGCACAGAAAGACTTTCAGGTTCATCCATGAGATAAAATTTATGAAACCATGAACTAAAACTAATAAATTTTTTAATAATTTAAATAGATTATGTCAAGTGTCCTGTCACAATGCCAGAATGTCTAAAACATAGTTATTCTCCTTTTCCTTCTAAGAGTTTGACTTTGAAGTCTTTTAAATTTCAGTCCGCGTAGCTGGCTCCCTTTGCTGCTGGGGCTCGAATGAGGCAGGGGCATGAGGCAGAAGTTGTAGTGTGGGTGAGATGGGGCGAGGCTGTGGTTTAAATACATTGTACTCACATAGGAAGTTATCAAAGAATAAATCAAACATCTTTAAATGGAACAAAGTTTCATTGAGTTCATATTGTGACCAGAAGTGGGGTTACTTGGTATTTTGTATCTGCTGTATTAGAACCGCAGAACCTATGGGGATCTCCAGGTAGGTGGAGAAAGAGAAAGACTAATTTTAAGAAGTGGTTTACAAGATCACAAGAATGGCAAGTTCTAAATCTGGCAAGGTAGAGACCTACGGAAATACCGCTGGTATAGTCTCGTCTCAAGACCACAGGACACTGCAATTTTTCCTCACTGTAGAACTACAATCTTTTCTCCTAAGGCCTTCAACTGACTAGATGTGGCCAGCTTATATTATAAAAGGTTATCTGCATTGCTCAAATATACTGGTCTAAACATTTATTTTATCTACAACATATCTTACAGTGATATCTAAACTGGTGATTAACCAAAAAAGCTGAGATCAACCTTCAGCAAGTGAGCACATAAAATCAGCTATCACACTCGCTTTGTCCCTTTTAATCCTCGCAACAGCCCTGTGAAGTAGTATAACCCTTATACTGGGGTTAGAGAACTGAGAATAAAGAGCATTAACAAGTTGCCAAAAATAACACAGCCAGTTAATTGGCCGAGCTGGGCCTTGGGTTTGAGATTGTTTGTTTCTGGAGCCCAACCCCAGCGTTGCGTTCCTGTCTCCCTGGCTTTCATGCTGGAGCCTCTGTTAAAAACACAGAGGCTTGGGAGGGGCAGGGCACTGGGAATCCTCAGTCAGCCTTCTGCAGGACCCTAGAGAGTCTGTGACAAGCTGTCAAGGCCAGTGAAGCCCTGCAACCAAGCCGCTTATGAAAATACTCCCTCCCGTGCCCCGGTTCAGGGGTTTTCAGTGCTTCCTGTCTTGGAGCACCACCTCTGACTGGCGGTAGTGGGCACACCCTGCATTAGGGACAGTGCCCCCCACACTGTGGTTTCTCTACTCTTCCTTTCTGTGCTTGCTCCAAAAGCACTTCCTTTCTCAGAGTACAGCCTTTCTGAGACCCCTTCCCAGAAGCCTACTCGCTCAGAAGTCTCCAGAGGCCATCAAATTGAATTTGGGGTTTCTGCTTTCTCCAACCAATCACCATGGCTGTCTGAGAATCTGTTGCTCAGCCTTTGGGAGCCAGGGTGCCTGTCCACTTCCAGAGGACCATGCACCTGCCTTCACCGTTGTCAGGAGCTAGGGCTTTATCCGGGGACCAGCTTGGACTTGGAAACATACCGTCAAAGGCAAAGAGAGATAAGGAAGAAATGTATGAATTCTCATTAAGGAATTTAAGGGAGGATGAACATGAATAGGAAAGGGGATGTTTTCTTAGCCTCAAGCTTCGGAGAGAAAGATGGAGATCCAAGGAAGTGAGTGACGCAGGGAAGAAAGACTGGTGGGATCCAGGGACTTGTGGCCATGGCCGCTCCTGAGGCAACAGTCCTCCCCTCTCCTTTCCCTCTCCCTCTCCTTTCCCACTCCCAGCCCGTCCTCTGACCCTACTTTTGTGAGAAGCCAAGAGAGAAAGGTCAGGAAAATGAGTCTGTCTCTTATTCACCAACATCCCTCGGACTGCACATAGCAGGACACGGCAAACCTCCGCCGTCCCTGCTGCGGAGGAATGGATCTGCCTTCCACTGTGTGAGAGGGGAAAGTCCCGAGCTTGCCCATGAATCCCACAGGCTGAGGGTCTGGGGTTTGCCTCCTTGCTGGCTCTCTGTGACACAGGCAGAAGTGGCCAGGCTCAGCGCTGCTGCCTAGCAGTGCCACAGCTGGAAGGAAGGGAGGAAGGCAGGTCGATTTTGCTTCTCTGCTTTCAGAGTTCAAAGAATGTTGAGGATCATGAGGTTCAACTACCATAAGTATTGCATGGAGCCCAGATGGTCAAGTTACATGGGAGACAGAACCTTATTATATAAAGAGACCAGAGGCAGTGTGTGAGTGTTTGTCACTTGGGTCTGAATAAGTCAGATGACTCTTTTCTCGGAAAAGACATCTGTCATTATTTTATCAGAGAACTGATTAGCACAGCATTGTACCCCAATTATAATGTCCCCACATCTTCCCCTCTGAACTGCTTTCATTTGTAGGATGATGTCACCACTCTTAAATATTCTGGTTTGCATTCTTTGTGTGTGACTTTAAGAATCAGAATTTAAAGCCAAAGTGATCATAGATAATTTGTATAGACTAATCTCCTCTGTCTCTCTCCCCCCCCTCCCTCTCTTCCTCTCTCTCTGATCAAACCCATAGCTTTTTCACATACTAGGCAACCACCGTGACCTGAGCTATATTCCCAGCCCTTTGGCTTTTTAAAGACAGGGTTTACTATGTACCCCAGGCTGGCCTGGAATTCATTATCCTTTTGCCTTTGCCTCTTGAGCACTGGGATCAAAGACTTGGCTCTCCAAGTCAAACCCAATCTCCCTCCTTTTTAACAAACGAGAAAAGCCCAAGTCAGAGAAGTATAGATGGTTTAAAACCATCATGTGGAGAAGGCAGCTCCTAAACTCTGGGTCTGGGAAAGTCCATCTGCAACTTGGGACTGGGGAGAAGGTCTTCATTTTCCTGGGAGAGCATAAAAAACTTGCAGAGGTCACCACCATTTCTAGGGCCTCCCTTCCTTTCATGTCTCTTCCTTGGTCTCTCTCCTACCACCTCTTGCTCTAAAGACAAAGCTCTGAAGGTACTCTGGACTTGATAGAAGACTCAAACGTGTGTCTATGTTGGGGGAAATGTTCGAGAAAGTTTTTAGAAGAAACACTTTCCCTGCGAGAAAGAGAGAGCCTTCGTAAAAAATTTTATCTTTCCTTTGAAAATGGCTTGGCATCAACTCAAACGGGCAAGGAACCAAAGCACCCAAAGAGTCACCTTTAGTTAGTGCTCAAGAAAGAGGATGCGACAGAGGTCCTTTGTCATCATTTTCTAGAGCATTTAGGGTAGAGATACTGGAGAATGATATTGTCATCCACACTTCTCCATGGAGCCCAGGAATTCCTACACATATTCCCAGCTGCTTTTGGAACCATCTTTGATAACCTGGTTCTTGGATTTTATTGTGATGTTTCTGTGGTGAGGGTTTGAGACAAACGGTGGTCACATAACAGCAAGGCTCTAGGTGAGAATTGAGTGTTCTGGACCACAGCGATCGCTTTTCAATAAAATGAAAGTCCATCTATTGTCTCAAGCATGAAGGACAGAGTGTATATGACTAGGGAAACCAGGCCCTGGAAAGTCACTCTCCATCCCAAACTAGCCATGATTCTCCATCCTAAAGTGAGGATTTGTTTTAAATTTTTGTTCAAAATTTAATCCTGAACACACCATCCTCATGCTCAAATTTTCCAATGGCTTTCCTTCCTTTTGAACAAAGTCCTCTCCGTGGATGGCATCCAAGACCCTCATGACCTGACCCCTACCTACCTTCACAGTTTTATCTCCCAACACTCCTTGTCCTTTATTTTACACTAACTGCTTGAAAATTTTTGTTTATCTAATACTCCAAACAGTCTTTGCCTCCTGGCCTCTGAGCATTCTGTTTCATCTTTCTAGAATGTTTTCTATCCAATTGATCCATCTAGATATCTCCTCAAAGAGACGATCTCTGATGTTCTCATCCTCAGCCTCTCATTTCCTTGTGTTACTTTCCTCTATAGCATTGCTCTACCTATTTGTTATTTGTTTTCTGTCTCCTGCATTTAAATATGGATGCCACGAGGCTGGCGGTTTTGTCTGTAGCTCTAGACAAGTTAATATAATAACACATAGTAGACACTTAATAGCTATGTTTGGAAGAACAAGTGCATTCATATTTAATGTACAAATCTTTTTTCTTTTTTTCATAATACATGTATCTACCCCCACTTAATCTATGCAAGCCCCAAATACAGCACATCACCTATTACAGTGTAATCAAACTTTCAGTATATCTGGGTTAAATTCATCAAACACAAGCTCATTAATCATTAACTGAACACCTTTTTCTCATGCAGAGCCCTCTTCCAGGCTCAGATGCAAGAGAAGAGTCCTAGAAAAAGAATAATGGTTTGCACTTCCAGCAAACCAACTTTTAGCTAAATCTGTTTTATGTTTTATAATTTCAACAAAAGTTGTCAGAAATTATTTGTTTACATGTGCGTATGTTATAAAATCACGTGGCATTTAAACATGCTGTTTCTTTCATATTTTTTTCATTGTTTAAGTCATTGTATCTTTGGGATTATAATTACCCTTTTACACTGAATTGCAATTTTGGAATTCTTGATGAGGAATAATCCCAGTACTAAGATCACACGATTAACTCTTCAAAATGAGATTAAAAACCGTGCATTCTGGAAGAGAGCCCCTGTCTGGTGGTTAGTTGCCTGGAAGAGCTTGTTACAAGCCCAAGAGGAGCTGTCATCCTCTTGATGGTTTCCAGGGACTGGGGCTCCAGGACCTTCAGTAATTTCATTTGTCATCATTGCAAAACCAGATGGTCACGTGAGCTGCCAAAGCCTGCGTCCGAGGAGGTTCACTTGCCAACTGTCCTTAGCAATCAGAACGCGAGGTAGACAAGGCAGCTGTTGGAAAGGAATTACTTCTAGCAGTTGCATTATCATCATGAAAAACAGAGGCAACACAATTGGTTATACTTGTACAAAGTCCCAATCTCTACGCAAAACCTGTAGTGTAACGGCGTAAGTGAGTGCAGACAGATTGTCAAAATATAGACAGCTTTAATGGAGGAATAGACTTACAGAACCACCGTTCCTGCAAAGACAAGGAAAGCAGAAGTGAGGGCTGGGAGCACGGTCGCCAAATTTATAGGCAAACTTTAGCCTGAAGCGAACACGCCCCCTAAGGGGTGGGACTTATCCCTACACTGTAGTGATGAAGAAACGTCTCGAAATCACGATGATAACCATGCCCACGGCTACCGTGAAGGTGTTCCAAAAGAGTTTTGACCAGATAGGGTAGCAACCCTGTGCATGAGGAAACAGCAGTGTGACTCTGGGTGTCATTGTGTGAGCTGAGGGGATGCATCCACAGGGAGACACAGCTCTTCAGCTGGACACGCTCTCCGAAGGGTGTCAAGACACACGCGACACAGAAAATACGAGAGAATCATGACCTAGGACAGGGAGGGTTGTTCTTAACTTTGCTCGGTTTGTTAGTCTGTGGGCCATAGAAATGTCTCTAATAACTTCTAACATGGGACCTGCGTGTCCGCGTCACTCAGGAGCACAGGCAGATGTGACAGGCGCCATCTCAGATATTGCCAGCTACCCTGTCTGAAAAAAGAGAACGTCCTAGGTCTTATTTCAGCAATTAAATGTTCCATCTAACAAGTGACCCACATAAATTCCATTCACCGCGCGATTCCTGAGGGAGCTAGAAAGCGTAATCTTACTAAGTGGGTGGGAAGGACGGCGGTGAGCTGGAGAGTCATGGTGAACAGCATTAAGGGCAGGAACCACGCCTCTTCGCCCTACAGGGGATCCCTGGCTCTGACAAGAACATTACCCAAGCTAGAGCTGAGATCAAGGGTGTTGAAGGAAATGGTCAGGATGATGAGAACTTGAGAGCCAAGGCCAAAGCTCCAAACCTGAGGCTCCATCCTAAAAGTAAAGCAGAGGAGGCGAATATGGTTTTGACAGGCAGGTTTCAGGTTAGGGTCCTTTTATGGCCGCCATTCAAAGGTTGACTACTTAATTCCAGAGACATCCTCTCCCAGGGGGTCAGTGAGGCCACAGACTGACTGCTCCAGGCCCCCCCCAGGAGTTTTTCCATCAGAAAACCAGCTAGAGAAACTGGGGCCTGGAATGTGAGGGTGAAGGGAGTGGGCTGTCTGACACCTGGCTCTCTTCCTCCTCGGCTTTAGATGCTTTTGTTTTATTGTTAAGCAATGTTCTAGCTAGTCTCAAATATCCTCAGGAATAGATGGAACGCAGAATGTTGTGCTGAAATTCCTGGACGTGTTCCTTAGGGAGGTGAAGGACTTTTGTTTGCTTAAGACTCTGAAGCAGTTTCACAGAGTGTAGTTCAAGGCCACTTGTCTGTGAATCATGGGGGAGCTTGTCAAACATGGAGTTCCTGGGCTTCTCCCCAGGTTTGTTAAATAAGAACTTCTGAGGTTGGAGCTCATAAATTTGCATATTTGACGAGTTTCCCTGATGCAAATTAAAGTTGGAACACCATTGCCTTACAAGGTGGAAGATGGCCCTTGGCGAGATGCAGTTTGACCCTCCCTAGAAAGAGAAAGGCAAACCCTTCTGGCGTTGCCGCTTCCTACTCCAGGGCAGGAGTTTAAAGATTCCAGTGGGTGGCATTAATTGGTCCTGTTTTTCTCATGGTTCATCGCCCCACTCTGCCTCCAACCTCTGAACTTCCCAGCTTTTGCTCGTGTTTGCTGGAGTCTGAGCTACTGGTTGCTGAGATGGGAAAGGCAGGTGGCTGGGCCACAGGGTAGGGGGTCTGCTCTCCCAGGGAGACAATTACATGCTCCGAAAAGGACAACCATGGCTTGTCCTAGGCAACAGAGGGGAACTCTTGTCAACATTTTGAAAGGCTGGCGCCATGCTTGAAAGGGGCTGACGGGAACCACTGATGGGTCTGGCTGCAAAACAATTGTTTATGAGGAGGATCAGTGTCATTCCTGAAGTGAGCCATGCTCGGAATAGCACCACTGTGCTAACAAGCAGGATGAGCAGGGCTCGGATGACATATCTAGTCAGGAAGGGGCCGCTGTTTAAGGGAAGGACTCTCAGAGAGCTGAGCAGGGGACTTGGATGAGAAGTCGTGGGCGCCTTGTTTGCCTGGCTTATTAAAAACTCGCCAAAGTCGATGTTTAGTTGAGTAGCTCATTTTCTGAGCTGCTTGCGGGGTTTCCATGTTCCCATATTAGGTGGAGCACTTCTGGCTGGATTGCTGGACTGTGTCTGTCGTTCACCTGCGTCCGGGCTGTGCGCAGCCTTCATATCCTCCACAGCTGCCAAAGGTGTTTTTCCTGCTGAACTGCAATTGCAGGTCTTACAGACCTTGGGGCTCTCTTAGCCTTGAGGGATCATCTGCCCCCAGCACGTTTGCTACCCCACTGGTGTCAGTGGTGTGATAGTGGGTAGCAGGAGCAGTTGAGGGAAGGGTGGTGTTCTGTCTCTTACCACCTCTTACTCTTTCCCACCCTATTCTGTTTGGATCTTCCATGAGATCAAAGGCTCTTCGGGTGTTACATCAGCTGTAAATTTCTTGATCAACATAGCTGCTCCTACCTCTTCACAGAGGGGAAGCTTGAAATGAAGCTTTTGTATTGGGTCTCCTCTGGCTGCCTCACTCTGGGTGGGTGGGTGATGGACATGGGGCAAGAGGTTGACCATGCTACTGATCATCCTCTCCTAAGCCTGTATTTGCTTTTCTTCCTCCTGTAGATACTAAGGAATAGAAAGCTCCTTTAAGGACAAAATAGAATCTCTAAAAAGCCCATATCAGTGCCTGCCCCCCTCCCCAAATCATCAGCATGTAACACGGGTTTCTGGAGCTTAATTGGACTATTTTTATTAATATTGCAAATGATACTGTTATGATATTTGCCGTATATTTTGAAGTTGCAGCAATTCAACTTCTACATCAGTCACATTACGGATGCCACAAAATGCAGCCTTTTTATTCTCTGTGGCGTACGGAACAAGCAGCTATATACTTGTCTTAATTTAGGAGAAAAGTAGTTCTGCCTCTTTTCTCCTGAAAGCATCCTTTAACAGAACCCAGAGTGCGCAGCTGGAATACGCCGTCGGGTCTGTCAATGGAAGAGGGGGCTGCCGCTAGCTTGCCACATGAGCGTGCCCACTAGAGAGGTCATCTTCTTCACCTTTGACCCATGACATGGGGACAGTGTCCATCTTCCCTATGTTTCTTTGTGGCTGTGCTATAAAGACGGGTGAGAGAAGATCATCAAATGTTTCCAAGCCCTCAGGAGGAAATGGTTGCTTCAGCGATCCAAAGATTTGGAGGAGAAAGACGAGTGAAAATCCTCCATTTCAGTGGTGCTTGGAGCTTGCATAGAAAGCAGGAATCACTTCCAGAAGGCTGTGCAGGGTGTGGTTGAGAGGGAAAGCTGAGCCCAGCTCCTCAAGGCTGGACCATCTGGCCTCCCTCCTCCCTCACCATCCTTCTGGTGCCCACCTGGTGGAGGTCCTGCCTGTCCACCGTGGTGGGGTTGGGGGGCGGGGGAGGTGCTCTAACACCGTGCTGGCGCTGCCACAGCAATCCAGCCAAGAGACACGAGAGCCCATTAATTGGCTAATTTTGCTTATAATGTCTGGTCACTGCTTGGCAGGAGCAGCTGTCTGTCGGGCCATATTTGTTGGGGCTCACGTGGAGATCTGGCCTAGCTAGAAATGATTCTTTTTGTTGAGTGGCCCTATGCTCCTTCTATCTGCTCCACTCTCAGAACAACTTGTGGTCGTGTGTAAATCCGGACAAGCCTGAATAGAAGAGAATGTTTGCGAAGCGCAAACGTGCTGTTTCTGTCTGACTTCTGAGTCTTCCCTGGGGGGGGGGGGGAAGGGGGGGCAGAAGGTAGCTGGAACACTTAATGCCACAGGCTGCCTGGAGAATTTTCCGGAAACCAGACCCTTCAGCCAAGCATGCCCTTCCTGATGGACATCTCATGGTCTGAAGTCACCCTGGTTCTCGAGTGGAAAAGGAAATAAAGCACTCTGAGTGTGCTATAATCTGAACTTCAACATTTCCCCTGAGCTGTGTGTGTGTGTGTGTGTGTGTGTGTGTGTTCCTAAATTATTTGGCTCTTAGTGGAAATTTCCTAGGAATTGGTGACTTAATGCTGCCCTCCTCATTTCTACTCTTTCTCTGTGCTCTTAGTTCACCGACAGTTTGTTACAGATGTTTTTCTTTTGTTACAGTGTCGCCATTCTTCTGTAACTTCCTGCAGTCCTGATACCATTTTCATAGTTCCCCTTTAGATTGAGAGACTGATCAATTTACTATCAACATCACTATCTTTAAGAATGTTCTATTCTTGTCCTTCCTTACATTTCCCCTCAAGAAAATGCTATCACCCCAATCCTGTATCTGAACCAGCTTTGAGCCCCCAGTTTGCCTACCTCTCACCTGCATTTGTCAATGAGTTTCTGACCTCCATGTCCTTCCAAGGACACTCTCCCCATCGAAAGAGCGCTGCTTGCCTGGTGCCCACACAGGAAAGTTCTCTCATCTTCCTGCCTGCTCGATACTTGATTGCTGCTTTTTGTGGCATCTCAGCCTCTTGGGTATCCAGGGAGTACGCACCTCGACGTCAGATGTTTTCTTTCCCTAACTCCCTTGGATCTCGCTATGGCTGCAGGTACTTGGGATAATTTAATTTTCTTGCCTGATGATGAGAACTCTGGCTTGCAAAAGGGGAAATGAGGTGCAGATAGATTCCTCGGAACAGATTAGCGGGTTGATTGGACATGGAGTTCGTCTTGCTGCGCGGGAGCCGTTTGGGCGCATCCTCTAGAGCCCTCATTCCTCTCAGCTCCCACGTGTGCGCAAGGCAAGAGGCCATTCTTTAGTCTATGCTCCATTTCTCCTAGACTTTGAGGACATTTTGCAAATGATACTTGATAAAAATGAAAAACATTGTGTTACAAAGAGCAACAACCTTTATCCTATTTTTCAGTTTCTAATAAGGTCTCAGAATGTGGCTTGTTTTTCTTGGGAAAATAATTCAGTCAACAGTTACACTTCTTCTCAAGGATGAGATAGGGCTATTGAAATCCAATTCCTGTTGACTTTTTAAAAAACTGAAATTATGACTCAAGGGTTGGTGTGTGTGTGCGTGAGTGTGTGCATGTATGTGTGTGTGTACATGTGTGTGCGTGCGCATGTGCATGTGTGGGATTCTGGTAAAAAAAAAAAAAAAAAGCAAAGCTGCAAGTATCTTGGAAGAATGTCCACAGCAAGACTTGAGGTTAAGAGCAACTTTCAGGAGCTCAAGTTTCGCTGTACACCCTGAGTCCCGGCCAGATTCAGTAACAGGCTGATTTGCGGTTGTGACCCTTGAGGACTGGCAAATTTGATAGTTCGTCTGGATTGGTTTCTTAGGGACCCCAGCTAGTTTGTGGGAGAGAATCTGTGTCCAATTTGGATGCGGTACACAAGGAGGTCTTACTTTTGCCCTCCAGAGAAATCTAGGATTCCTCTGCAGGAAGCCATGCACGGGCTCGCGCACAGGACAGATCCCACGCATTCGCTGCTGGCGTAGCTGGGCTTTATGAGGGTTGAGTGGAGAGACTCTTCCGGCTGCACTGTAGTTCAGTCTGATGTCTTCATTGTGCGTTGATTCGTGCTTAACAAAAAGGAGGACATGGTCTGAGGAAAGAAGCTTAAAGTCTCCAAACGAGGGAGAGAGCGCTCTGCACCCTCAGGAGTGGGCAGCAGCCCACCTTTACCTTTTCACCAGCCGTGCCCTCCCTTCCTCGGGCGTGGGGGGGGGTGTCAGTGCCGATCACCAGACCTCCCTCTGGACCCGAACTTGAAAGAATCATTTCTGATGCATAATTAATTTGCAAACACCAGAGCTGGAAAAGCTGGGGTAGCTACCCACTTATTAAGCCCCATCCGACACTTCCGTTGCTTTCTTCCCCGGGGATCCTCGCACATAAAATAATTATATCTGCCTATGTATCTTGTCACCAATCAAGTCATTGCTCTCTGTTAAAGCAAGACAAATACAAGCCTACAGTTTCTTCTGGAGGGAAACAGCATAAGTGAATTATTTTGAAAATTCGATTGTGAGATATGCCTGTTTTCTGTAGGGGGAGGTGCACGAAAGCACAGCCTTGTGCTATGGAACCCCAGCTCGGCTGCAGTGGAATAAACTTTTCGTGTGTGCTGATGAACGATGGTAGAAGAGAAATAACACCCAAACAAAACAGGTCAGCAGGAGAAGGGAATAGAATCTGTTTCCAGATAGTACTTGGGGAAGGAATGCAAGCACTTCCTCTTCCTCCCGGGTGCCCACTGGAGTTTCCTCTTTGTTTTTGTCCAACCTTAGCTTCTCTGCCCCTGGCCTGGCAGCGAGGGAAGCGCCCACCACAATGCTGATATCATGTACACAGCATGAGTTCAGAGGGCCTTTCTGCTGTGCCGGAGGGATGATAAGGAGGGACAGAGCAAATATTTTGTGTGTTTGCTCATCACATTTTTTTTTATTTAAAAACAAAAATCCTGGATGTTTGAAAACAATTGAAACCCCTGCATAGTATTTAAATCAATAAAAGAAAATACACAGACAACCCAAAGGGCAACCAAAAAGCACATTAACATAAGATAGTATAACCATTGACTCATTGGCTTCTGCTTTCTTCCCAGGTAGGGAAGACACATGTGGATAGTGTGGTTTCCAGGGCCGTCCCTTTGTAATGTCTTCAAAAAACCTTATCTTATCTCTGGCACAATCCAACCTCTACCCCGTGTCCCACGTCTCCAGGATAAGAACAGTGAATGCGTCTGAGCCCAAGAAAGCAGTGTGTTAACTGCTGGGTGGAGGGAGACATGGGTGAGCGTGCATTCTGCATCAGAGCCGCAGAGCAGCGGGATGGATGGGTGCCTTTATGTTGTCTGATAATGCGGCTCTTTGAAACGTTGCTGGCGGACTCTCTTCACATCCTGTCACACAGGACGGGAAACGGGACAGGCCCTTTTGCTTCTCGATTCATCGACCTGCCATACAATACAACAAACCAGCTTTTTTCAAGACCACTGAATGAAGGCCTGTGCCTGCAAGGGGAATTTAATTGGATTTCTTTATGGGTTGCAACAATCCAATGAAACATTATGTAAGAAAGGCATGATTCCGTTTCAGCATGCACTTGAATAATAACTTTTTTTATTTATAACAAGAATTCTTTAAAAATAATAAGGATTTTTTTTTATGGAAACACCTTGTAACAGCACTTTTCGGCTCAACTCGACCAGGAAGCCCAGCTTTATCCACAGCAGCTTGTGTTCCATGGACGTCTGTGTCATTGTCCCCACTTAGAGGATGGTTTTAAATGCATAGATTGCAAAATGTTCAGCATGAAGCCAGAGGCTTTCAGAAGCACTTGCTGTGCTTTCTGGAAGAGCGATGCTGTTTTTAACAATGCCCCCTGCTTTGAGCCAAAGTGCATTCGTGCACCCTGGAAAGTAGGCAGATGGCTATCACCCCCTCCGCGCTTTCGAACTTTGTCATTGCGGAAGATTAAGTCCTCCGTGGCATTTTGACATGTCCAACTTGGTTGGGACGACATTGGAAATGCTTTCTTATCCTCCTCTTGGAAGTGCACAAGCGGTAGTTTGTGCCTGAAATCGTTCGCGATGTCCGCTCGCTAAGTTTGCCTCGTATTTCCCTGCTTCCAGGTGTTCTTTCTGGCTTCCTGGGCAGCAGATGGAGTTAAAACAGGGCTCAAGACAGCCACCTCCACCCAGGATTATCCATAAACCCGAAACCTAAGGTGGCAGAACTTCCGTTTATTCCTTTGTGACCTCAGCCACCCCATTCATTTTCTTTCTGTTTTTATCCTTAAGATCTGAATATATCTTTTTCATCAAGGTCAACTCAAAAGTCCACATTTATCCATCGTGTGTTCAACAGTTGTCTGCTCTGAAAGGCTTCCTGCAACACTGGATGTGTTCAAAGTGAGAAGCCAGAGCTTGCTCCCTGGATTTGTACGGCCTCTGACGTGTGTGGCCCCTCTGTTATTGCTTATGTGATGTTGTCATGGCTGCGCCCTAAATAGACAAGTAGGGCAGAACAGAATCCCCGACCTTGCTTGGCATTGTGCCCCCAGCACCCATGACAGTGCCTGCCATACATAATTTAATTAAAAGTCCATTAATGTGTGAATAAGTTGATAGTATAGGCATCTCTCATATACACAGTTCTAAAAAACTGACAATTTCTAATTTTTCCAAAGAAGCAACCTTGCGACATTTTGAAGACATTTTTCAATGTTTTTCAACTGTTTATTTATGGGGTGGGGCATGCACAGATAAGTGCAGGTTACTTCAGAATCTGGAAGAGGGTATCAGATGCCCTGGGCTGGAGTTCCAGGTGGTTTCAATCTGCCCGATGAGGGTTTGGGGAAGTGAACTCAGGTCTCTTGGAAGAGCACTGACTGTGACCAACTGAGTCCCAGCCCCCACATGAAAAATTTTAAACTTCTGGGTCAGGAGTCCATGCCGAATTTCCATAGACATGGACTAGAACCACTAATACCCACTCTTAAGAAACAACATGCTTCCTGCCCTATCCGCACAATGAAAAACTTTCAATACATCAAGAAATTGGTCGAGCAGGACAAACCAGCAATCCAGTCCTTGGTGTTTACACACTGTCTTATAATATTATTAGCTAACACTAAAATGTGCTTTGCAGTTTTCAATTTTTGACCTCTTGTTTTGTATTCACTCAACAAACACCCCAAGTCTAATGTTCTAATCAAGCTGCGCCAAATAGTCAGTCTGATGGAGGAGGCGAATTCTACATCGATTATCACGCAGATGACTATAACCGCAAACACAGGTGCTACACACGAAAGCACTGGTGACCAGGGAGGTGTGGGGGTCATTTAATCGCACTTGACCTTTATAGCTTTGTGGAGGCTGCGGACAAGCGTCCGTGGTCCCCTGTTGAAGCTGGGATAGACATTTACAATGGCTAGCAAGAATGGAGGAAGGAGAGAACCCACCTCTTCTAAGTGAGAATGGCTCAGCGTTGAACGGCTTGAGCTGTTGGCCCGAAGGCCTGGAGTTTCCTGACAGGTGGTAAAGGTGTCCAATTTTGTGAACGAGAAGGACTTGAAAGCCAGACAGCAGGCTTTTATCAGAGTATATCCTACCTCAGGGACTTGTTGGGTCTACGCAGTGCATGTGTGTATGTGAATGTGTGGGCAAGGGTGCAGGAGCGTGGTGATGGCAAGTGCAAGTTACATGACGTCCTCCAGCCTCCTGTTCCTGAGATTGCAATTGCTGCTGCTGGAGCATCCATAGCTTCCCTGACACGATGTAGCTGTCTCTACAGACGGTCGAACGTGCACCATCTTGACGGGTGGTGCTTAGCTTGACTAAGAAAGTTGTCCAAGAGCACGGAGCTAGGAGGCAGCAAGGCTTGTATTTAAATACTATTTTGTTTTGCTTGTCCCAAAACACGTATGTTGGCATCGTGTTACCTGCTGGGCTTTCTACCGGCTGATCTGTAGTCCTCATGTTTTTATGATCTTGGTGTTTGCTGCTGCATGGCTTCCCTGTTTCCTTCACTCACACTTCTGCAGAGGCAATGGAGGATTCAAAGAGCAATCAGACCATCTGTGTTTATGCCATGTAGACTCAAAAAAGAGATTTCAAGCCTTGGTAAGTGCTTCCGGCCAGCACACACACAGATACAGAGATGTTTGCACAGTGGTTCTCAACCTGTGGGTCATGACCCCTTGGGTTGTATAGTGGATATTTCCATTATGATTCATAATTGTAGAAAAACAATAATTTTATGGTTAGGGGTCACCACAATATGAGGGACTGTATTAAAGGGAAGGTTGAGAATTCCTGCTCCTCAGCTTGACTTAACTCTATTTTCTTGCCACCAAAAGAGACTTCAAATGTGTCCAAGCCTCTCCGGCTTCAGTGGGTCCCACATGTGCACATCTGGAGACAGCATTTGGCTGGAGAAGAAGAAGTGGATTGTCATTTTCAGTGACCATAAGAGAACACTTGATGCAACAGCCCCTTTTACCATGGGAAGCAGCTTCATTGGTAACAATCCTAATCTCCCTTTGCGGCGGGTGAACAGGATAAGGATGCTGGTTGCCAAGGGTCATGGGGAAGGGGTGGCGCATGGGGAATCACTGAGCATTCATGGGAGGAAATACAATCACAGAGCTGTAAAATCGCTGCCATTCAACCCCACTCCCGACAGCTCCAACCCCTCACATTTAAGCTGCTCATAACTTTACGACATATTCTCCTTTTGGGATAAAACTTTCCAAGTTCAGTGTCTGCTCCCCAGAGGCCAGCTCTTTATGGGAAATTTGTGCTAAATCAGCAGAGCTGCATTCAAGTTGGAGAAATTCAAGACACTTTCTCCCTGCCTGCATGAGAGAGACAGGGAGCGGGGAGCCTCCCCCGAGATGGCTGTCTCGGGTTGACTCTTGTTTCTCAGCGTTCCAGGCTCGGATATGATCAGAGTGAAGATGAGAACGGTTTCAGAGCTGTCTGGATCAATGACAGAGCCAATAAACGGATATTGTCAGTGAGTGGAGACAAGCAAGAGAGGGCTGAGAGGAAGCAATGAACACACAGAGATATTATGAAAGGAAATAATGGCCGAGAACCTCTTTGATTCTGGGGAAAACCAAAATAATTTCTGGATTTAAATAGGAAGGTATTCTTCTAGAGAGCATCTCTCTGTACCCAGGAAATCTTGAGGCAACATCTTAAACCGTATTGCTAACATCTATGGGCCATCCACCGAGGGAAAGACATCACACAAAGCCATTGGTGTCTTTTTCTCCTTATTCTCCCTCAAGACAGATGTGCAAGAGAAGCATGTTTATTCATTCCGCCAATTGCTTATTTCCCCTAGAAAGTACTATGTGTTTAAGATGGAAAACAAGACCACAATGCCCCTTCCCTGGGAACATCACATCCTCAAGGGTCATGGAAAGGGCAGGCAGCAAACAAATCGGCAGAAAAGACAATAAAACAAGTCTGAGATAGAATCTGCTGACCAGAGAAGGCCCTCCAGAAAAGGTGACATCTAAGCAAGCCTTTGGGAATTTGTTAATCTGGGGAAGAAGACGCAGTGATAAAGGGAGGACAGAGGACAAAACCAAGTGGAACAGCCAGTCAAGAGCAAGGCCGTATGGTGTGTGAGCCTCAAGGAGGCTTTAGAGCTTTTGTTCTAATGGTAGAAGCAAGGCACTGACAGGTACATCTCTAAGCACACCAGCTTCCATGACCCTTGAGTGAAGTGGAATTCTAGTTCTCTTCCATGGACCATCCAGAGGTGCGATTACAGACTTGTGAGGGTGGTTCTGCTGCTTCCTTCCCTGAGGTGTGATGGTGAGCAATGACCCATTGTGAAGGAAGGGAGGAAGACAGTTTTCCCTTCATGCAGTACAAGATCAGGAAACTGTAATAACACTCCTGTTTATAACCCGTGTGCCCCAGCCAGTTCTGTGCACACCAACTGCAAGAGGGGCTGGAAAACAGAGTCAGTTATTAGCCATTAGCAGAGAAGGGCCTGGGGTCTGGCATTATAGGAACAAAGGGAGCAGACGCTGTGGGATAACTAGGGATCCATCTCAGACACCTTTGAATGAAGGAGCGACACAGCAGCCTGCCATATGTTTTAAAGCCTCAGATAGAGAGGATGTCAGGAAGGTCACCCACAAAAGATATCGGGGCTGTTAGTAACCCTGGCGATGGGACGGGTTTAGGTGAGGGGAACAGGGATGATATGAAGTGGAGAAATCGAGATGGGTTTAAAGGCAAAGCTGGAGAGATTTCTTGAACATAAAAAATGAGAAGTATGAGAGAGAAATAGATATCAGGCACAGCTTTTCAAAGAATGAAAGGAACAGACTTGCCATCTGACCACGATGGGGAAGACTGGAGAGAAGCAGGTTTAGGAATGAACCTCAGAGCCAGTTTTTCTTTTTCTGTTCCCTTTTCTTTTTTTGTTTTGTCGAGTCAGCATTCCTCTGTGTTGCTTTGGAGCCTGTCCTGGAACTAGCTCTGTAGACCAGGCTGGCCTCGAACTCACAGAGGTCTGCCTGCCTCTGCCTCCCAAGTGCTGGGATTAAAGGCGTGCACCACCACCGCCAGGCTCAGAGTCAGTTTTTCACGTATGGAGTAAGAGGTGCCAGCTGACATTCAAATAGAAATTTCCAGAAGGAATCTGGAGTCAAACCCTTCGCTGTAGGAGGAGGGCTCCGGAGCTGTACCCACTAGAAGTTGCAGGTGTTGAGATGATTTTACAACTATGCAGGTCAGTGTGGGCGAGATGCGTGGGAGGGTCCCGTGTAGGAAAGATACGTGGGCCAGTCCGGTGTGGGTGAGATGACCAAGTCCGTTCACCTATGACAAAGCCTGTACTTCCCTCACAATCCACACAGGTAGAGGCTTTTTCTCGCTCAGGAACTGCTGGTCTGACCTTACAAACCCATCGGGACTTCATCTCCTCTTCCTCTCCCTCTGCACTATTTCGCCTTTAATTGTGCCCTGATCACTTTACTAGATGCAGACCAGGCTTGCGACCTTCCCCTAAGTCATTCCAGATTGTGTAAAACCGATTTCTGTCTGTCTGTGCCTGGCTCTGAGACACTCCATTTTCTTCACAAGTCACTTCTGACTCCAGTTTTTTTTTTAAATTTACTTATTTATTATGGATACAATATTCTGTTTGCATATATGCCTGCTAGAAGAGGATACCAGACCTCATTACAGATGGTTGTGAGCCACCATAGGGGTGCTGGGAATCGAACTCTGGTCCTTTGGAAGAGCACGCAATGCTCTTAACCGCTGAGCCATTTCTCCAGCCCTCTTCGCACTCCATTTTGAGAGTGGAGGATGACTCTACCCCTCGACGGAAATGTGTTAGCTCCGTATGTTGGTACCACCTATTAGGCGCAGACTGAGAAATAACTTACTTCTAAAATAGGAAGGGAACATCAAAGCAAATATCAAAGTAAACTGGGAATATAGGTGCATGGGATGTATTAATATTGAATCAGGAAAGCCAGGCTGAAGAACGCAGGCAACTCAGACTGAGGAAAAGGTACAGTTCCTTCAACTGGGCCCTATAAAGAGGAGGGCCCCTAACATGGTTATGGTGTTGATCCCACTGTCCTGTCACTTTTAACACTCCCAAGTGCCTCCGCGGTTGGGCTTGACTCAATCCCGGCTTTGACTCAGTTTACTGGACACGCCATCCCTCCCCTCATCTGCTTAGCTCCACAGAGCTGACACCCATCCATCTGCCAATTCATTTCCTAGACTTGGGCCTGCACTTCACCTCTCTAGTCTCCACCAGATCTCACTTTGTAATCTGACTCAGCAGCAGCACAGCAACACCAGCAGCAACAGCACAACAACAGCAGCAAATAGCAGCAACAGTGCAGCAGCAACAACAGCAGCAGTAGCAGCAGCAACATCAACAGCAGCAACAGCGCAGCAGCAACAACAGCAACAGTAGCAGCAGCAACATCAACAGCAGTGCAGCAACAGCAGCAGCAGTAGCAACAGCAACAGTAGCAGCAGCAACAGCGCAGCAGCAACAGCGCAGCAGCAACAACAGCAGCAGCAGCAACATCAGCAGCACAGCAACATCAGCAGCAGCAGTGCAGCAACAGCAGCAGCATCAGTGCAGTAACATCAGCAGCAATAGCAACAGTAGCGGCAGCAACAGCAGCAGCAGTAGCAACAGCAACAGCAATAGCAGCAACAGCACAGCAGCAACAACAGCAGCAGTAGCAGCAACAACAGCAGCAGCAGTATCTCCATCAGATCTCCAGCCTGGCTTCAGCATCTACTCTTGCAGGTACCTCCTCACCTCCTAGGTTTCTTTGAAACTCCATGAACTCTGCTGTGGCCTCTTTAACCTTTTGTATACGTTCTGTAACCTACACATGTACATTTATAGAGATTTATTTACTGTGTGATGTATAATGTGTGATCTGAGGGTCAACATTAGTGATTAAGATTGAAATAAAAGAACTTACTTTCGCCTCAGCCAGGCTATCAAGAAAAGTGGAGCAACATGGTGAATGGCTGCCCATGAAAGCCACCATACTTTGTGAGTTTAGTGTCATTCAATAAAGTCTGACATCATGGAAAGAAACAAACATGTTTATCTGTGCTTCTAGCATAGCATGCTTATGACACCAGGGAAAATAAACAAAATAGATTTTAATCTGGCAGAGAGGCTGTGCAAAAAATGCGATGTCCTAGGAGCTAGACACCCTAAAGATACCCCTCAGGATATAAGATTGGGTTCCAGTGGGGTGGGAAAGGCAGTTATGGGTCCCAGAGCAGTGGGGGAAGTGGCTGAGGTTGCTGGGGAAGAGGGGAATGACCCTGCAGCAATTCCAAGGATCCTGAGCTTGGTAAGGAAGCTCTGGGACATCTCTGAACACAGGCCACAGGAGACATGGCCTTGGTTTCCGTGCTCTGTTTGGGCTACAGGAAGGGATTGTTTATAGTACAGCCATTTTAGAACAAGTCTTTACAAAGACAGAGCAGCATTGTGCACCTTCCCCCAGCTCTTTTCAATGTGAGCATCTGCTAGTTTTTACCAGGTCTGACTTACCAGGAAAAGAACACATCCCGGAGTGGAGACCGCCGAGAATGCACTGACAGGCTGCCTTCACTGACTCATATTCACTACCGTCTATTTTTGATTGATTCATGGAGACAAGAGATTTTTGGAACCCCCACACCTTCATAAAACTTGAATTATGTCCTTCTTGAGACTCATAGCTGTAGCCCGACCCTCTGACCTCAGAATGTGACCTTACTAGTCAAGATGAAGGCATAAGGGTGGCCCCAATTCTATATTACTAGTATACTGTACGAAGGAGAAACTTGGGCACAGAGGTACCCTGAGAAGGAAGGTGACATAAAGGGACCAAGGAAGTAGATGGAATCTCTAAGGCGTGGAGAGAGACCTGGGACATACCCTTCCTCACAGCCTTGAGAAAGAACCAGCATAGTTGGCACCTAGATCTAGAACCTGGAGACCCCAAAAGTGAGGTTCCTGTTGTCTCATTCACCCAGTGTATGGTACTTTGTTACTATACGTTAACAAACTAGTGTAGGCCTTTATATATGTAACTTCAACCAGTGTGCACAATAGGACACTATACTTAGCCTGGAGATCATTTAAGCCCAAAATATCTATTCACCCCAATTTTTTGTGAAGTCCTATGCTTGGTCCCCTGGATTTGCTCTTCAGAATCTAAGAAGCATCTTTCTGGGGCCACGAGCTGCCATGGTACTAATGGAATTACACCACAATACTCCTTAAAGAAAGACAGTAGCACCAGTTCAGGGGGGAAGGAGAGTCCTTTGCGGGTGACTCCTATCCTCTTCAGGATTCTCTGACTTCAGAATCAGCCTGAACTGTGAGGCAGGAGTCAGTTGTCCCGTTTACTGTGTCCTTTTGGTCTCTGTTCCCTTGTGTCTTCAATTGGAGCATCTTTCCCCGCAAGGGCAGTTTCTATCTATAAAGATGCATCTGGCGAGGGCAGCTTGAAGGTGGGATTATCATTTCTTATGAGACAGTTCTAATTTCTGTCCTCACGGCAAGCTGGTGGAGGGCACTTGTGGCAAGAGCAGTGGCATTGTTGGTGGTGACTCTCACATAGACACCGCACTGTGTGGCGTGGGTAGGAGCGAGGCAAAGCAGATGAAGCAGAAAGCACAGCACAGACAATCTATGAACATCCTACATCTCTCACTCAAATCAACTAGGAGGCTGCAATGGTTGGAATGAGATGAGAGATCAATTAAGGTTAGTGGGTTTGTTTTTTCTTTTTTTCTAAGCAGCAGACAGTTTTATTCAATGCGAGCCAAAAGCAGATGCAGCTCCCTGCAGCCTTCAGCCATCTAGTCAGACCCCTGGGGGCTGGCAGGTCACTCACTAAGTGAAGTGGGAGAGGTCTGATCCTGTAACCTCAGGGGAAGAATGGGTCTGGGTAAAGAAGGGGCAGCCACGAAATGGCTTCCTGTTTGCAAGGGCGGAGCCCATGTTCCTGTGATCCTCATAGTCTCCGTGGGATCCCAGGCAGAAACTGGTAAGAAAATAAAAGAAAATGATACAAGACAAGAGAAAAGACTTTCTAAGATACCTTTAATACAGAACTCAAGAATAATATATATGAAGAACTCACCAATAAGAAAACAAACTCAAACAAATGAGAAATAGGCAAAATATCTGAATAGACACCTCATTAAAGAAGACATTAGCATGAACGATATGAATGAGACGGAGATGTGGTTCGAAAAAGAAATGTCCCCATGGGCACATGTGTTTGAATATTAGGTCCCCCAACTGGTGGCTCTCCTCGAGAAGGTTACAGAGCCTTCAGGAGGTGGAGCCTTGGCAGAGAAGTGCAACCCCAGGCTGGGATCTGATGTCTTATAGCTTGCTGTTGCTGTTTTCTTTTCCTGTGTGTCGTGAGGCTTGACCAATTCTTCCTGCTCCTGCATCCATGCCTTCCCTGCCTTTGCCGAGTCGGACTCTGTCCCTTTGGAATTGTAAGGCAAAACAAGCTCTTTCTCTTCAGAGTGGCGCTTTGTCAGAGTATTTTATCACAGCAACAGAAAATAAACTAATCCAAGAGACTCAGCATGATGTAACTCTTGATAACTGCCAATCCAATTTATGTAGATAGAAGCCCCTTGCTCACAGTATTCACAGCTGCTTTCCTTACAGCTGACAACATTTGTAAGAGCCGGGATGTCCTCCAGCAGGTGAGTACTAGGAATATTATTTCCCAAACACACACACACACACACACACACACACACACACACACACCATGACAGACTGGAGGAAACTTAAATACCTGTTTCTAAGTAAAAAGCCAATCTGCAAATGCTTCATACTTAACTCAACTACACAGCATTCTGGAAGACAGAAAAGTGGAGACAGTGAAAGCCCTTGACTTCCCGTCTCGGGTAGCAGGGCACAGAGGGCTTGTTTAAGACACGAAAGCTGTTCTGGGTGATGTGGCAGGGGTAGGCACATAGTGCTGCTTTCAAAACTGACAGGATGCCCAACACGATGAGCCCTAATGCAAAGTGTGGACTTTGGGCTAATCTGCTAACATGCGTTCACTGATTATAATAAGATAGCACACCCATGCAAGATGCTAATGAGAGAGAAGAGATGAAGAAGCAGAGAGGAAATACCCGGGAAGTCTCTACTGTCTGCTCAATTCCACTCAGAACCTAAAATAACTATAAAGGTAAAATCTGAATTTTGGAGTGGTATTATATTCAAGGCAAGCACCCATCCTTTGAGTTACATCCCCAGCTCTCTAAAAATTTGATTCTATTAGTTTAAATACCCCACTTTGAAATTTCAGCTATCTCTTTATTTCTGAAAAATAAAACTACTCTATACACCAATAAAACCTCTCAGTAGGATGACCGTGAGCTACTTGATTTTTCTGCGGTCCCAGTCCATTGTGCCTGTTAAGCATTGCTGTGGCCACTAGTCTTAGCGGAACACATTCCAAAGACCACAGTGCTGTCTGTCTCCCCTTTTCAGAGAGGAGGGACTTGAGGCTCAAAGAGGTAGAGAGACTTGCCCCAGGGTGCCCTGGTTCAATGGAGGCTGAGCTCAGGTGGAGGTTCCAGACCTCACTACTCTGTTTTGGATTTCCTTCCCACAATGTTTTCCCAAGGCCTCAGGGCTTTGACTTTGTTTCCCTCCACTCTTTGGTAGAAGAGAAATGGCCAGCTGGATTTACTTTGGTAGGTGCAAACTCTGAATTGTTGATGATTAGACTTCAAAAAAGAAGAGGGAGAAAGACGAACTGATAATCCAGTCAATCAAGAAAAGCTACCACAAGAAAAGTGCCAAGACTATCATTAAACCAGCTTATCTCGAGACATGCTGTCTCTTAGGGACCCCATATCCACCACATTTGGTTGGGTCTCAGGTAGGCTACTTGTGCCCTCCTTCTCCTCCCCCATTCTGGTTCTCTAGATACTCCTAAACCTGCCACTGGTGCCCATCAGCCAGTCCTGCCAGCCCACTCCATCCCCTTGGGACTCAGCTTCTACTCCTGGTACCCAGGCTCCTCTAGTTCTTCCTTTACTACCTTCCTTAGTCATTCTTCCTAGTCCATCTCTATCCTATTGTGACTCCCATTGACCCCAGGTCTGTTCTCTTCCAGGAACCTCACAGCCACCTGGGTTGGTGGGATCCCAGGCAGGCTACCTAGTCCCTTTTTCCTCTCTCTAAAGTACCCCTAGGTCTGCCTCTGCTGCCTTCTATAGATTCAGACTCTGATCCCACCAGAGAGACCCCCCAGGATCAAGTCCCTCAGGTCTGATAACCCCTCACTCACCCCATCACTACATTGATCTAAGACATCTTGGAGCCTGAACCCAGAATGACCCCAAGACTGAAAAACAAGCATCATTCTGCTGGTTTACAACTTGTCAGGTGAGGTAACAGCCATCAAAGAATAAAACACCCACCCAACTAAGGTGAGACCAGATATCCACACCAAAAACCATCACAAATGTCCCAACTCCAGATGCCTAGTTCCAAGGATGGAACCACAAACAAGAATAACCAATGCAATATGCTTCCTTCAGAAAACAGCCTTGTAATATGCCCTGAGAAAACCAATTTAGCTGAAGCGCAAGTCAAGGACAGCAATTATGAATATGTTCAAAGGCCTTAAGAGGATATGAATAGCCATTTAAGGAAGAGGATGAAAAGACAGCTGAATGAAATAATGAAAACAATACAAGATATGAGGTGTTGATGGAGCGGCAGGGCTGCGTCCCCAGCACCTGGCCACCCTCATGGCTAGCTTTACCTGAAATAATTACACGGAAACTGTATTCTTTTAAACACTGCCTGGCCTATTAGTTCTAGCTTCTTATTGGCTAGCTCTTACATATTGACCTAACCCATTTCTAATAATCTGTGTAGCCCATGAGCTGGCTTACCAGGAAAGATCTTAACCTGCGTCTGCCTGGAGCGGGAGAATCATGGCGACTCTCTGACTCAGCTTCTTTCTCCCAGCATTCTGTTCTGTTTTCTCCGCCTACCTAAGGGTTGGCCTATCAAATGGGCCTAGGCAGTTTCTTTATAATAAGAAATCATTCCAAAAAAAAAAAAAAAAAAAGAAATCATCCCCACATCATTTCCCCTTTTTCTGTTTAAATAAAAAAGAAAGGCTTTAACTTTAACATAGTAAAATTACATATAACAAAACAGTTATCAAGTAAGAATTACAGTTACAATATTTATATCTACTTTATCTTTTATCATAACTAAGGAAAACTATAACTATCCATTCTTTAACTCCATCAAAGACTCCAGAAGGATATACTATTACCTAAGCAAATAAGAAATAAACAACAGAGACATCTCGCTGCCTGGACAGTCACTCAAAGTTCTTTTGTACCGTTGGGGCATCCATCTTCAGCCTACAGGCCCATGGTATCCAGCAGACATTTTCATCAAGCAGGAAATTCCAAAGACAGTTCAGTCATTTTCTGCTGTGTCCTGCAGAATGTCTCACAGACTCTTTCATGAATCAGGAACCCTGAAAGACCATCTCACCTTTAAGCAAGTTCAGCAGTCCTCTTTCTGTGGGTTCTGTGTCCAGTTTATGCAACAGTCCAGGCAAGAACAGTTTCTTGCCCAAATGGCTAACCAACTCCATAAGGATCCTCTTCGATGCCCATCTTCCTTTTGAAGTAGATTGGTGCTGCCAGGAGCAGACGTGTCTCATTGTCATGAAAAGCCCTAAGTTATTAAAACATTTAAAATGCCATATTCTGCAGTCTTTGAAAGATATGAAGAATGCCTATCTAATTGAAATATATCTCTATATATCTAGAAAATCTAATTAACATGACTACAAGCTTAACTATTAGCGATGATTATCCATTAACAACCTATATTTCCTAATTATACATTACAATTTTAAATGAACTACACAATCACAATACCTTAATCAAGATCAGAAATACATATAACAAAATTGACCTTAAAATCCATACCAATGCAAATTATTTATATCTATATCATATCCCCCTTTAAATGTAAAAGAACATTTATAAACAATATTTTGGGAACATGGGTGCAGTTTTTTCTCTCCAAACTGCTTCCTGCTGAATGGGGGCGTCATTAATTAGATAGTTTAGGGTGTAACCTGTGTGCCAGGTTCATCTCAGTTGGCAGTTGAGTGAAGTAATTTTTTGAGGGTGTTCACAGCAACCTTTCAGGAGGGTGTGGTCTATCATATTAAATTGGGATAGAAGAAATCCACAGGGTCTCATCCTCTGTGAAAACAAAAGAAGGACTTTTCCAAAGCATTATAACCTTAGATCCAAATTCTCAAGTCAAGATACCTTTAGAACATATGTGCAGGTTCAGCTTAGCAGCCCGTATAATGAAATGTCTCTCTGTACTTAGCTCCTTCACAGTCAAAAATTTTAAAGAAAACACAATAATACAAAAAATCCAGACTGTGAATTTTCCATTTTTTGTGGCTTTTTTTTTATTTCTTTTAATCTCTTAACTCTCTGTACTCTGTTTCTTTAAAGACTTTAACCTTTTTTTTTAAAGACATTAACTTTATTCTTTATATTCTTTTTCTTCTCTCTCCCAAGCCTAAGTACATTCATCCAACAGTGTCTGAATCTGTTTTATTGTGAATCTGTAATTTTTTTACTATCCAGGAGCATTTTTTATAATGTTAAGCACTTCTTAAAAACTTAAGTTGCGCCACATAGGGGTAATATGGTACCGCTTGTTTCCTGCCAAGTCTAACTCTTAACTGCACTGTTATTACAGTAACTACAGTAGTTCCCACCTGAGGTCAGCAAGATTCAGCATGGAGGAGCTGAGCCAAGCTGCTCCTGCCTCAGGGCCATTTGGTGCCCCTGAGCCACACACAGTTCCAAGCACACAGCAGTCCACATTGCCATCAAGCAAGCCGTAAAGCTTTACTCCAAATGCTCCATTCAAAAGCTCTGTCTCCCGCAGGAGCCAGACAGAGATCGCAATGGCGACACAGCCCAGAAAGCTGGCATTTTAAAACAGCCAGTTTTTTCCTGCTGCCGAGTCAGGACAATTTCTTTGTGGCACACAACCCACAAACAGCAAAAAGCTGTCTTAAATTCTCTCTCTCTCCTTTTTAAGCCCTCTCAGGTTTTACGTGGAGTTCATTAGCACGTTGGGTGCCACTCTGTTGATGGAGCGGCAGGGCTGCATCCCCGGCACCCGGCCATCCTCATGGCTAGCTTTACCTGAAATAATTACACGGAAACTGTATTCTTTTAAACACTGCCTGGCCTATTAGTTCCAGCCTCTTATTGGCTAGCTCTTACATATTGACCTAACCCATTTCTAATAATCTGTGTAGCCCATGAGCTGGCTTACCAGGAAAGATCTTAACCTGCGTCTGCCTGGAGTGGGAGAATCATGGCGACTCTCTGACTCAGCTTCTTTCTCCCAGCATTCTGTTCTGTTTTCTCCGCCTACCTAAGGGTTGGCCTATCAAATGAGCCTAGGCAGTTTCTTTATTAAGAAATCATTCCCACATCAATGAGGAATGGCCAAACCCTCAGCTCCTGGTCAGACTCACACATAGACAGCCCTACAGAAGGCTACAGAAGAGTTTGCCTGTGAATGTTTCGGACTGGTAAGCGGTCCTTCTTTCCTGAAATTTGGCCTGGCTTTGCCATTCCTTTCTTTTAAAGATGTAAAAAATAGACCTAAAATATCATACCCAAAGCTTGGTTCTTATTCTGAAAACCCCCTTGTCACATCTGCAGCAAGCCCTGGTCTCTCCATAGGCTTCTGTTGGAATGGAAACACTTCTGACTCGGAAAAGCTGCAGGACCCTGGCCACACAGCCCTCTAGATTAACTTCATGGAGGTTAGAAGAAGAAGAGAAAGAGCATCTGCTGGGAAAGGGTTTCAAGGTTCCATGGTGTGCTGCTGGTCTGGCTTGTGGAGGCAGTGCTGAGATGGGAACACAGAGCCTAGAGCCTAGGAGAGAAGCCCGAGCAGAACACACCGTGAAGACCACAGCTAGCTTCCAACTCTGTCCACTTCCAGTTTGGATCATGTTACCATCCAGCATCAAAGAGGCCCTTGAAGGACGCTCTGTCCCCGGCCTTTCTATGAATTCATTGAGGCTGTGTGTTGACTTGGACAGCAAAGCTTGAAGAATCCTAGCTCCTTCTCACTTTCCAATGCTGTCTGTTGATCAGATGAGATAAATTCTCTCAGCAGGGTTCTTCCCAAAGACCACGACAGTAGAGGGTGACATGCTGGAGACACCTGTGGGACTAGGTGATATTTGATGCACAGGTTTTACGGAGCATCTGCTAACATCAGTTGCCATTACTGAGCATTGGCTGTGCCAGCCACTTGTCTAAGCACTGTGCTGTAAGCATTTTAGCTTCATTGTCTCCTTACAAAGTGTGCCCTGTGAAGGTCACCAGCTTACCAAGAGGTAACTGAAGCACACCTAGTCACGTCTTTGGACCAAAGTCATGTAGACATTAAGGACAAACCTGGGATTTAAGTCAAGGGGCATGTTGCCAACCCTCTTCCATAATGCCTTTTTGGCAGTCGGCAGAGGTCTGGGTTGGTATTTCCCCGCTTTGATGAGCTGTCAAGTACCCATCCAATGTACTATTGGGCATTAACATTGTAGACATTTACAGGGCTTCATCACATGAGAATTTACTGTTTTAGGGCACATTTCTTGGCCTCTCAGCGCCTGTTCCCCACCTATGAAACAGGCTTGGTAACAGTCCTAAGCACGCGGGGCTACCGTGAAGGTCAAAGGAAGTAATATGTATAAGGCACCTAGTACTCTTTCAACTTGATAAACGAGAAGAGACGTTTCAGAGAGATTAAGTCACTTGCCAAAGATCACACAGCTGGTGGCTCTATTGCCTTCTTGGACAGCAGAGAGAAGGAAGTTGGGGGCTGTTTCTGAAATGAATGTAATTCACTATAAAATGAGTGTAATTTGGACATCAAATACAGTGGAGAGTATCAGCCGCTAATAGAGAAAATATGATTTAGTGGTTGGTTTTTAAACTAAACAAATTTACTGTGGTCTCTAAATGAGTCTCATGACAAGACCAAAGCATTTCTTTTTTGCCCCGGATTACCAATATCATATGTTAAGGAGAGAAACCAGATGGCTCTCTAGCTGGTGTCTGTGGAAATATATAGAGTGGACTGTTTCTTTATAGCTGTTGGCATATAAAATAAGTCATTATTCTAAATAGAAAAATATTGATGATGTCATCGAGGCCATCGAAAGACACATCAACCTGATCTGATGAGCTGGAAAATCAATAGACGCTTTCCAAACAAGATGACATGCCCTTTTAATTGGTTGTGTGAATGTGATATATGGTGCCCCGCGAAGGTCCAAAGTTAATTTTCCTTGGTTTGGGGTTTTGATTGTTGTTTCTGCCTGCAGTTACTTTTGCATCTACATAATATATTATTAATAGCAATAATAGTACCTGCCGTGTGTGCCCTTCAAGAGAGGACAGACACATTGGTTATGTGCGCGTGCACCACAAGAAGACTGGCATTTCCACCTGTCTCCCAGACAGCCGAGGGATACTGCTGTGGATTGTGCGGGTGGTAGACAGGATATCAGCCAAAGACTACACTTCTCATGAGACGGCAACTCAAAGAAAGGTGACTCACTTGACGAAACCAGTCAATTCTGGTTGAGGAACAATGTCCCAAGAGACAAGAGACAGAAGTCACCAAGAAATATCCCAGCTACACAGCAGGTTCTGAAATACTGGCAGTTGCTCTGTCTCCCAATGAGACCTCCTGACCTTTTGTAATGTACAAAGACACCCTTGCTGAAAAGTCCTTGAAGCATTTGAGAACAAGGGGATGGCTCCGCGTGGTCTCTCTGTGTGACTTCAGTTTCCCCAAAAGCAGGCTCAGGTAAACATTAAAGGGCTTGCTTCCGAAGGACTTGACCTCCTTTGTGTATGTCTTGGTACCTTTCCTTGATTTTGTATTTTTGGTGTAAATTTCCCTTTAAGAAATTGACTGCAAGTCCAGAGAGGCCAAGTGTGGGGACAGGAGTGAGTAGAGTCTCCGTGGAATTGTAGGGAACTTGACACTCACTTAACCAGTCCTTTCTTTGGACCAACTTGTTAGAAAGTGACTGTTTTTATCTAGTTAGTATGGGTTGGCTTGGATGACAACAGATAAAAGCCATGCTTTGTGGAAGACATGTCAGAGACATAATTAGAGCGAAGGAGGAGGCCAAGCAGAGGGGTGAGAGACAGAGACCAGTGTGACAGGGAACACACACACTGCTATCTTAGCCTCACCTCAACTGCCTCCCAGGCAATGCACAGCTCTGTTTTGGCCCTGGGAAGTCCCCACTGCACCAGCTGCTATGTGGACCCCTTTAGTCCAAATAGCGGAATAACTGGAGTTTCCAGGCACCACTGTGTATCCTTGGCTTCTGAGTGTGATCGGGAAGCTGAAATGGTAATACCCAATTGTTGTTATGAAAGGAGAGCCAACGCTGTCTAACAGCCAGGAGGTGGGAAGAAGCCAAAGAGTATGGCTGATGGGTGGGCTAGGAAACAGGTCTTTATGCTCACGCTGCTTCAGAGGGTTCTAAGCTGGCTAATGGCACCTGTCATGGTGTTATAGAACTTGGGAGGCTGAGACAGGGGATCAGGAAAGAGTTCCAGACCATCATGGATGAAGTAAGGTCCTGCTTCAAAATACAAATAAATAAATAAATAAATAAGAGTTTAAGAGAGTTTTTTTAGCCTTTACCGACCTTTTCCGAGGGTCCTTATACACTTGTGCATAGATAACTCCCATCTATGAAATAGCTGTCTTGCTCTAGAACACCCCTATATTTACAATGACTGCCCTAGTTAGGTTTCTATTGCTATGATAGATACCATGACTAAAGCAACTTGGGGAGGAAGGGTTTACTTCAGCTTACAGTTCTAGTTCATCACAAAGGGAATCCACGCAGGAACTCCAGGCAGCAAGAAACCTGGAGGCAGAAACTTAAGCAGAGGCCACCGAGGAGCACTGCTTATTCACCTGCTTAGGTGGTTTCTCATACAACCCAGAACCACGGGCTCAGGGAGAGCACCGCTCACTGTGGGCCAGCCCCTCCCCCCCCATATCAATCATTAACTGAAAAAAATGCTCCACAAACTAGTCTACAACTAAATGGAGTTTTCTCAACTCATTCTTCTCAGATTGACTCTAACTTTTATCAACTTGACAAAAACAAAACAAAACAAAAAAATCAAGCAAACACCAACAACAAAGCAAACAAAAACAAGGAAATTCTAACTATCACAATGACCAATGCCATCTGCCTACTCCTTGTGAGGGAGGCCTCAAGTACACATTCCAGGCTGAGCGCAGAGGTGACTTAGCTACTTATACTGTACCATCTTTTGCTACCAGAACAATGGGTTTGGAGTTTTCTTCCCAGCACAGGGATTCAAACAGAGTGACTTTTCCTTGGAGGCCAGTTTTAGAAGGCATGCACAAAAGCCACTCCAGTGACCGCTCAGTAGACATCTGGGAAAAAAAAGACAATGGTGGTCCCCAGCTTTTCATCTTTGTTAAAAAACAAAACATTATTTTATGTGTAGCTGGATATTTTGCCTGCATGTCTGTATGTGCACACATTGCCCAAAGAGGCCAGAAGAGGGCAATGGATCTCTGGGAGTGGCAGTTAGAGATGGTTGTGAGGCATCATGTGGGTGCTAAGAATTGAACCTGGGTCCTCTGGAAAGCAGTCAGTGCCCTATCTCTCCAGTCCTGGGGAATGGAATGCCTCTCGATCCAGCAGTGTGAGCCTCTGTGTGACCACTTCAACCTAGTGAGTCCTCGGTTTCCTGTACGCTGTCTCCTCTGACCGTGCCTCCCCTTTCTCTTTATAAGCAGTGGTTAGAGAACAGAGAGGAGTTTCTTCTCACTGAGTCCAAGCAAATTCTACTCAGCAAAACATTGCTCATATTTCCCAGCTTAAGGAAAGACACTTGGTTGGGTTCTTTTTGTAAAAAAAAAACAAAAAATCATAACTCTTTAATAAAGATTTAATATTTACTCAGAATTGCTTCAACTAAAGAAGATTAGTTAGATGGTTATGAAGGGATGCCAGATCTCCTTTTATTCATTACCTCACCATTTATGAGCAATACATATTTATAGTACACACACTTTGTAATTTTGGAATCTACCTGATTGGTTTGCATACTGGGTTTAATTTTGTCAGGTTTACCAAAAAATCCTGCTGCTAAAGCGAGCCTAAATCTATTAAATATTGATGTGGGCTTTGCCAGGTAGGAGTCTTGTTAATATCGCAGCTTCATAAGGCGCTCTGACATGAGGTGACTTAACTCCTCAGCTCGAGTGGCTCTGTTTACTCTCAGACAGGAGGACTGAGAGGGGTTTTTGAACTTGATATTAGCCAGTTTCTTGTACCACGGGGATGCTCGTGCAAGGAAAAAAATGGGCCAAATTAAAACTGGCCTGTGGGTTTTATTTTTTATTTCCTGTAGCTAAAAGTGTATAAGTTGAACTGCACTAAATGAAACACAATAATTTGTTCTTGAAATTAGCAAGCACACGTTCCACCCATAAAACCGCTGTTCTGTGATGTAAGACTGGGTTTCATTTCAGTGGTCTTGATTTATTGTTTGGTTTGTTTTATTTTGAGGGGGGGTGTGGGGATAAGATGTGTGCAGGACAGATCTATTAAAATGGCCGACAAGAACAGATTTGCAAGGGTTTATTAATCCTTAAGACGTCTGAGTCAGTGAGATGAGAACATTTAAATGTTGGGGAAAAAAATTAGAGGTCTTAAAAATGCATATGTGTAGCTTGAACCAAAATGATCAGTGAGAGTGCAGAAAGGCCTTCTCCCTTCCCCTATCTGTTTTACTGTCTGCTGTAAAGCCATTCTGCAGGTGCTTGCCTTTAGTACTAAAGAGACAGCCTTTTCGCCTCACAAGATAGAACATGGTGAATTAGGGAACCTGAGCTGGCCTTGGCAGAGCCTAGACACTGCCCAACGGCCCTCATTCACCAGGTTCCTCTGTACAGCGGTGCGAAGCTCTGACAGCAATGGGTATCCCTGGAAAAAGTGGAAAGCAAAGTTTGGTTGGAAGGAGGAGCCAGGGACCTTCGGGGGAAGTTTGAAATTCTTTGGAAAGACAGCGTAAAGACAAAAGCCGTCAGAACAGCTCAGAAGAAACTTGGTGACTATGGAAACAAAGATATCTTACTAGTGGTGATTCTATTCCATTTGAGTAAACACGGAAGATAGATTTCTGGGTCACGTGGTAGTAGTAAATATATAGATGGAATCTGGATGAGCCCTGATGACTGGGGAAACTGTCAGAGAACCGGAGCGAGGGAGAGACGGAGACAGGGAGGGCTGGGATATTGGTAGACATAAGCTTCAAACTGCTTTCAGACCCAGACACCACCTCACTGCCCTGCCAATCAAATAATTCCGTTCTTTGTTGTAGTGAGAACTTGACAGATGTCAAGAGCTTACGACTAAAAGGCTGAAGAGCAGACCAGTTTTAGCTTTAAGATTGTTGCAGGAATCCAGTTGACATCACAGTCACTCTTCTTTGGATCCACTTTTCATGACTTGATTTTACATGGCATCAAAATGTCTGCCAGTAACTCAGGCCCAGTGGAAAGGATGCTAACTTCTTCCCCGCAGGATGCTCAGTAAAAATACCATTGTATCTTGTCCTTGGTTGGATCACTTTACCATCTTGAACCAATCAAATGGCCCCAGGAATGAGTGGACTGAAGTTCAGGCCCAGGTCCCAGATTTTCTTTTGAAGTCAGGAGAAGCATAAGATCTCCCTAAGTATGAGGATTGGGAGGAAAAGATCCCCTGGGGAAGAAGATTATGGAAAATGCCTGGAAGAAACGAGAAGTCGGCTGGCCGTTCTCTACAAAGCAAGATCGAAGAGCAGAAAGTCCCAGGGCCAACTCTTTGAGCCACAGTTGCTGCCCCAGGTTGGGACACAGAAGTCAAGCCTTTGGAGAACTCCCAGAAACAACTGAAGAACACTGTGAAGGCTGGGAGATTTAAACTGCTGGCGTTTGTGTTTAAGAGTGGAGTGTTGATTTGCCTTCCAAAACAAGTCCTACTGGGGCATTTGATTATGCTTGAAGCTCTCTAGAAGACTCATGTCACTTATGACAGAGTTTTATAAACTTATGCAATAAGTTCCTCACATTGATCTATTTAAACTCACTGTGGTTTGCTCTCCTGAAGTTGTAAAAGATTTCATTCCAGAAGAAGTACAAATTTATAGACTTACTCTTAGGGCAGTGAACTTGAAATTTCCCAAGACTGTAGCAATAGCTGAGGTCCGAGTGCATCCATCTTTCTCACTAGTGTCCTCAGCACCTGCCCCCTCTCTTCTGGATTTCTCCTGACCATGGCTTGGTTCCTTCTCTGCTCCTAACACTGCCAGAGATTGGCCAGTTCTATCTATATTTTTCAAAACCTACTTTGGTTTTACAAGTTATTTGTAGTGTCATATAAATTTGCAAGATCAACTAACTTTGACTTTGCTTTTTATATAATTTCCAATCCAACTTTTTAGTTGATTTTATATGTATTTTTCTATTTCCTTAAGCTATATGTTTAACTTCCTTCTTTTTTAAAAAAAATAAAATTTTCATTACATTTGTGTGTGTGTGTGTATGTGTGTGTGTGTGTACCTGTGTATATGTACGTAGCTCACATGTGGAGGTCGGATTATGACCTCCAGAAGTAAGTTCTCTCCTTTCACCATGCAGGTCCTCTGA
Source organism: Alexandromys fortis (assembly GCF_014885135.2). Taxonomy (NCBI): domain Eukaryota; kingdom Metazoa; phylum Chordata; class Mammalia; order Rodentia; family Cricetidae; genus Alexandromys; species Alexandromys fortis. The sequence continues at coordinate 5,729,564 of NW_026067976.1, read as the reverse complement.
GGTTCACACTCACACTCATCAGACTTGGCAGCAGGCACCTTTACATGCTGAGCCATTACACTACCTAGCTCACTGATTTTCTTCCTTTAAAAAGTCCTATTTTATTTATTCTGTGTTCGTGGAGAATATGAGGATACAGGGGTGTGGGGTGTACATGCCATGACACACTCAGGTGGAGGTCAGAAGACAACTTGCAGGACTCAATTCTCCCCTTACCTCGCGGGTCTCAGGGATTGAACTCGGATCTTCAAGCTTGACAGCAGGTGTTGTCACCCACCTCACAGCCCCTTGCTCATTTCCTTCTTAAGAAAACTATATTTTCATTGGAATATGAAATGTTTGTCTTCAGGAGTCACTTTCTGTTCATTTCTAGGCTACTGTTCATTCAATTCTACTGTTTTCTTTGTTGGAAATAATAGGAAATGTGTTTGATATTTTTCCTTTGCATTACCAAAGTAAATTTTGTTCTTTATCTTCTTGTTTATAGGCTTTTCTCACTATTCTAAGAAACTATAATCTATCTGGGTTGACATTTTGCATTTTTGCCTTGTATTTTTGCCAAAAAGCCAAGTTTTTATAAATAACTAATGAGATTAAGAGAAGAACAAACTTTGTAGCCCATCTTATAGAAGCGCATACTCTGATATACATGGGGATGTCTTACACTGTGTGCTTGAGAGAACACACTTCTCCCATCGACCTTTCTATTATGATTTCTCTTCTGCCAAAGTTGATTTGTGGGATCACAGTGAGCTAAAATTCCTCACTATAGTTATGATTTTTATAAAACTATTCTCACATGGATAGGAGTTTTGTATTATGTTATTTTACTGATTTTAAAAAAAAAACTCAAAGCACACCATTTTACTTGTGATCATGCTTTGGTCGCGCTTTGTACCACTTTATCTGACATTAATTTTGCTGGTCTAACAACAGCAAGATTCAATTTTTTTTCTGTATTTAGCCTATATAACAATAGCTACCATTTATTTATTTATCTATTTATTTATCCTAGGTATATCTTTTATAAATGGTACCCATCATGATTCTGAGATTTTGTGTTAGATTGTTTTTCCAACTTTAACTAATCTTTGTTTTTAAAATCTTATTTTTAATTTTAAAAGTTTATTTTGTTTGCCTTTTTATTGAAAAACAGTAATTCATACAATATACTCTGATCATACTTTTCCTCTCCCCTCATTTTTTTACATTTTTCCCTACCTCTCTACCCACCCAACTCCATGCCCTTTTCTCTCTTTAAAAAGAAACACACACACACACACACACACACACACACACACACATACACACACACACCTCACTCAGAAAAAAAAAACTATACTAGCAAAAAAGACCAATAAGAAAAAAATGCCTGCCGGGCGGTGGTGGCGCACGCCTTTAATCCCAGCACTTGGGAGGCAGAGGCAGGCGGATCTCTGTGAGTTCAAGACCAGCCTGGTCTACAAGAGCTAGTTCCAGGACAGGCTCCAAAACCACAGAGAAACCCTGTCTCAAAAACAAAACAAAACAAAACAAAACAAAACAAAACAAAACAAAACAAAAAAGCCTAAAAAGCAATATGAGACAAAAAGCCTACAAATGTACCATTGAGTTTGTTTTGTGTTGACCCCACTTCTGGGGATGAGGCCTACCCTGAAGTGTGGTTGAGTCTCCAATGGGACTCCACTGGAGAAAACGAATGCTTTCCTTTGCAAGTGGATACGAATCAGAGATAGCTTCTTGGTTAGGGGTGTGAAGCCATGTCCACTTCTTCCTCGCCATGCTGTGAACCCACCTGACTTAAAGCTGTGTAAACACTTGCATGCTTGCACAGTCTCTGTCTCTTAGTCCTATTGTATTTGTAGGACACTGTTTAGAGTCATCCATAACCTCTAACCCTTACAACATTTCTGCTTCCTTTTCCACATAGGTTCCTGAGTCTTAAGGGAGAGGTTTAACGAAGACTCATTTAGGACTGAGTGTTCCAGAGTCTCTTACTCTGCACATTTTTCCATTCTGGATCCTTGTTTTTCTCATCTACTCCAGGAAGAAGTTTCTCTGATGATAACTGAGTGAGATATTGGTCTATGGGTAAAGCAGAATATCATCAGGAGTTATTTTATTGTTATGTTCCTTTAGCAGAGCAATAGTATTTGGTTTTTCACTAGGTCCATTACCTATTTAGTCTCAGATTATTGGCCACCAAAGAGCACTGTCTGGTATAGGTTCCATTTGCTGGTGTGGGCCCTAAATCCAATCAGATTGGTTGGTTACTCGTATAATGTCTGTGCCACTATTGCAACAGCAGTTTTCTCAGACAGGACATTGTTTTTGGTCACAGGTTTGTAGCTGAGTTGATGCTATCTTTTCTGATAGCATGCAGAGTACCTTCTAGTAACACGAATGCTAGCTAGTCTATAAGGGTGAGCCTGTAGGAATGCATCAGCTTGACTTTTCTGTGCCCAATGGCATATATAAGTGTTGTCTTCAGCAATAGGGTCTTATCATTAGTTTGTGGAGAGCACCAATAGCCGTGGCAGTAGCCTGGGATGTTTGGGGTTGCCCATGGGGTCTCTTTTACCAATGACTCAATAAGATATTTCTCATTGCTGGCACTGGAAGTTTCCTTGGTGGGATGATATGTTTAGTTGGGGCATTGTCTACGCTGATATTGGTGCCTTCATTTAGATTTCTTTCATATATTTATATATTTTAGGAAGTTTCTTCAATAGCAGGTTCCTATATGACTTCCCAAATGGCCCTTAGTGTTAATTGTTCCTATCCATATTTATTCCTTGTCCCTTTCTTTGTCTATTAATAAGAAAATAATTCATATTAATTATGATTTCTGGTATGTTTGACATATCTTTTATATTTTTATAAATTCCCCCTTTAAGATTCTTACTTAAAATATTTCTCGAAGTTCAGTATTTTAAATATTTCTTTCTATTTCTTTGATAGAAAAATTCTTCTGTGTATCATATATATATATATATATATATATATATGTGCCATGGTCACAGATAATATTTTTGTAGAAATATGTATGTAGCATTATGTATGTATGTATTTATACACACATATGTTGGGTGTCATCCCTCCTCAGGAGCTGTCCACATTGATTTTGAGACAGATTCTCTCACTATGACCTGGATTCACAGGTCAGGCAAGATGAGATGGCCATAGTCCTAGAGACTCTTCTGTCACTGCCTTCCAAATGCTAGCCTTTGGATTACAACTGTGTCCTACTACATCTAGCTTTTTAAAGTAGATTCTGGGCATCCAACAAGGGTCTTCATGCTATTGTCTATGTAAGTAAGTCATTTTCACTACAAAGAACTTAATTTCAGAAACGTTAGCCAGGTGTGTTTAGCCATGTGTCTGCTCTCTGCTAAAGAGAAGAATCGCTTTATAACCTGGTAGGCACTTAGCTCTTTCAACCTCCAAGTGCAAACAAGCTTTAAAGTAAGCGGATTTCTTCCTGTATTCGTTCTCTCAGACTGTACCTCTGTTTTCCCAGCCACCGTTTCCCTACAAGGCTTCCTGAATTTATCTTCCATTACACACTCTCTCTCTCTCTCTCTTTTTTCTCATTTTGTCATGTATGCTCTCTCTGTCTTGGGATACATTTTGTCCATCTCATTTTCCACATCACTAGCTGAGTGTTCACCATGTTCCAGCCTACATTTCATTTTTTCTGTTTTATTTCAACATTTAGAAATTATATATTTAATCTCAAAAACATTTATGTCCTTTGATTATTCCATTTAATTATCATTTTATATCATTTAATTTTTTTTCATTTTTCCCTCCAGGAATATGTTGTCCCCAAGTCAATGTCTTGTTCATTCCAGATTGTAACTGATCTAGGAGGCAGCCAGCCACTGTGGAAGGCTAAGCTCAGCATACAGGCCGGTTTAGATCCTGGGCCAGGGGTGAAGACACTCAGTTTCAGATAGCCAGTCTTGCTCAAAGAGTCAAAAAAAAAAAGAGTGGTCTTTGTCCCTGGGTTCTGCAGACCAACCATCTGAGCCATAGCCTCAGTATGGGCCAATAACATCAATAGAAGGCCTCATAAAAGCCATCCGTGGTTGGCCTTTGATTTGAACCACTTCTTGCATCTCCATTGTCTATAGACTCTTGGAGCTAGCAACAGACCTCTCTCCCTCGCTAGAGGGTGTATACAGAATCTCAAAGCAAGATCCTTTCATGTATAATTGGTTTGGAATTATGGGAACTTCTGAGTCACTGTTTAGTGCTAAGGCTCGTCTATTGGGAAGGGAAATGCTTTCTTTTTTCTGTATAGAGGAGTGTAACAGGATTCCTTTCTGACTTACGAGTTGTAGTGAGAGAGAATTCCAAAGAGACAGGAAAAGTAACATTTCCTATCTCGGTGTTTTCAAACTGAATGCAGACGATAGATATTATTTTCCTCTAGATAGTCCCATATGTTCATTCCCCATTAGCCAACTCCAGGAGATGAGTCATGACCAGTCTAAGTCGGGCATGGAAACTCCATTCCCGTCTGCCAGGACACGCATTCCAGCTACTCTGTGACTAGGGAGGGTCATAACAAATCCTGGCCAAAAGGATGAAATGTATATGTGTTGGAGGGGTTCTCCCTTGCTGTTCATTTTGGGGGGGGGGTAATTATATGAGAGATGATGTCTGGAGCAACGGAAGTCATCCTGTGATCATGAATCAAAGGAGACCATCACAGAAAGCCAATATATTTAAGAAGGTGGATCAGTGTCAGACAGGAAGAATCGGGTTCCTGGTGATAGGGATGAGCCACTAACATATGTTAAGTGATAACGGAGGCACTGATGGCTTAATTCACTGGAGCCGAGCACTCTGACCCTTGCTTCTGAAGCCATTTCTAACTAGAACAGATGTTTCAGTTAGTATGCTCAGATCATGGAAGGCAAAGACGAATACTATTTTATTTCACAATAAATACAAATAAAGACTTTAAATTCCATACACATTATAATTTTGAAATCAGGGCACCAATGCAAATTCCTGTTTGCAGGAATCTCCATAGGCCCAAGCTGATGGACCGTGACACTCTTATGCCCCTTGGGGATGGATTGGGAAAGCGTTCCAGAAAGGGGCTGGGAAGGCAAACCAATCCTTACCCGTAATAAGGATCAATAGTCAAGCAGGTTATTGCGGCTTCTATAGCTGCTGTTGGGCTATTATTTTTCCACCAGTAACTGCAAAGGAGCAAGTTGCTGACGTGTGAGGCGTTTGGCTGCCCAATATGCCATCCTGGGAAACCTCCGGTGTCTACCATTCAGATTCAGGGAGAATAGTAAATATATTTTTCATCTGAATTAAAGTAAAATGAAGCTGTGATTAATAACAGCTGGAGGGTTGTGTTATTTATTATATTTTGAATTCTACCTCTGAGATATGCTGCTCTTTAAGTGCTTTTCCCTTCCAAAAGGAAAAACAGGTAAAATAATAACACATGCCTCATGCAGGGTGGTTATTGTGTGCCAGGAACTGTGCTAAGTATATCACAGGCCTTGTCTAGCTAAATCCTTCCAAAAGTTCCAGACTAAGTTGTCAAAATCAGTGTCTTATGTATAGACAAACTAAGACTGAGAGCTGTTACATCGCTGACAGAAGAAATCTTGACTTTTATTTAGATTTGTCTTATTTCATGAGTGTGAGTGTCCTGCCTGCATGTAGTAGCTGCACCACGTGTGTGCCTGGTGCTGGAGGTCAGAAGAGAACATTGGATTGCCTGGAACTGGAGCTGGCAATGGATGGAAGCCACTATGTGGGTACTGGGAACTGAGCCCAGGCCCTCTGCTGTAGCAGCCAGTGCTCTTAACCACTACACCATCTCTCCAGTCCCAACAACCAAAAAACTGTAGGAACCAAGGAATGCAAGGAGCAGGAAGAAAAAGTCTTCCTCGGGAAAGAGCACAGCAACTGGTTATCCAATATCAAATATGCAGCCCTGAAGATATAAATATACATGTAACATACAGAATGAACAGGTTGTATTTATATATTTAGGAAAACACACACACCAATTATTAAAGAAAAAGAGGCCATGAATGTGAATGACAGAAACGGGGTGTACATGGTTACGGGGAGGAAAGGGGATGGGGAAATGATGTAATTAAAATCTTAGAAAAATTTAAAAATGATATAAAATGAGATACAGATGTTTTAGTATTGTTCGCTTTAAAGAGCATTTCTAACAATCTTTGAAATTGTCATTCAGCGTATTTTGGTCATATTCAATACACTCCCCCATCTCTTCTCAGATCCACTCTCCTCTCCCTACCCTACCCAACTTTATGCCCTTAAAAAAAAGCCATGGACCCCAATTTGTGCTGCCCAAGTACTGCTGGGACTAGGGTCGACCCTAAGGAGTGGCCAACCTACCAGAACCATGCTCTTAAAGAAAAACGACTCTCTGTGTCCCAGCAGCATCCACGGCCAAGCTCCTGAGTGAAGGGCAGGGCTTCGTGCTCCTCTCCCAGTGAAGGAAGCCCTATGCGATCTTCTAATCGTGTAGTTTTATACCACTTTGCCCAACAAGCCTACAATTCAACATGATAGTCTGGGTCTCTTGGCTGAGGGTACCTCTTTCATAGTGGCATGTTTGGAACTTTAAATTTAATTTTCCAATATTTCCTATGACTTTGAGGTGGAATTGGCAGAATTAAATCAATCGATGGCCAACAGAATACGCGATGTAATTTATTTCTCCATTATTAGCCAATTCAGTGTTTATTAATGGTCACATGTACACTTCAATTCTATTAGATTCTTTAATCAAGTTCAACACAACGCTGAAGGTTAAGTGAGAAGAAACATCCAGGGTGTCGTGGGGCACAGTGCAGATAATTTGGACGTCAGACATTACATGTGGTCTCTGGCTCCCGCCGCATATTGACAGAATATAATTCCAATTTTCACACTGTCACAGCACAAATGGAAGTGTGACTTACGTCTCACAATTTGCATAGCTGGTTTCCTTTGACCGTTCCATCATCTGTCGGACAGTTATAAAATTGCCTTTCTTTGTGACATCATTCCTGTATGCTAAGGCTTCAAGGAGTTTCCAAACTAAAGCATGACCCTATCACCTGACACACAAAAAAACCCACTCCCAAATGGTGTGTCCGGCTCAGCAAATCCGTAGATCATGTCGCGCTGACTGGCAGGCACGCGGCTGCTATCTCGGAAAGTTCTGTTGTTGTTCTGGGTCCTGGGCACTCCTGTGGTTGGTCATGGATGCTGAATACATCCCAAGGGCTTGGTGTTACCCAGCACAGACTCCCAATTTGCTACATTCTACCCTGATACAATGCCATGGCTCAATGAAAAGCCGAATTTAGGAGAGTTTAAAGGTCTTCTTTAAAAAAAATATGATGATAACAAAGGGAACTTAAATGCCTTTGGCTCGAGGCCACCTGCCTCAGCTTGTGTAGTGGCTAGTTTATGTAAACTTGACATAAGCCAGAGTCGTTAGAGAGGAGAGAGCCTTGACTGAGAAAAGGCCTCTGTAAGATTGGGCTGTAGGCAAGCCTATAGGACATTTCCCTCCTTAGTGATTGATGCTGGAGGACCCAGTCATCTGTGGGTGGGGCCTCCTCTGGGCTGACAGTCCTGGGTTTTATAATAAAGCAGGTTGAGAAAGCAACAAAGAGCAAGCCAGTCAGCAGCACTCCTCCATGGCCTCTGAATCATCAGCTTCCGCCTCCAGGTTCCTGCCCTGGTTTCCTTTGCTGATGAACTGTGATTTGGAAGTGTAAGACAAATAAACCCCCTTTCCCCCCAAAGTTGCTTTGGTCACAGTGTCTCATCACAGCAATAGTAACCCTGACTAACAAACACCCCTTGGTTATGTTTGGGCAGCACTAAGACTACCCAATCTATGTGCATACCCCTTCTTGAAGAAGTTTCTTTGCCTACCACTCCTGCTTGAAAGATATTCTTAAGCAGTATTTTACAAAATATCATATGGTTTGTCTCAGGCTAGCTGGTTAGACCCAGGATGTGCACTGATCTAAAGAAGCCAGGGCACACAATATGACACGAGCCATAAAATATGAGCTGAGTTAACCTAGATCTCCATGGGCCAAGAAAGGAGAATGAGCCCTCAAGGAGAACTGAAGTGGGAGATGACAGACAGCCAAATAGGGCCAGGCAAGAGTCTAAGGAAGATGACGTTCGGATCTGTATACACGCGCATAGATGACGTTCGGATCTGTATACATGCACACAGATGACATTCTCTGTGGCAGCAGGAGGTTTCTGAGCACATTGGAAATGTTGGGCATTTGTAGGAGCTGTGGGCAGAGCAAAGTAAAACCCCGACATATCCATAGGTGCACAGATCTACAGCCTGTGAAATTTTTCATCTGTTGTTTCGTTTTGTCCTTCAAAGCAACACAAAGGGAGGCTATGTGTGTTGTTCCCTCCACTAGTTAAGAAAATCATCGCGGCTCTGAGAGAGTTTATGGCGTTCCCCAGGTCAGGATATAGAGCAGAGTCCAGATGGGAGCAGATCCTTGGCTGAGTGACCTCTTCTGCCCTATGCACTGGAGAAAGTCACAAACTGCTTTAGGTCAACTTAGCAAGCAAGTCATGGGGAGAATCAGACAACACCCATCCTGCCCTCTGAAGACCAAGCCACCTCTGGGATGGGAGGCTCCAGGAGGGGATAAGCTAGCCCACTATACTGAGACATGGCATGAGTTCCTGTCCCCCTAAACATAAAATTTTAAAGGAAACTGCCCAACGTCCAACGTCCGTTCTTGTTCTTGGCTTTCTTTTTCTCTACCCATGTTGCTTTTACATAGAAATTTGACCCAAGATATAATGCAGATGGAGTCATCCTCTGTACCTAACGAAGCACCCCAGAATGGTAGATTAAGATAATGAGCATCATTTGTCTCCACTTCAGTGGGTCAGAAAACTCAGGAGCAGCTTAGCTCGTGGCTTGGGACCAGGGTCTGAGAGGCCACCTCATCTGATGGTGTGTTGGACAGCGGGCAGGATTTGATTCCCCAGCAGGCAGAGAAGACTCCACTTTGGAAAAAAGTCTCAGTTCTTGGTCATGGAACCTCCTGCGAGGATGCTGAATTCATGGTAGCAGATGTCCCTGGAGATCAAGGGCAGGGGCACGATGAAGCAACCATAACATTTTGGGTATCCTACTACCAGAGGAAGTCCCTGCTGTCACTTCTGACCCTCTTCCACTAGCTAGAAACAAGTCCCCTCCCACTTAGGGGTGCTAATCAGGTGTACTTCTGGACATAAAAGATATCATACGTTGTTACATATTTAAAAACCACGCCAGAGGGCCAGTAGAGTACTGAGTGATTGTGATGATGTTTAAGAAATCTGTGACTCTTTAACAGCTTTCAGTTAATGCAACTGGTGGGTAGGTTTCTTACAGGGACATACCTACGGGAGTCAGAGAGTAGAGCCGCTCCAATGGAGTACTAAAGGGAATTGCAAAAGAGTACACCATCTCAGAGGCAACAGGCAGACCCTAGCAGAAGCACATTACACCAGAGCCCAAGCCAGCACAGCCAAGAGCTGCTGAGTGCACACTGCATACTCGCAAGGCTCTGCTTTCATCTCACAAAACTGGGAGACAGGACATAGACCATGTCCTATCTCACACACAAGGAGAGAGGGTAACTGGTAAAGCTGGGATGGGAGAGGCATGAATGGGGAGCTGGGATGGTCAGCACAGGGTCTCTTCTTACCTGGGTGGTCGTTGAGACTCATGAAAATCATCCTAAAGGAGGAGGGTGGGACTCTGAATTGTGAACTGGAGTTCTCCAAACAGTCGAGGTAGAAGAGATGCGCGAACACCGTATGGACGAGGTACAAGGAAGACTGTGCTTAGATGCACACAGCTACTGCATTTTCACACAAATCTCTTAGCGCTCTTGGGAAATGGGGCTTTATGGACTATTTCTGTCTGAGTTTTGCACAGCTCATACCAAGAGTCAGATTTTGGTCCTTCACAGATGAAAGTTCCTGAAGAAACTGGCCTTTGAGGGATAGTAGTGGGGAGGGCCAGGGAGAAATGCCCACGGCTTCCCTGGGCCTAGCCTCAGAGAAGGTGGATGGCCCACATGGTCTGATCTGCTTCTTCTGATGCCTGCTGAAGTAACCACCTCCAGTCTCCTGTCCCACAGGTATGTCTAGCTAGTCACTCTCTAGATAGTAAACTCTGTCTTCTTTACTGGGGATAAGGGGCGCAAGTCTTTGAAACAATAAAACATGGTACTTTTTGAGAGTTTTATACCCGCATACAATGCATTTCGAGCATACTAACTTCCCATTCTTCCTTCTTTTTAACTCTGTGCAGAGACCACTCTCAGCCCTTACCTCCAATCAACCTCCAGTCCTCCTCCCACCTCACAATCTCGTAGGTGACGGGACATCCACTGGAGCATGGTGGACCTATCAAAGACCATGCCCTTAAAGAAAAATGACTGTTCCTCCTCCAGAAGTCGCCATCTGTCAATCATTTGCCGGCTAGCTGTGGGGTTTCTGCGGCCCTCCTCCCTCTCCGCTGAGATGTTGACCCGCTCGATCATGTGTAGGCACCCACAGCTGCTGTGTGTCCAGGAGCGCGGGGGCTGCATCCTGCCCAGAAAGCTCCAGTGCACTCTCCTCCACGACCTCTGGCTCTTGGACTCTTGGAGGTGGAGGCGTGTTGGTTCTGTTTGTGGCTAAGCTTTTCGCAGACACTCTCTGCACTTTGATCGGCTAGCTATAAAGCACATATCTTAGCAACAGGGGCCATTCTCTGTGGAGGAGTCACCTCAGGGCCACAGCAAATCTCTATGTGGATTGTTGAGATTAAGTAAATTGGTGGTGGGTCATTGGATAATTTAGTTAATTAGCACTTATATTGGAGGTAATACATTTCTTACAGTTTTCAAATAATTACCATCTAGTAAGGAAGACTTTGGTTCTAGAATAAATGTGTGCTTGTGTTACTGTTTCCACGAAGACCCGGAAGTGATTGCAGGTTTCAGCAATGAGGCAAGGTCTTAAGGGCCATAGTAAGAGTAGTTCAGAGGCATGAGGTTAAGAATGAAAACAAGGTTTTTCTGTGGAAACCCCAGGCTCACTCTGGGGGTGGGGGTGATGTCAACTTTCTATATTCTGTGTCTTCAAAGAAGGATAAATCTGGTTGGTTACAGGATTTTGTTTTTGAAAATTGTATGCAAATTTAGGGCGGAGCAGAATTGTCCAGAGACCAAGGAGAAGACCTGTGCCTTTATTAGCCATCTATTTTCCCTCCTCCACACCTCTCAAGAATATCAAGTAGATGGATTAGGGTATTCAAGCTGGAAAGAGACCGACCGTTATTGGGCTTCCCAAGCAGACTGCCGTCCAGTGGCCTGACTTCTCTCCTCGGGCAATGGTTGTTTAGAACTTGCTGGCCAATTTAGCTCACCACGCCCTTTGACCTACTTACTTCTATTTTCTCTTTGGGGTTACCTCCATAAGAAAAGGATTTAAAAAAAAAAACTACATTGGTCAAGAGTTTGGCCTTCTTTACAATTCTAATTGTTAAAAAGGGGCAAAAATAGGTTTATTTATTAATTTGAAATTGTCCTTTCAAATGCAAGTGAATGTTGCCTCTGTGTGACTTTAAAAATGGAGCATAATTCAGTGAGATCTTGGAAATCGTGTAAGGGCAACCCAGGTGAAGCCTGCTATCCAAGCTGACTTTCCAAAGGCTAAGTCTCTTATGAGTATGACATCCAGCAAGTCATTGTCAATGCGACACAGGAAGGGACTCCTAAGACCACAGGAGGAGGGACCACGTGCACATCCTATCATTCCACTCTACCTCGTGAGGGATGTGAGGAGAGGCCCCCAGGATTATTGGTGAGAATTACCCAACCAACCTGGACCGTATACTTTTACTTGACAAATATTCACATAGTGGCTGTCATGTCCAATACAATTCTAAAAGTTGCTGAACCCTTAACCTGCCTTTATGACTCTAAGGACTATGAGGCAGAAACTGTTGTCAATGTTATTTTGCAAGTGAAAAGATGGAAGCCCACCCCACTACCAGCACTTGAGTTGAGCCCCCCCCCCCCCCAGGCTTGGTGACTCAGAACCCTTGTTGCTGTCCACCAAGTTTGGCAGACTTCTTAGTGTTCATCTTAAGCTTCCCGAGAAGTTTCTTTTTAATCCCCTGTGATCTGTGCCGACTCCTCAATGCACAAGTGTCCCTGAGAACATAGGGACTTTGCTGGGCTGGGAAGCCACATCTGGCTGGGCCTCCAGGGTTGAACAATGGGGTCCCTTTCAGATACTCTGGGGATTTCCTACTTCAAAACACCCCCAGCTTTGTCGGGACTGAGGAAGAAGACCCTTAAGGGCAGAGGCTAAGAAGCAAGCTGCCATTTGTGTGGGATTGTGTTAAGACACGCTGGTGTTTGGAAGTCTGTCGCCACGTGGTTCTGGTTGCGTCCCTATGTGTGAAAAGTGTTCATTCATTTATTTATGCTTTTATGGCCACTGTGTGTATGTGTGCGCTTGCCTGGGCTTTCTAACATAAACAGAGGATGCGAGGGTAAACTTCCAATGGACCTGGTTTCTGCTTGCTGTGTATGTTCAAACCCTCCAACGCAAGAGTTTAAAATCAACAGTTTTCTTTCTGGGAGAGGGCCATTATTTGTTCAGAAGTGTCCAGGCTGACAAACACACCAGGCGTTTCTGTTCTCTTCATGAAGCTGAAGCCCAGGCAGAGATCGGAGCTGTCTGGTATGTGGTCTCCTAGGTCACAGCCTCACGCCTGCAGGTGGCCAGGATGTGGTCCCTAGGTGGGTGCTACGAAGCCCTAAAAGCTGGAGACTTCGTAGCCTAAGCTACCATTTCCTCAGCCCTTAAAATGTCAGGACCCATCAAACTCTGCCCAGTGGTTTCCAGGAATGCTTCATGCAGAGGCTTTACCTGAATCTTCAAGGACTCCTGCAGCTGTAGCCGACAGCTTTTGTGTGTCTGCAGAGGTACCAGTCAAGGCTTCTCCCCGGAAAGCGATGTCTGCCGTGATATTCTTAAGCAAGCTAAGAGCAGAAGTGTGGAAAGGGGGTTCCACCAGAATAGCTCGGCATATGGCTTTTCCAGCCGTGGGCCTCTAAGGCTGGGAGAATGAACATGCCCAGCAGAGGGCGCCACCGCGCCGGCGCTCACCAAGCTGTGCAAACCAAGCAGGGGGATGCTAAAAACCACTGAAGAGGGATGATTCCTGACTATGCCTCTACCCGCCTCGACCTCCCTCTTCCTCTTCCTCATCTCCCCCCAGCCCCCTCCTCTCTCCCTCCTTTCCTACCCTGTCTCAGTCTTTCTTTCCATCCATCTCTAACTCCTAGCCCCTCCCTAACGTGAGCAGGACACTCCAGGGAGCCTGAAGTCTAGTAACTGGGTGTTAATTATGTCTGAGTGGATTCTAGAGAAAAAGAAAACCATATACTGTATCAGCAGAGAAATGGTTTCACTATGAGGAAACTAATGATGCTTTTATCAGGAACAATATAAAGATTGCTTTTTTACCAGTGTGTGTCCCGTAGGGTTCAGGGCTATGAGATATTTCTGTATCTGGCTTGAGGTTCCTCTGAGCTTTTACATAATCAAATCAATATAGCCATGATTCACCCTCTGGCAACAACGGCTCTCTGCAAGTTTGCTGTTGCTCCTTTAGTGGCTAAAGGGAAAATAAATAAATATATAGAGAGGAACTTATTATGAATCGGTAGCCATTGATTTGTTCGGTCTCCCGACTTCCTTTTTAATTGCAAAGCACACACACGTTCTCACACACGGGCAGTAGGATCCTGTAAGTTCACGGTCAGTCAGAAATGAGGTGGCCAGGATTGCCTGAGGGCTTGCCACTGTCCTTTTGGAAGAGGAGGCTTCCTGTGCCGAGTAAATAAGGCAGAGATGGGGATGGGAGCCGGCCCGTTCCATCTGTCTGTACATTGTCTGCGCCCCTCTTTCTCGTCCCTGTGAATTCCCTACATTCCGGGCATGATTTTGGCTCTTGCCTTTCTCTTTTAGTTATCTTGGTTTTATATCAGGAATTTCCCTCCCCTCCCCCGGCAGAAACCATCTGCCTAAGACCTAGATCTGCCCCCATGGCTGTCAACAAGGCCCCAACCTTCTCCTCGCATCCTGAGGACAGTTGGTCTGGACCTAAAGAGAGAAAAAGCTTGAGAACAGGAAGTTAAGAGAGATCACAGGAGGCATGGGGAGCAAGCCACCTAACCATCTGGGGACCTGTGTCTTCCCTTCTGTGTCCTGAGCTCCTCCAACAGAGCCGGAAGCCTTCACAACACACCCAGTTTGCTGTTTCTCTTGCCATTCTCTCCCTCAAAGTAAACAAACACAGCGCTCCTCCAGACTAACCCAGTGAGAGGAGTCAGGACCACACAACTGTGTCATCTGCTTTTCCTTGGCAAACTGGGATGACCACAAAATACAGCTTTTCTAGTGCCTTGTGCGGCTTAGAATCAACAAAATCAGCTGATGAAATAAGTGTGTTATTCCGACTGGGGAGAAGCCGAGGTGGATCCTCCCAGACAATCTGCTGGCTACCTCGTAGGGAGGAGTACTGTGTGCTTTGTACGCTGGCCTCTAACGTGGAGGTCTTGTCCATAGGTGTGCTTCGTTTACCCCACCCCTGCGTGAAGAAAAACATGAGAAATAATAGCAGAAACAAGACAGGAAAGAGAGCCCATTCGTGTAATCAGGTGCACTAAGCCCCTGGGAAAATAGTATCACAAAAATGAACAAGTTCCCTAATTATGAGGGAATCTTGTTACCAAGCACAGTTCCTTGACAATAACACCGTACTCCCGGGAGACAGCGGAAGACAAATTCTGAAAAGCTCTCTCTGGCTGGTGAAGTAAAAATTTGCCCCCAAAGAACATCATTTGCAGTTTCTCAGCGATGTTTACAGTTATCAGGACAGACAGGATCCAGCTGGGCTGTGGGGGAAGGGAGGGACTTTCAGGCAGACTTACATAAGGTGATAGCAGCCCGTGGCTTGTTAACATACAGAGATCCCCCACTGGCGGCCCTTTACTAAGCATCTACTATGCACCAAAGACCCCCAAGGTACTTTGTTTATATTATTGCCTTATAGGAACTTTGACCCTCGAGATAGTACTGTGTTTTCCCAGTAGGTGGTGACGAATAGAGTTCTACAACTGGTCAACCTACAGAGAGTAGCAGACTGTAGACTTTTCTGTCCTGAATGAGATTTCTACCTCACGCCACTCTTCCTAAGGCTCGGGGTGATGGAAGCAGAGGGATGGAGAGATGGTAAGAGCGCAACTGTGTGTGACAACAGGCACAAGACTGTGCAAGATCGAGTCACACGGCATCCCGGCGTGGAGCTGGAAGGAACTGCCCCAGCCCACTATTGTCAATTAACAGCCACCAGGAGAAGGGAATTCAAGTATGAGGTCCCTGGTAGGTCAACCACATTCCAGTGGATGGGCCCACACCTAGGACTATTTGGGCAGCACAAACTGGCTTCAGGTTTAAGTGTGTTTGTTTTGTTTTGTTTTTATAAAGACACAGTTAGGAAGGTAGGGAGGTGGAGAAGGACCTGGGAGGAGATAGGGGGAGGAAAAGGGATCAATATTAGTTCTGAAACATTTTCAAGAAAATAGTAATTTAAAAATGATACTGCAAAGAAAGTCTTAATAGTCCCATTTTATGAAATTCAAAAAGTTTACATAATTTACCCAAGGACGTAGACCTGGCATAGGATCCAGCGGGGGTCCAGCCGAGACTCTTTAATCTCCAGATCTCTGTTTTGCTGCCATGCCCATTACACAGCAAGCTTAGAAAACCTGCCAACATGACCGGGAGGCCTCCCAGACAAACACATACTGTATCATTGTATGCACCTTTCTAGAACCAGTGTCCAGAATCTTACTGTTGCTAAATTAAAACCACTATTTTATAGACACTGCTCTCACAAAAGGGCCAAAGGAATTGGTATAAATCAATTTCACAAAATAGAGTGAGGAGGAGGAGGAGGAGAGAGCAGATGTGGTAAACGACACCAAGGATACAAACGGGAGGGTGTGGTCTTCTGTGCTGCACTGAAGACCAGGACAGTAAGAGTGATGGATATTAAGAGCTGGGAGTTGAAAAGGATTCTGTGGTCCATGCGTTAGGTCTGCCTTGGAACACTAGGCAGAATTGTGAAGACGGGAGTCTGTAACAACTTGCAAAAGTTACTTTGTTCTTCTTAAGCAACCCCACACGCTTCTGTCCCACAGGAGGGAGACCCTGAGAGATGAACAGTTATTCTAATGCTTGCGCCAATGACTCTCCAACTATAGCCTCTTTGCAACAGGTCAAAGCATTTCTCATGGTTCTCCATCAATATATTTGCCTTTCTGGGGAGAGGCTGAAGATTCTATAGACCTTCTTACAGTTTAGATTATTCCCAGGCGGGAAGAGTTGCAGGAGGAGACTCCTGCCCTCATCTGAGGGTGCCAGAGGCAATGTGCCCTCTGCACAACGGTTTCCTCCTGTCTTCAGCACGCAGTTGTGAGAACGGAAGGAAATGGACGTAGAAAGCAGCGATTGCGATTCCCACAGATGTCAAAGATGGTGTCCGGTGGTCCATTCAGTCCCATCACTCTCTTATTCGTGCCACAGATGCCCCTCAAAGCTGAGGAGACAGCACCAAGTTTCCCTCCGACAGCAGCGGGCAATTCACTGCTCAGGACGCGCTCGGAAGGCTTAGCGGCCATTGTGGACATCACGGCTCTGGCGCGCTGCCCTCCACCCCACCAACGCACAGGCACACAGACTTTGACCACACGCTCTCACACCAGAAGAGTCAGAAAATACACGAAGAAAAATCTAATAATACTTACTTGAGGATTTTTAAACTCCTTGGGGGTAGATAGATACAAGGCAGTAAACCAGCATAAGAAAAGAAAAACAGTTTTTAAAAAAAAAAAAAAAAACTAATAAAAAAAATCCCATAGGAAGGAAATGGAAACCCTCACCCCCCAAAATGGAGCTAAATTGTGTGGTTGCCCTTAGCCGCCTTCCTGGAAGGGGGCAGAGGCTGAGAGTGTTCAGCACTTAACGCTGGGATTGTTTTCTAAACAGATTTTCTTAGCGTGTATTTTTCACATTTTTTTAAGCTTTCTCAAAACACCCTGGCCAAAAGCAGTAAAAATACTGTGCTATTAAACTTAAATTAGGGGCTTGTGCAGGCTGAGGGACCCAGCTGGGTTTCCTCTGGCAATAGGGGAAAAAACCCAGGGAGGGAAAAGCCACCGGGCTGTAATGCCCTCAGGTATTTCCCTGGTGCCCCTTGGGGAAGGCCCAGCTGAACCTGGCTGCTGGCTAATAAAGCAGAGGCAGGGGGATGGGAAGCAGTGATAGAAAATTTTATGAAAAATAATGAATTAAAATTTTTATTGTTATTTTTAAAAATGAAAGAAAATGCACGCGAGGTGGGAAAATAATCACATCTCCGTGTTTCCAAACCCAGAGACTGATGACTGGGATCAGCTTTATTCTGCGCTCTCAGGGTCAAAGGGTGGGGTGAGGGACTGTTAGCATTTGGCAAAGGGTACTCCGAGGTAGGGCATAGGAGTTTGGAGAGAGGCCCACGCTTTATTCAAAACAGTAGGTTTTTAGTTTACGCCATGTTGGGAACAACAGACATGTTCACAAGTCATCACCAGTTATGGCCAAAGAAAAGCCATTTGCCATCTCGTACTTTTTCTTGGTCTTTGGGGACCAAACGCAAAGCGTCGCCTTTGTTTCTGGGTGAGCGTGAGGCTTGGGGGACACATGGAGCCACCTCCCTTTATGACTGCCCATACAGCCAGACAAGGCCAGAGGGTACCCCAGGAAAGCTGTTCTGAGCGCAGAGTGGCAAAGTGGATTTATTGATCTCATTGGAAAGGGGGCACTTCCGCTTCTCTCCGAGGAGCTGGCCTGGGCGTGTCGGCAAGGCGTCCCTTTGGACCTATCGACCAGAGCTGAAAAATGAACTAGAACTTTTCACCTGGACGGATTTTGCCACTGCCGCCGCCAGTGTCTGATGGGCCACCCAGGAAGAAAGGGAGGAGAGAAGCAGCAGCCACATGCCGCTGTGAATGGCTCTGGCCTGCCAGCACACTGGGTGCCCACATTGGGTGCCCGCACGCTGCTGCCGGTCTGCTGGTGAGGGAAGCTGACCAGGGCTTTCTAGATCCTTGGAACAAAGACAGCCGCACTTGGCAAGGGCCTTTAGCTCCCAGGTATTTTACAGCAATAGGCAGAACATATAAACAGCCTGCTATAGCCACCCAGCCTTGCGGCTCAAATCTGAGCTTGGGCTGTGAGGACATGACCAAAGGAAACACATGTTTGACCAGACATCTGAGAACGTCTGTTTATTTTGCTTGTGTGAATGCAGGCTGCCTGGCCTGAGGTGCAGGCCCCGGGGAAGCACAGGTCATAAGGAGTACAGGTGAAGCCTATCTTCGTAACTGTCCTCTTCCTTCTTGGAATCGCTCAGGGTGATGGGTGTTTCTCCCTGTCCTGAGCAAACCTAAATTTTCAGTAGATGAAAATGTGGATACAAATAGAGCAGAGGTTTGGACACCTCCCTCTTTTTTTTTTTTTTTTTTTTCTTGTTCCTTACTTAGCTCAGGAAACCAAAGGTCTCAAATAAGTACACAGCCCTCTTCCCTGGCCAGGCCAGAAAAGGTGGTGCTTTGAGAAAGGGTGACTAATGGACCTGTCCTGGAACAGCCTGGAAGCTAAACATATGGAAGGAAGAAAGATGGGAGGAAGGCAAGGAAAGAAGGAGAGGGAAGGGGAGGTTGGAATGGGGAGGGGAAACAGGGATGTTTCCACTGGCTTTTTTATGAATGTCCAGGCGCTGGCCCAGAAGTGGCTGCTGTCTGTCGGTGGCAAATGATGCCTGGGTTATTCTTAGCAAAGTGCTTAGGGGAGCTGAGCCTGAGGGGCTTTGGAATGGAAAAGCAACAACAAAACAAAACAAAGCTTGTTCTGCCTGTCTTCTGGAGGTATTCAAAGCGAGGTGAGGAAGGCAGATCAGATGGGGGCTGAGAGATTGCTACACGGTGAATGCCCCATCCCCCCAAATCATGATTGTTTTATGTGGTGTTTTCCCCTTGGTGAGGAAAATGGGATGCAGTGTCAATTACTGGGAAAAAATATACAAAGTCCTAATGGCTAATCTATTCTTCTAAGTATGAGGAGGGCTAGTACACCTAAGAGACTCCATCTAATTGTATAATAAAACTCGAGTCGTTTCCAGCCAGCTCGGACATGCCGGTTCTGTTGGAGCACGCGCTGGGGCGCTGGATGCTGCTGCTACTGCCGCCGCTGCCCTAGGCTGGGGGTAGTGAGCTGACCCTGGCAATCGCTGGTGGGTAAAATCCGACAAGGATCTGAAGGGCGTGGGGAATCTGGCTGCAGGGAGCCATGAGGCCGGTGAAGACTCTGGGCAGTAAATAATACCTTCTTGTTTTATGCGTCCCCATGGTGGTGGTTGTCTTCTCGGCTAGAAACATCTATGTCAAGGCTCTAATTGTGGGAGGCACCCCACAAAGCTGTTCCGAGGTGTCCCTTCCTTTCTTTCCCCTTTTCCTTGTGCGTAGATCAAATGGCCCCTTATGGAACTCAGAATATCAAGCGTTTTCACATCATCTGCTTTAACTTCTTATTCCTAAGAACCCTCAGAGGAAAATCCGATGGTCAGTTCATAGATGCTATCCCAAGACAGGCTAAGTTGTTCAAAGCTCCATGGCTAAGAAATGAAGGTTACCCTTGCTATCTGTTTCTGTTCTCCCATCTTCGTTGCTGACTGAGGCACGAGGTCCCATGAGGTCTCCCTGAACAGCGATTCCTGAGGTTGGGGCATGGTGGGGACCTACGGTATGGGAGGCCTTTGAGTGCCATGAGAAATTGGTGGCGGCCATAGGCACCCTAAAATTAGATCTCTCCTTTCAAGTCTGTCTGCTCTAAACACATGAAAGGACTTGAAAACCCCGTTGCATGTAAACCCAATGACAGCTTCTAACACCATCACAAACGGCAAAGTCTCTGTTTATTTAAGCATTGGGGATTTTTTTTTTTTTAAGGAAAAATACAACTGGGAGTAGAAGCCACTGGGTTATAAATGAGCTCTCACCCTACCAAGGAAAAAAATAATAATTATAATAAAAATAATGGCACCGTATTCGCTGATAAACCAGTGCCAGAAAAGCTCTTGGGGATCAAGTTTTGTCAGTCCCCAGCTTTTACCAATTTAAATTCTTGGCAGAGTATTAAAAAAAAAAGTATAAGGTATTTGAAACTCCAGTCCCTCAGGTACTAAATCTAGGGTTTCCTGGCAAAAGATGAATGTTGCCAGAGCGAAAGCCTCGCGCCACAGGGCCGTATCTCCATGGCTGTTCGTATTTATACTTCATAGACAAATATGTCATTCTTTCAGGATCCCTTTACAGGGCCAATTTTTCCCCCTCATATGTTACCCACCCCCTTTGGATAAAAATGAAAGCTGTCAAGCTCAGGACACAATCTTTGAGCTACAAATGCCCTTCGGTACCAGAAGCCTTGCTTCCGCAGAGTCGTCCCAATTACTAAGGCACAAGGATGATGAACAGATGGGAACAGGACCTCTGCGGAGATGGTCAGCAAGTACAGGGTCCGTGTCGCCTGGGCCCGTTCGTTCACTGCTCTCTCGTTTACAGTTTTCTTGCCCCTGTGAAGAGCAACCGTGGACCAGAAAGAATGAGAACGTTCAGTCTTCCAGACAATACTGCCAGAAGGTAACGTGGGAAAGCGCTCATTCTCAGTGAACAGTGAGAGAAGGAATCCCTGTTAGCGGTGTCTGCGCTCCATTCGTGAACCACAGGCATGCTCTCCATCCTTGCCTTCCGGAGCTTGAGTCCAGGTTCCTGAATCTCTTTGTGACTCTTCCACTTTCAACTGTATTTATTTTCTCTCCTCTCCTAGCCTGTTGAAGGAGTTTAACACAGCCTGGACATATCTCAGATGACTCAGCGCCCCTCCACCCAGCGTGTCCGTAGGCCACATTTTGACCACTATCAATAATAAAGACGGCACATGTATTGAATATCTAGTATGTTTGGGGTACCACCCTCAGTCCTTGCCCAATTTTAGACTTAGAAGGTAAGCCTCATGATTATCTCAGAGATGGGAAATTCTATTACTACTTAAGTATTTATTTTTTTAACCCTGGGGGTCACTGTATAACAAATTGCAGTTTGGCAATTCCATTCTTTGTCCAGTCTAGTGTTTCCTACTTTCACAAGTAGAAAACATATTCTATACATCTAGAAAAATTAGTTTCCCGTTAGTGTTGTGTTATATCAATCCTCTATACTTCATACAATATTTATGTCATAACCTGAGGCTCACAGGGATGGATGATAACTGGGGTAGGACTTTCAGGGAGTTGTCACAGGAAGTCTCCACACTTTTTATAGTACCATGTACAGTTTATTCTACATAACAGTTTCCCCTTGGTTCAGGCTGTTAAGGCGTCACAAAATCGGTTGAGGCAACCTGAGAGCCTTAGCATCCTATTGCAAGAGCAGAGCTGTCTTGTTTGTACTAGTCCAGAAATCAGACAGCTGCCCAATGAGCATCTTATTCTCTGTCCTTTCTTCTTATTCTATTTCAAGAATTTCTGACCTAATCTCACAGTCTCAGAATCGAGTTCTCTGTGTCCCATGCTGGCCTGACCTTAGGACTTCAATCTCATGTGTCCAGTTCTTGCCTATGGGAATTTAAACATAATGGCTTCACCCAGAATTCAACAGACCTCCAAACAAACCTTCCTCAATCACCCACATGTGCAGTACCAGAGCCATTCTCAAGCGCCCAACTTCCTCAGTGCCAACAATAGTAGCCTTGCAGTAATCATAACACTTCTGTTGGGCAGAAACTTCATACACGCTATGTCCTTTCCTCCATTTGGGTTCATAATCAATAGAGTCCTCATCACAACTTTGTGAAGTATATGTAATTATTATCAGTCCCATTGTTTAGACCAACAACAATCTCAAAAGTAATGAGTGACCAGCCCAAGGAGGCTCTCAGAGTATCGCGCTGTGGAGGATAGGTATCCCTTTAGAACTTCACTTGTTCTTTTCTGTAACTCACACCATAAGCTCTGTACTCTGTGTGACACTTAGTCCTAAGAGTCATCAGCCTGCCTCTCGTTAGTTCATGTGGGCACCAGATCTCTTTTTCTGTAGCTCTTTAGAGTCATTACAAAGAAGTGTTTCTACAGCACAGTGAGAAGACAGTGAGGACTTCTGACCCAAGAACAGAATGTCTACACACCTTTCTCATCCACCTTCTCTGATGCCACCCGATCCAGATTAATGTCCCTTGAGCTCCCATGATTCTTGGTATTTTTCTTGGGGATACACCTGACTACTAGTCTATCTAGTGATGATATGCGTGGACATGGCCAAGTGTGTCATGTCTACGACTGCCTACTACACAATAGAGTCTAATAAATGTTTGTTCAAAGAATAAGTGTATAAACGGTGTGACATTCCTGGGTGAAATTCACATAGAGAAAAGTCCCATCCGTGATATTAATTAAAAGTCTCTTGTGTCTATGCATTTACATCTTCTTAGGGAAATTACCTTCTGGTACCTTTTCCTTTAAATCCTCGGACCTTTACTGCAGGTCAAAAGTTTAAGGAGCTCTGGAACTAACGACGACTTGGATTTGAAGTCCCCACTCATTAGTATGTGAACTTGGACATTTTATTTAATTTCTCTGAGCTCATTTCCTGTCTACAGAATGGGGACTTCCAGGTGATTGAGAGGAATATTCCGATTTACATAAACTTTCAGCATAGACCCTGGAACCTCGTGGTACCATAAACAGTGGCGATGCTGCTGTTGCTGTTTTCGTGGGCTCATTTTCTTCCTTCTCTAAGAGCTTGCATCCAGTAGAGGAGACAAAGAAGGGCTTTGCGTTTTCTATCACATCTCATGTTCATGTCTAACCACCCCAGCAGCGTGGGCTTACCTCAGACCCTTCCCCAGGCCTGTTCATGTTCACTCACAGAAAGGAAGTGGCATTAAAATCCATTTGGCACGCACCCTTTGGAGCCCGCTCAGAATTGCAGCTCCAACTTGCAAGTCAGGTGAAGTCACCCCTCTGCTTGCAGCTTCCATATTTATGAAATGGTGCAGCTGATGCGTGTGTCATATAGGGGTGTAGTAAAGACGAAATTAAATTCTGTGTTATTCATAAAAAGGCCTTTTCAAAAGTGGGCCTATAAGAAACATTAGCTGCCTTCATGTCTTGTATACCTTCTCCTCTGGTCCTTTCAGCCTGCGCCTTCTGTCAGCTTCCACACGCCTGAGGCAGGAGACCTTAGACTCAGAGACGATTCACTCCAGCCTGGAGCTCCACTCTCCCCAGTATACACTGTCCAAATACCGTTGTTAGTGTACTAGGGAAATGTGATAGTTCTTCCTGCATGGATTCTCTAATCTTTCTGGGCACCAGCATCATGGTCAAGCTCAGTCCTCCTTGTGCCTCAGTCCTGATCCCCTCTCTTGCCTGTTAATCCCATATGTCAGTCACCTAGCTCATCATGAACCAGCGTGGCCCTTTCTCTCTTCCTAGACCTGTCTCTACCTCTCAAAGCTGGCCCTACCCATCCTTGAAGAGTCCCTCCTCCACAAGAACCCCCCCACAACTGTCAAACCGGTGCACATTTTGCTAGGGCTTCTAAGTTTTGAATTCCAACTCTGCCCCAGAACTTTTCCCCACACCCGCAATGCTTCTTACTTGGAGAAAAGGTAGAATTATGTTTTGGTTTTTGTTTTATTTCAGCCTTTCTATTTCCTGTTTCTGTGGTAGCTTTTCAGCATTTATTGTTATGTGTCTTAAAGGCTATCAAGTACACAAAGGAATGGATGGTTAGGAAGAAGCTGTAGACGACTAACTGTAATGTATCTCCTTTCTAGTCTCTCAGTCCTTTGCCTGAGGATGGACGGTTGGTGTGCTATGGAACAGGCAAGGCAGACGGTTACTTGAGGCAAGAACCAGAAGAATGTGCTCCAAATAGAGGCCGCTTGGGGGAAGAGTGGGGAGGAGCTCCAGTTTCCCCAAGAGAGAGATGAGAACTATGGAGGCAGACTCTGGTTAGTCCCCCCCACCAAGTCTCCAGGGATGTCTGCCTACACACTAAAGTATTGTGGAAATGGGTTACTTTTCAAGGTTTCCTACAGGGTATGAATTCCCCAAGCAGGTTGAAGCAGGACGACAGTAAAGAGAGCTGGAGACACCACAGAGCTGGAGGACAAGGGGACCACCCAGATTACAGTGATGACAATATCCTCAGTAGTAAGGGGAGGGGCCAGATATGCAGCAACTCCCTTATGAACAACTTTCCAAGGCCTGTTGTCGTAGAACAGATAATCTCATGATGATACAGTTATGTAGACATCCATCTTGTAAACAGACCCAAACCTCAACCCAACACTTTGTGGTATCATCAGCTCTTATCCAGGGAATTAGAGACAGCTTCAGGGACCCTAAGTAACCAAGGAAGGGAAGGGCATTATGAAGTTATAAAAAGCACACTGGTGCTTAAGGAAGAGAACTCAAATAATATCATGAGCTTCATGGGGCCACGCCATGGGAAGTCTTGCAAATACAAAATGTAGTTTGGATTTTATCCAGGATGACACAGATAGTCTTTGAGGACACCTGGGACATAATCTGATTGACAGCCAACCAAGGATAGGTTTCAGGAGATATGTTTGAGTTCAGGTGCCAGTTAGGAAATTGCAGAGGTCATGGAAGAGGAAGAGGACCAAAGCATTGTGTACAGTGACTTTTCTTCTGGACCTAGCCCGATGCTGTTTTGGACTTTGCCTGTGTAGCCATGGCAACTGGAGCAGAACAATACTGTGGTAGGTCTATGGTAATGGTAATGGGGCTGCTAACATTCCCTGGTGGTTGTCAAGACAGTGCTGCCCAGAAGCCTAGCTCTTACGTCTTTCCCCAGCTTCAGGAAATTTAGGGGAGCTACTATCATCTATTAGAAGTAAAGATTAATTGAAAGTGGGATTCCATAATGCAGCTTTCATGAGACCCATCAGCCATTCAGAGCAGCCATCCATGATGGGATGTGTCTTAGTGGCGATGTGGCTGTTTGGGGGTCACTCATGTTCCTGTAAATAATACCTCACCCACGCTCTCTGAGAAAACCCCAATAAACTCCTTGGTTCCACCAAGTTGAACTTTGATAAAATGGTGCTTCAGTCTGTCCTAGGTGTCCATCTTTGCATGACTGGGCATGCAGTTTTATCTCCCAAGGAAAAGATAACACAACAGACACTGATGAGCGTTCTTCACCAGGCTCCTTCTTACATAGACAGATGCGGGGGGGGGGGGGGGGGGGGGGGGGGGGGGGGGGGGGAGGAGGCCATCTCAGATCCACATGCGGAGGAAGTCTTCATTCCAGGTAGTCTATCAGAAGGACTGGGCTTCTGTATCCAATAATAAATTTGCCTTTGATTGTTCCCCAAACCCTGCTTTCGCCATTCCCAATATACTTATCAAGGAAATGAGCCAAGCAAGCTCCAGTAGAGTAGGTGGTTGGTGGGTTGGAAAAGATGCTGGCAGAGGGCATGCGGGCCTTCTGCTGGGGGTTGGATGTTGCGGGGGGGGGGGCAGGGGGGGGAATGTTGTGACGGCGGAACCTGTGTGATTCTGCCGTGTATTGATCAAGCCCCATTTGCCCGTGAACCTCATCATCAGCTCCTGCTTAAGCCCACACTTCCCGAGTAATTGACTCTCGCATATTGATTAAGATGTTGATGTGTCCCAGAATTTCTTGGTGGTGATGCAGGCACGCCTCCCGGCAGGCTGGCTTGGCAAGGCTCTCACTGTAAGGCTGTCACCGCTTGCTCCTTAATGGATAAAGCTGTCATCCGAGAGCTGGAATGTCTTGCAGGCACAAAGACGAAAGTAACTGTTCAATAATGTATGGGACATGGAAAAAACTTTACCCAACAACTCGAATTGATTGCTGTAAGTGTTTTGACTGCATTTGCCTGCTTTGCATAAAGTCAGCGACTTTGGCTGGCCCGATGTTCACATACAGCCATTTCTCAGCCTCTTTTAGAGTAAGTGTCAAGAGACGGGTGGCTGCCAGGAAGCATCTGTCTGGGGGCAAGGAGGAGGTGGTGGGGTGGGGAGCAGGTGGGCACCACTGACACCTCTCTGGGGATCTCTGAGTGATCCCTGTTCTTTAAAGCAGTGGGTTCCTGGCAGTTCGATGGCTTCTTGCTAGAATGGCATCTTGGGTGAGTTTGGGGAATCACTGGGTGTGGAATTCCTGGAGCTCTATGACCTCACTTGCTTTAGGCCCTCCTCTCCCTCTCTCCGAGTTAGGCTGATACCTCACAGAGAGCCTGTCAATCAGAGCTGGAGTGGGGCGGGGGCATTGGAGCACAGCATCTACATACACCAGCTTGGTAAACAGCGCACTCTCATTTCCACTCATTATTATCTGGTACTGGTTAAGCGTGTGCTGAGGGTCGCACGGGTTCCAGAAAGGGTGAAAGGTTTCTCTCTGTCCTCTTCCTTTCTGACCCGGAAGAAGAGGAACATATCAAGGCAGCCTGCTTATATGCTCCATCTTTTCTGCCCAGCCCAGTCTTTTAAAAACATAACAAGGTCCTTTGAACACAGCCCTGTTTTATCGCAGGCTCTTTATTGAACTTCTAATCAGCACAAGCAGCTGACAAAATAGGAGATTGCAGATTCGGCTGAGCGTTATGTATCCTCCTCCTCGTGAGTCTAAAAAAAATCATAACATTAAAGGAAGAGAAAATAAACAGGCCCCTTCAAAAAAACAAACGAATCCCACCAAACCAAGGAAATCCTCTCACACCCAGAGGAAAGCCTGCCGCGTGCCTTGCAGACTGCAGCTTGGTCTTTGGAGCCTCTTGGAGGTCGTTTCCAAAAAAACAAATAGTCACCTCGTTTTTGTCACCCACTAGGAGTGAGGGCTAAGCTGCGGGCCCATGTCCAAGGATTCCTCCTTCATAGGCCCAGCCAACCACAGACATGTCTGGCCTCTTGCCTAAAAGGGAAGCGGGACGCAGTCCCTGTCCTGACCCTCTCTCTCGACCCTGCTCCCCATCCGATAGCTCTGGGTGTTGGTATATTGTCCTCGCTTGAGGCCTGCTTGACTCCGTCTTCCTTATTTACTTCTGTTATTCTTGAACAACAATAAAGGTGCGTGTGTGCGGGGCTCTACTTAGTCCTTAAGCGCTGCATGAGGAAGGAGGCACAAACTCCCCTTCTGTCTCACCTGAAACTCAAGGATCAGGGCCCTGGGGCAGCAGCCAATGGACAAGAACCCTGCCTATCACACCAAAACCACTTCTTCCTTTGCAAGAGGCCACTTTGGAGTCAAGGCCAAGGTTGAAGGTAGAGAATTCTGGGAAGGCTTTCTAAGTGCACTAGGGGAGTTTACCACGTAGATTCCTCTGAAGTGTGATGGATAGTTGCCCCTCAATCTTAGGGAAGAGTCATAAATTTAGTCAGAACTACAGTTTATTCTCATGAGTATCTGGCGGAATTGTCCTAGACCTTGGGTGACCAATAGTCAACTCCCCGTTTCGGGCTCAGGGCAATTACATTAAATGACTCGAAATAAGAATAGAAATGATTTCTTCTGAGGACTCTGTCAGTACCGCGTAAAAAAATCATTTGTATCTCATTATGGGACACAAGTGTGCCAGACGGTCCCCAAATGACATTGGATGCTGTTTCCACCACTGGTTATTTCAGGTAACAATCAGCAGGAAAAGATTGTAGCTGCCTGGGTGGTCACTTTTCCAGGGGCTGCTGGGATTGAATCTCCGTCCCCTCCTGTCTCTCATCTATGGCTGTGAAGGGAAATGAACCACTTTTGTACACAGCAAATCCTTTCCTCAGTTCTCCTTCCTTCCTACTCTCCATTTTGCCAGTTGAGTTTGAGAAAGTGAAGGTAAGAGTTACACTTTGGGGTGTTATTTACAGTAAGCATATGGGTGCCCTCTACAACCCAAATTGGGAAGGAGAAAATGAAAAGAAAGAAAGAAAGAAAGAAAGAAAGAAAGAAAGAAAGAAAGAAAACAAAGCCAAACAATGTAACTGTAGCATCTGTTTGCTTTTTCCTCTTTGTGATTCTATGCTTTTTTTGGGGGGTGGGGATGCAAACGCAGTCCCCCACTACCACAAACCATGCAGTTGAGTTTCCCAAATTTGAGGAAGTCGCAGGGGTCAGCACATCCTCTGAAGGGCAGTGGATAAGCCTGGGTCTGGGGAAGCCACCTTCGTGCTCATGGACGCTCCGGGGCCAGGTAAGTATTCTCTGTGTTGTCTCTGAGATGCTCCACACAGGGTCCCCAGGTGGACTATTCACAGTGTTCCCAACACTGTCTGTATCATAACCCGCACCATTCATTCCTGGTGAAAGAACTCTGCTCTGGGTTCACAGAGCGGACACGTTGGTGAGCTCAAGGTAGCAGGCAGGGTGCAGCCCAGGCAGGCAGGATGGGAAGCAGTTTCTGTTGATGGTGTGTGGCTGTGAGCCTTTCTGCCGCTTCGACTAAGACAGCGAGCAGTGCCTGTTTGATGTCTGGTCTTTGGGAAGGAGACCCAAGAGAACATGAGCTGGGCTTGTCTGAAAATCAAAGTCCAAATTAAAAATTTATTCCAGTGTTTGAAAAACTCCTGGCCAAAACCTTCATATGGAAAGAAAAAAAAAAAGGTACAAACTCTCTGGTTTCTTCAGCATCTCCAGTTGAGGACTAGAAGATTTATTTTTAAAAATAATCAACTAACAGCAAAGGGCAAATAGTTCTGTAAGCGGACCCAGGTCAGATAGCTTTGCTAAAGCTTCAAGGGAAGCTGTCTGTTTAACCACTTTGGGCAAGTGGGAAGCTACATGTAGTTTAGTAATCGGTTTTGAATCCTCTTCTCCTTGCCTGTTTGATCATTTGGTTCTTCTCTCAAACTGGAGGACAGAGAACAAGAAAAGGCTCCCATTATCCAGCCCCGCCCACTCCGCAGCCCCAACCACTCCGCAGCTTCGCCCACTCTGCAGCCCCGCCCTCACTGTGTTCAGCAGAAAGTCGTAGGGGAGGATTATTTTTTTTGTATAAAATGATATTTTATTTAGCTAATATACATTTAATATTTAAAATGTAAATACAAATTCCAATAAGATACAGATTCCTACTTTCCAACATATAGCCGATATGACTAAAAGATAGTCGTATAAGACCTCTAGTAAATAATAACATTAATTTTATCTTTATTACTATGGAGACTCAGTAAATAGAATTACATTGAGGAAGGATTTTATATTAGGATAAATACCATAATTTCTTAATATTAATATTTTCATAATGGGCTTAAAATATCAAGATATAAGAAGGAATCAAGTAAATAGTATAGATTCACTCAAAATATTATTTATTCTTAATTTTCCCTGTTTTGATCACTTTCTTAACTTTTAAAAAACATCATAGATCTATATGATTAGAAAATGTCCCCAATTCTGGTTTGACATTTTCCCATCCATATTCTGCATGTAATCTGTTTCTGACTATGTTGGTTATGACTGAGAACCGTATGAAGACAGAAGTGTATTTACTGCTCGAATTGGCTGTGTGAACTCCAGAGGACAGGGCCTAAAAATAAGACAGACTAAAGTCTCATGCTGATGCATTTATCTAAATATTGTTTATCAATAATACACCAGGAGTCAGATATCCAGGTAAGAACTTGAAAGATCAGAGTATCAACAAAGCAGCCACCAGTGACTTCCTGTCTCTTCCATAAAGACAGATCCTCTCTAAGACCCACCTTGCTATTTCTTCAGTCCTCCAAAACTTCTGTGGTTAATTTTGGTCAGCTAGTGGCTAGGTCTGTCCTCTGATTCAAAACAAACTTTACTATCAGAATGCAGTCAAAATATCACAAAACAACATCGTGCAATAGTCAACTTTATCCAGGGGATCAGGCAATTAATACTCAGAGGGCCGAGAGAGGTCTTCTAAGTAAAGGTTGTAGCTGAAAGTCTTTCCTCTGTCCATTCTGGTCCCAGTGGACCGGTTTTCTCCCACCTGCCAGTCCATAAGCCACTTATGAAATAATGATTTGGAGGCTTAATATTAACTATAGTTGTTTGGCCGATGACTCAGGCTTCTTATTGGCTAGCTCTACATATAAACTGACCCATTTCTAATAATCTGTGTATCACCACGTGCCCTGTGGCTTACCAATAATGCTCTGGGATCTTACTCTTCTGGTGGCTGCTGGGATCTCCTCAACTCCGTATTCTTTTTCCCTGTCTCTCTACATAGATTTCCTCCCTAGCTAGATTCTGTTCTTCCATAGGCCAAAGTAGCCTCTTTGTTACCAATGGTAAGAAAACATATTCACAGCATACCGAGGGAACCCCTCATCAAAAGGTATCACGAGTTCAAGCTGTGTGCAATCACAGGGACAAGCCACAGGTGGCAAACATGTTTTTCCATAGAGGCACACAAGGATAATTTAAACATTTAATTGAATAATATCAGCAATCAATAATGAGCAATCTGAAGTAAACTCACTTCTATCCACTCCAGCTGGGAGGAACACTAAACACACTCCAAGAACAATTCTGTCCTTAGAAGAATCTGCGATCGATCACAAGATCTGATCCTTTTTTCTTGGAGTTTTCTTACAAACTCTCAGAAATACCCTCAAACAGCTCCTTTCTTAGGGTGCCCCAAAAGTAGAGGAGTGGAAAGGCTCTACACATTGCTATTTTACTATCTCCTGATTAGAAAGCTCACTAATCAAGATTCTTTGTGAATTACTGCCTCTGGCTGTATCTATAGTATCGCTACTTAAATTGAGGACCCACAAATCTCTACCTATAGAGAAATCTTCAAGTTTGCCATACTGGTACACACCTATGATTTCAGCATTTGAAGCACAGAGGCAGGTAGATCACAAGTAGGCAGCCTGGTTTCACAAAGTAAGATCCTTCTCTCTCTCCTCTCTCTCTCTGTCTCTCTCTCTGTCTCTCTCTGTCTCTCTGTCTCTCTCTGTCTCTCTCTCTCTGTCTCTCTCTCTGTCTCTCTCTCTNGCACGCGGATGGAATGGAGTGGGGGGAGGGGGAGAGGAGTGGGAGAAGGGGGAGGGAAATGGGAGGCGGGGAGGAGGCGGAAATTTTTTCAATAAAAATAAAGAAAGAAAGAAAGAAAGAAAGAAAGAAAGAAAGAAAGAAAGGAAGGAAGGAAGGAAGGAAGGAAGGAAGGAAGGAAGAAAGAAAGAAGAAAGTGATCAAAACAGGCAAAATTAAGAATAAATATTTTGAGTGAATCTATTCTATTTAATTGATTCTTTATATCTTGATATTTGGGGAGGATTTTTTTAAAGCTGTCAGTTGGGGAGGAAAATAAAGATGGCAGACCAAACCACTCATTAGCACTGATGAAACTATGGACATTTTATTATACAGCAATGGGTTAAAGAAAAGAGTGAAAAATAAACAATAAAATTCAATCAGGCCATTAAGCAAATTATTTTAGGAAAAAAATAGAATTAACCCAATATGAGAGCCTTTTTAGTGAGGTGTTGGAGAGAAGAAACCAAGTCTAAGGGCAAAGCAACCAGAGGAAGGGGTGGGACCAAGACTCGTCCTTCACAATGAAAGCAGCGGGTAGAAAGGGAGAGTAGAGGAGCCTGGTCAACAGACAAAGCCAAGGGCAGTCAGCCCTGGCATGACTAAGGCGCAGCACTCTGCAGAACTGAACCCAGGCTCCCAGGTGAGTTTGCACAGGTCCTCTAGCACAAGAGCTTTGCTAGTCTAGTGTGTAAGCTTTACATTTTAAGTTTAACTTGGGTACAGTTTCCTACTTAGTTTATAGTTTGATAGACTTTGTGTGAACCCACTCACTTCTCCACCACTCTGATCTGGTCATGAGATAGGGCCCTCAATGCAGAGCTGTGTTCCCCAACCCCATTCTCCAGAAGAAGTCCCCCTTTAGATATCTCTCATCACTTGTTTTCTCTCCCCCACTTTTTTTTTTTGAAGGGCACTTAAGGTCATAAAATATTTTTATTGCGTCCTCCACTCATTTAATATTATATTTATATGATTTGTATTTATATTAGACAGGAAGAGGAAATTTGTTTATTCTCACTGATTTAGAACACTCCATGTCTCCATATGTAGTTTATAGAACTGTAGTGTAAATAGGCATTTACAGGCTTCCATCCAGTCTTTTGCTAGTAAAGAGGGCATTGCTATGAACATTCTTGTGTATATCTTTTGCTGTCTGTACGCATTTCTGTGGTTCTGTTCCTAGGGCAATGGCTGAGTCATATGGTGTACATATGTTAGCTTCAGTACACACCACAGAGTCTCTCTCAAAGCTGATGCACCTGGCAACCTTCACACTAACTGTGAGGGCTCCCTGCTGTCCACATCCTCAGTATTGTCAATTTACCTCCAATTTATAGCAAGGGGCTTCAACTGAATAGTGACTTAAGTTTGGACTGATGAATTTGCATATTTTCCAATTTTTTTAAATAAATTGAGTTATTTTATTTTGTAAAGAGGTATTTTCTATTTTTGCTTTATATAAGAGATCTTAAATATTCCAGATATAAGACATGTTTGCATGCTTACAAAGGAGTTATATGTATGTCTGTGCAGGTGCGGTGTGCATGTATGTGCAGGTGTGGTGTGCATGTGTGTGCAAGTGTAGTGTGCATGCGTGTGCAGCTGCAGTGTGCATGTGTTTGCAGGTGCAGGGTGCACATGTGTGCAGCTGCAGTGTGCATTGTGTGCAGCTGCAGTGTGCATTGTGTGCAGCTGTGGTGTGCATACATGTGCAGCTGCAGTGTACATGTGTGTGCAAGTGAAGATACAGTGTGCAATGTGTGCTTGTGTAGGCACAAGGTTTCTGTCAGGTGTCTTACTCAGTTTCTCCCACCTTCTTATATATTGAGGCAGTTTCTCTCTTTTTGAAAATAGTATTTTTTTATTAATTCTTTGAAAATTTGTATTTGATCATATTCACATCCCCTCCCACTGTTTCCAAATCTAATTTCCCTCCATACACACCCAACTGTGTAATTTTTTTTCTGAAACCATTGATTTTGGTTTGTATTATCCAAATACTCCTGAGTGTGGGCCCTGCCCTGAAGCTTGGCTCACCTACCAGCAGTCACGCCCCAAAGGAAGATTTGCCCTCCTCCTCTAGCAATTGTCCATTGCAATACCTCCTCAGCTAGGGATGGCATTTTGTTCCACCATCCCTCTCCATTTTGTCTGGTTTGAGCTTGCACAGGCCTTGTGCCTGCTGTCACACCACTGTGAGTTCATGTCTGTGACGGCCCTATCGAATTCAGAGAACACTTGCTCCCTGTAGTCACTCACCACTCTGGCCCTCACACTCTTTCCACTCCCTCTTCTGGAATGATCTATGAACCTTCAGAGCTGGGGTATAATATAAATACTGAATGAACATTCCACAGTCTCTTCTTCTGGAGGCATGGCATCTGCAAACTTGGAGCTCTCCTGGATTTTACATGAGGTCCGGGGCTCCAAACCCTGCTCCTTACACTTAGCAAGCGCCTTACCTAGAGAGCTATCATCCCAGCACTAGAATATACACATTATCATACGCTTCTCCTTTTTGCTTTTTATTTTTTAAACAATATTTTCATTAATTCTTTGAGAATTTCACATTCTTCACCCCTAGTCGCCCCCACTAGCTTCTCCTGAATCCACCCTCTTTTCCTAATCCCCATGCTTAATGTCAAATCCTCTCTCTCTCTCTCTCTCTCTCTCTCTCTCTCTACCTTGCAATAGATAACCCCATCCTCTTACTCTTAACAATCTTTCCACCCCTTCTTCTGTGATGTTCTCTGAGCCTTACATATGGCGGTTCTGTTGTAAATGCATTAATTGGGGGAAGGTACCCTACAATCAATTGGTCTCTGCCTTTTGACCAGTGTTACGTTCATGTTTTTTCTTATTTGTGGATCTGTAGATGTAAGTAGATAACATGAAGCAACCACAGATACCAGGAAAGTGACATGAGATACAGGAGCACGAGAAGGGGTGATGGCAGGACACAGTTGCTAAGGAAGGTAAATGGGAAAACGAGTGGTTGAGTCTTACCAGGGGAGGGAAGAGTGGGGAGGAAGGGCAAAACAGAGAGACAGGGAAGGGAAGGTAATAGCACTAAGGATGTTTGAAAAATACATTAGGAATTATATTACTTTATGGTTACTTAAAATTAATATATGCATACATACACATACATACACAAAATATTATTTATACATATTTTAACTTTAGCTAATATATTAATTATTATATTAAAACATTATATTAACATAACATATTAATATATTTGTTAATAATATAAAATATTAATATGTTTATTAATAATGAATATATTATTATATAATATATATTAGTTAAAGCTTTATACCAGTTAGGATGACAATGCTACCCCCAAAACCATAGATTTATCTAACAAAACCTCAGTGCCAGGCATGGGAAACCTTTCTAGTTGTTGGCCAGAAGAGTGCAAGAGACTTCCCAGAACAATACAGGTTCCTGCCATTGCTCTCACGGTCTTCCAGAATTGGGCTATTGCTAAAGACAACAGACACTTAGGACACAGTGTTTTGGGGAATTGATCTGAATCTGACCTGGAGGTCTCTTTACTAAAAACCACATCTCGAGGTACTGGAAGGATCCTGGAAACTGCCATGGAAGGAAAAGAATTGATAGTTCTACCCAGCTGAGATGTCTATGAACACAACAATGACCAGCATGGTAGAATATTCCCAAATACATAATAGTGGCATTTATATCCCACATGTAACCAATCGGTGGCTAATCGGACTTAATGCCCACTCAAGAGGAAGGAATTGATGCCTCTAACTATAAACCTATCCACTGCCTGTGGCTAGAGAGGCCATGGAACCTAGAGGAGAATCTATTACTGCCATTTCCTAAGCCACGGTAATCTCCAACTGAATTCTAAATACTTACCCTTAATTGCATATAAGTATAGCTCCTAATCCTTCTAAGTTTCTTAACCATATGGTTGGTTTGTATTTTTTAATGAAATTTTATTAATTTCAAGAAGACTAATTTCTTAGTGTTTCATTTTATGGTTAGTGAGTTTTATACCTTGTTTTGATTGACCCACCCTAAGGTCATGAGGCTGTTGTTCTACTTCATGTTATACAAACTTTATTATTAAACTTTTCCTATTAGGTCTAAAATCCATTTGTAAACAACATTTAAAAAATAGTGTAAGAGAGGACCAAATTAATTTTTTCTTTTGGGAATTCAAATAACTGAACCATTTCTTTAAAAGACCGTTCTTTGAATACAACCCTCAGTGCGTCCTTGTGCAGCAGATACAAAACATCTGCCCTGATGCTGGACTCTCAGCTTTGTCCCATGGCCCCAGTGTCTCTGATGACACCAGCCCCACGACGCCTTAAGGACCACTGAACTTTGTTGTTGGTTTTTTTTTTTGTTTTGTTTTGTTTTTTGTTTTTGTTTTTGTTTTTGGTTTTTGGTTTTGTTTTTCGAGACAGGGTTTCTCTGTAGCCTTTGATGACTGTCCTGGAACTAGCTCTTGTAGACCAGGCTGGCCTCGAACTCCCAGAGATTCTCCTGCCTCTGCCCCCCCGAGTGCTGGGATTAAAGGCATGCGCCACCACCGCCCAGCTTGGACCACTGAACTTTGAACTCTCACCTTCCTTCTCCTTAGGTTTTGTCTCGACTATGTTGTATCTTTTGCATTTCATATAAAGATTAGAATTAGCTTGCTAATTTTTATGAATAAAAAAAAGAAAAGGAAACAAAAAAGGAAGGGAAGGGGGGATAAGAAGGGAAGGAGGGAGGAGGAACATGCCAGGATTCTCGTGGATATTACTGTGAAGCAATAGATCAACTTGAAAATCATTAATATCTTTACGATGTATGCTTTCCCAATACAATTTACATAGTAAATTGCTTACGTCTTGAAAAATGTTCTCTGCAATTTTTGCATTTTTAGATAATAGGTACATAAAGTTGGCTAAATTTATTTATACTGAGTTATTTAATTTTAAAATACTATATAATTTATTTTAATTATGAATATGAACAAAGTTTTATCAAATATTTTGCTTTGTCTTTTGAGATGGTCATTTTTTCTTCTTTGTTCTTTCACTCTGTTGAATTTTATTGACTAATTTCTGTGTTGAACCAGCCTTGCATTTCTGAGACAAAGTTGCTTTGTGATATTTGATCCTTTAAATGTATCTATAGATCTGAGTTTTATATCTGTGACAACATTGCGTGTTTCGGCGCTAGCACAGTATTAAGATGACCAAGTAAACTGCCCAGCCACCTATAATTCAGGTGCCAAGTATATTCAGAAGCTCCCTGATTTGAGATCATATCCAAACCCTGGTCCCATGATAGACTTATCTTTTGGAGATGGAGAATCAGAAAGCAAAAATGACCACAACTCAGACCAAAGGGGAAAATCTATAGTGTATCTAATTTTCCTTCGAAAGGACACAGAGAAGATGAACCTCCCAGTAGTAGGTTGTAATGTTGGGAGACTGTGAAGGCCAGGATGGTGAACTGTAATTATCATTTATAATGTATACTCATAATCATATTGCTCCTAGAACATCTTCATTATCTTTCACTTTTGAAATGATTGTTGTTCCCCACAGACTTGGGAATCCACTTTTATTAGGCCCTGATCATCAATCCAAACCTTTTAAGGTAAGAGTGTTGCTACCTCAGAAGCCAAAGAGACATTTCCTAGCTGGAAAGTGAGCACTCCGAAGTCATTAGCCTCCTGGACCTGTGAGCCAGCCCGCCTGTCACCGAGGATACATTGGCCTTAAATTAACCTGCTCCATTTGCCCACGCATGTTGTCCTTCATTCCACAGACTACGTTCTCAAATGGTTTTAGGCAAGCCTTGTTTCATTCCAGAGCTACGTTTCAGGGGAGGGAGGTATGTCTAAAGTGAACTTGGTTTATACCGTTTTATTTGTAATGGAGCGTGTGTTTAAAAGAAAGTCATACTCAGTGCTTTGAGAGGCAAGCGTCCCTTGTCTCATCTCATTGATTCAGAAGTCCTCGCTTGCAAGTCTGCAAGGCCTTTCATGTGCTGTTGTGGTAGCACCGTAGTAATCAGGACCTTCTCTTCTCACCTTCTGCATTCCCTAACTACAGGATGCTTCAGGCAGCACTGTTCTCCTCAAGCCCCGTGGAGGCCTCCCTCTGCACACTGTCTGGCATCTTCTGTCTGTCTGAGCACTCCCTGACTTCCCCCTCGAGTTCACCAGGTCTCCTAATCCTGCCTCCCACGGGTGCCACTCTGTAGGATCCATGTCCTTGACGATTGCCTTGGCCCGGGCACATTGACCTGTTTATGTAAAGACCCTTTGGACTCCTCAGGGACAACTCACCAGTGACCAGAGGCAGAGCAGCTGTATCAACTCAGCTCGGGGAAGCTCGAGTATCCAGTGATCTTGGCTGTGTGGAGTTTGAAACTAAGCCCAGCGTATTACTCACGGCAAAACCAGGGGCCAGCCAACTTAAATAGAGCACTCCCTGAGTCGTTCACAGGACGATTAGTGAAGGAAGCTCCGACTGAAGAGCTCCTATTCTGTGCCTGCTTCTTATTTTTTTAAACAACATGCTCTCTGCAAGCGAGATGGAGAAAGTGGAAACCTCAAAGAATGTTATTTATTAATTTAAAAAGGTTCAGCCTATGAACACATGCCAGGTTCCTTTAACTTGATAACAATGGCCACAGTTCAATCAAGCTCTACCTCTCTTCAGAACGGGGACTGAGGGCTTTGTAAGTAAGCACTGTGGCATTCAATCTCCATGTCAGTTCTGCACTGTGGGTCCCATTACTCTTACTCTCTGCAGGTGGGCAAGCAGAGGCCCAGGGAAAGCTCAGGACACACTTCTAAGTGATGGAGTTGCAATCTTTATTTACCGTCTTAGCTGCTCTTCTATGGGTGCAAGTCAGGGACTTTATTGAAGAAGATACTTCAAGAGACATACACGGCATTACCCCATAGCTCTGAAGGGAAGCTGGGTTTTGTTTGGGAGAACTCTGCAGGCCAGAATTTTGGGTGAAACACACCCTACTGAATCGGGCAGGGCTTAAATGTGCAGATTTCCAACCAGAAGAAGATCCTTTCATTGGGAGAAGAAATGGGATCGTTGAATGAACTTACAGAAACTATTTGTATTTTCACATTCTTTTTTTTTCTCTCTGCAGGATAACCGAATTCTTTCCAGGTCATGGTTTATTCTCTCTGTTGACCTTTCTACCTGGGATGTTTTTGAGGGGCCTGAAGCTAAGTCCTTTGTGCCCCACTGGCCAGGCCTGCTGTATCTTTGATTAGGGTACCACCACTACCCTGCACAGCTGAGCATCCACATGGACACGTTTATTGGAGCAATGAGAATCTCACCTCTGAACAAAGCCCGGGGAATTCGATTGTTTTCCATGCTGAAAGTTTTCATTTGAAAAAAAAAAAAAAAACAACCCTCTTTGTTTAACTAATGAAAAGGAGGGGGTTACCACTCACTTCTCAGGCTGGGTAAGAATTCCACGGGCAGTAATTCTATTTCTTAGTGGAAAATGTTTCGGTTTCTTAATGTTGTTTTGCAGACTGGTCCCTTCCCAGCCCTTGCTCCAGGACCACACATACACACACGCACACCCTCATGCATGCACAGTGCTGCATTTTCCACCCTTCCCTGTTGAGGGTTAGGGATGGCTGCATCCTTTTTCCAACACCTGCAGAACAAGAATGAGGTGGGTCAAGAGCTGTCACCCAGCCAGAGGCGTCCCGCTTGTTTAGGAACACAATGCCTTTCCCGGCCCCATTCTAGCCCCAGAGGCTGGGTGGGCTGTGGAGGAAGGACACTGGACTCTCAACTTTCCTCATTTCTGTGTATCCCTATGTAGAGCAATTTTCTCACCAAATGAACGCTGTGGTCTCTAGCAGGCCCTCCTCATGTCAGTATGAAATGACGAGAGTACTGTCACCTTTGAACTCACTGTGTGGTCAAAGAGCTGCTGAGTGGTCTAGACCACACAAAGCAAATCGGAACACTGCCCCAGGAGGCAGCTCAGCAGAAGGAGAAAACTCATGCACACTCAGTTAGACAGGCCCACTCTGTCAGTTAAATGCCTCAAGTGTTGGATAAGTGCTAGGTGGACCACTCTGAGCCTCAGAGTCTGGACTTATCAGCCAGGGGTATGCAAAATCATGAGCAGTATGTCGGCAAAATCTGTCTTTTTCCCCCCCTCTCCTCTTTTCACTGGCCTTCTGGATGTCCAGCCCCATTTGTAGAAAACAAGCCACCTAGAATTGAGAGCTGGACGGCAGAGCTGAGTGAGAGCCAAGGAACCTCCCCAGGTCTGCTGAAACGCTGGCGTGAGCTGTTGACATGGCATAGCCCACCACCAGTGGGAACCATGGCATTCAGGGATATGAAGGATTCCTTCTCTCTCCAGATCTGTGAGCAGGAACGATGCATCCACCCCGAGCATGTGGCTTAAACACAGCTCTTCACAAAGCAAGCAGGAGATGAGGACAAGACGACCATTGTGTACAAAGAGGCATTTAGAAAACTCCCTTTCCTTACTTGTAAAGAAAAGAACAGCTGTTAGCATCCTGAACGAAGAGCCTTGAAGGTAGATAGGATAGTAAGAAACAAGAGTGCCAGCCAGATCAGTTTGGGTTTTAAGTAATGGAAACCTTGCTTCTATAGTAACTACAGCAGATAAATAAATAAGGAATTTATTGGTTTTTGTAGTCTAGACACTTTTTTAGTTAGTTCTTCGGCTGGGGCTAAATACACAAAAATCAGATTATATGGTTAGGGCTAACCACCCCACTCCGTGTGTGTGTGTGTGTGTGTGTGTGTGTGTGTGTGTGTGTGTGTGTGTTCCTTTTCTGATAAACTTCCCATCTTCAACCTAGAAGCTAGCAGAAACAACTTGCAGAGACCAGCATCCTTGCTTCTTAAAGACTTGGATGTGTGGGTTGCTAAGGAACTCTTACCATTTGTTGAGTACCTGCTCTGTGACAATGCTTTGGTTATATAAAGACGAATACAGTAAAACTTTGCTTCCTAGGTAGAGTTCTGCACACAGCTCCTGCTACGAAACTGTATAATTGCACCCAGGGATGTATGCAAAGAACATTCCCCCATAGTACGTCCAAGACACAGAGTAGGTGTGCCGTGACTGTGAAGGAAATGAATGGATTTTCTTCCTTACCTTAGGATATCTTTACAGAGCCTTGGACAAAAACCTCGGAGATCCTGGAGCGATGAGGACAGGCTCTAGGCCATCTGAGGCCACCTCTTATTAAGCATGCTTAACCTCAACAGAGCCAAGGTAGTGTACAGCAAGCATCCCCCCGGGCTTGCTGGGCAATCATTACTTTTTATTATGCTTCTTACTGTCAGGTACTCTGAAATCCACACGGACGGGTCCTGTGATTTCAGGTGGTCCCCAAAGAGAAACTCGGGCGTCAGTGATGAGCACAGCGGGAGAGGATGCTGGCTGCCTATCGCAAAAGGGCACATCACCATAATCGCAGATAGCTTGTGAGCATATGCAGAAAGAATGCATCGCAGAAGCAAGTGTCAGGAGCTGCTGGGCAGATAGGGATACACAAGCCAGATGCCCCTCCCTGCTTCCTTCTCCCCCTCAGAAGATGCCTCTAAAATATGTGGTGGGGGCCTGTTTTATCTCTCTGCCCCACAGAACCTCCTCCCAGGAGCCACCTTTGCCGCTATCCCACTAAACCCACCCTGGCTCTCCCTTGGGCTGGATGCTGCCTTCATATTTCATGCGGAATGCGGCAGCTTCCCAGGGAGCCTAAGGCATGCCCTGCATTTTGATGCGCTGGCCAGCTCAGAGCATGTCTAATGAGGAGGCTTTCACCACATGGAGGAGTCAGGCTTGGTGGTGGAGATCAGGAGCAGGGGGACAGCAAGGCGCTGAGGGCCATGGAGGGGGGGGGGAGGGGAGATGGCAGATGCCTTTGTAAAACACTTTGTCACTAGAGGGGATAACTGTGGGCCAATGGAAACCACATTAGGATCAGACCAGACCTTCAGAGAAAGAGCAGGGAGCAGCCTTGGGAAAAGGATAAAATTAAAAGAGGAAAGAGAAGGCAGGAGGGGTTAGCCTCTCAGGTGTTCACCTTGCAGTGGGCAGAACTGGACATTTCTGGGTTTCTTTCTCTGGTGGGCCCCTCTGAGTTTCCTTAGGGACTGCTTCGTTACCTGGATGATCCTGCTGAAGACAAGGTTTCCCTTCCCTTAAAGCCCCATCTACCTTAATTTCATCCGTTGTTCCTTATTTTGACTGGCTCTGTCGAGATGAATTGACTTTTGCTTCCCTGAGTACACTATGGGGGCAGAGCGGGCACCTCTGACCGCCAACCCAAAGCTTTAAAGTGTGAAGAGACACGCATGTGCACAGCCCTCCCAACACTCCCGGCTGTCCAGTTCCAGGGGGCCAGCTCCCCAGCTTGATCTGGTAGCTGCGGCAATCCCATTTTACAGATGTGTGTAAAGTGAGAAAGCCACGGATGTCTTTGAGGAAGGCTTATTTATCGAGGGGTAAAATGGGGGTCACACTCTCACGAATAGAGGGGGAAGTGACGCTGTTGCCTCTTTGTCTACCAGAGAAGGATGGGGGGGGGCTCCAGACAAGGTCACAGAACTGTGCTGGGCCAGGAAACCTTCTGCGTTCGAGAGAGAGAGAGAGAGAGAGAGAGAGAGAGAGAGAGAGAGAGAAACTTCAGTTCTTATTCAGTCATGTATTAGAGAAAACCTTAGCCATAGGGCTATGACCCAAATGTCCTTTGCCCAAATGGGTCGAATTCCCACATGTATGAATCAATAGAATTTAATTTAAGGCTGAAGTGTCACGCTTCCAGCCTGGACTTTCAGACGAGCTGGCTGGCCATTGAGAGACTGAAACCCAGTCTTCTGCTTTAGCATTTAGGGGATGGAGTCACAAGCCATGATCACCAGTTACCTAACTTAGGGAAGCATTCTGCTTTGGACCAGGAATGTCTCCCAATGGCTCTGCTGAAGGGCTGATCGCCAGCTTGTGGCAGTCCTGGGAAGACTATAACTTCTAAGAGGTGTGGCCTATTGAGAGGAAGTCAGACATTGCAGATGTGTCCTTCAAATGTGAGCGCTTGACCTCTGCCCCTTCTCGTCTCTATTTTCTCTCAGTTACTGTGGGGTGACCTCTGCAATGGAGTCCTTGCCCTGGATGTTCTGTGCCCTCCCTAGGCCTAGAGTCAAGGAACTATGGACTGAAACCTCTTAAACCATGAACACAAATAAATCTTGTCCTCTTTGAGTTTATTTCAGGAAATTGGTCAAAATGAAGGAAAACTGAGCAAGACAATATAATAGAAACAAAGCTTTAAATGTTTAGAAAAGATCATTATAATATGGAATCTAAGTTTCCTTTGAAACTGTGACTCCTCTCTCTGTCTTTCTCTCTCTCTGTCTTTCTCTCTCTCTCTCTCTCTCTCTCTCTCTCTCTCTCTCTCTCTCTCTCTCTCTCTCTCTCTCTCTCTCTCTCTCTTGTGTGTGTGTGTGTGTGTGTGTATTACCTGTTGTTTTTGTTCTGGGAAAAATAATCGCTGATTGAAGTAGTGTCCCCTTAGTGAATGGTAACCAGGTGCTAGACATTTTCTTTGTCGTCTTCTTGACATGGAGCCAAGTGAGGCTGTCCCTCTGTGAAGCTGTGAGGGCAGGTCTCAGGAGGCAGGATAGGAACCATCTTTGCATGAAGTTGTGGGTTTTACCTCTGTAGGAAACATTTCTATCCGGTCATGCCGCTTTGAATGTATCTTTACTACAATTCCCTTTGTCTGTCAACATTGTTCTTCCTTATTTCATCCATTAGGCTCCTAATTCCCTCACAGTACTTCTTCCTGACTCCTCAGATCTGAAATCATGAGGCACCTGTGCACTCATGTTCATTGCAGCTCTGGTGACAACATCCAAGATGTGAAGTAGCCTTGTGTCCATTTACACCATGTATAGGTGGAGGTTTGACAGAACTGAGCCTGGTGGTGCTGGGCTGTCATTTCACCCACTGGGAAGGCAGAGGGAGAAGTAACTAAAGTTCAGAGCAGTTAGAGTATAGTGTGAGTTCAAAGCCATTCTGTGCAACTTCATGAGCCTTTGTCTCAAAATAAATGCTAGAAGGAGGGCTGTGGACACAGGTAGAGAGTCCTTGCCTACCATGCCCCA
Organism: Alexandromys fortis; assembly: GCF_014885135.2. Lineage (NCBI taxonomy): Eukaryota > Metazoa > Chordata > Mammalia > Rodentia > Cricetidae > Alexandromys > Alexandromys fortis. The sequence continues at coordinate 5,686,111 of NW_026067976.1, read as the reverse complement.
GGTCCCTTGCATGTTCTATCCCTACCTAGAAACACACACACACACACACGCACGCACGCACGCACACACACTGGAACACTGCTCAGTTTTAAAATAGAAGAAAATCTTGTAAATGACAGCTCGGGGACAATACATGAATAAAACAATCTAAGTACATAAGGACAAGCGTTCTTTGAACTTGCTTATGTGCAGACTCTAAAATAGTCAAATGTAGAGAGGAAGGTACAGTTGCCAGAAGTAGGGAAATGCTGAGCGGAGGATCTCAGTTAGGTAAACGGAGCCTGCTGAAGGCTAGGACCCAGCATGACGCCGATAGCCAATGGCACTCCACCCAGCAGAGACAAAATTGCTAAGGAGCCAGATCTGTGCTAAGCACTAAAGTACACATGTACACTTTTTTTTTTCACATGGAATTACCTTTTACTCTCTCTTTATGTGTTCTCGACATTCTGTTCTTTCCAAGAGCTGAACAATCTCCAATTTAAAATTTTAGGCTTTATATTGTTACTCTTTTCCTAACTAGAGGAAATATCAGGTTCTCCAACCCTCCACCTGGTTCTCAAGGTAGGACTCTCCACTCCCCAGCAGGTGGTTTATCGCATTTCCATTTATCCATCCTCCAGTCTAGGGAGAATGTTGCATGAAAAGGCGGTTCAGCCCTCAGGTCTAAGTTACTGGAGAGGTCTTCACGTCTGCCTTGTGAGGAAGCTGCCTCTGCAGCACTCACAGCCAGGGGATCCAATGTCTAGCAGACGGACTTCAGCCCCAGCACTGGTTAACCAAAACTCCATAACAAAGTCCCACAGTCTGGGCTGTATAAACAATGGGAAATTTATGTCTTGCAATTCTGGACGGTAGAGGTCAAAGGGCCAGTGAGCTGCCAGGGAGAACTGTTCCAACCCTCCTTTCCCTCTGCCGATGATAAGGTTTCCTAGCAGTCCCTGGTATTCCTTGGGCATCTATGTTCACTTGCATCTTCACTGGGCTTTCCCCTATGTGCTCATCTGTCTCCAACATTCCTCTTTTTACAAGGACAAGTCATATCGTGTTAGTGGTCCACCCTACTTTAGTATGATTTCATCTTAACTGATTACATTTACAATGACTGTATTTCCAAATAAGGTCATATTCTGAGAGGCTGGGAGGTCAGGGCTTCAATATATAAGTCTGGGAAGGCCACAGTTCAACCGACAGCTGGTCCTTGACTGCCAATGAACCCTTAAATATGAAGAAGACACTGTGTTGTCTTGAGGCTTCTCTTTGTCTGGTTTAACAACCTCCAGTTTTTTTTTTTTCCAGACTTTTTTTGTCTTGGACGTTTCTTCTGAATGTCTTCCCTGTCAGTGCCTGGAGTGGAGGCATTCTGCCAGCTGGGCGCCAAGGATTTTACTTCACATCAGCTCCAGTCAAGTTCAAGTTCACATCCTGGCTTCCTAGGTGTGTAGAGCATAGCTCGTATTGATCCCAGACTCTGCTGGTCCCACCAGGTCTCTGCAACATGGATTGGTCTTAAACTTGGATGTCCCTATCCAATAAGCTGCCATTTGGCTCCCTTTCCAGAGCAAGCAAACAACCCAGGAGAGAGAGAGAGAGAGAGAGAGAGAGAGAGAGAGAGAGAGAGAGAGAGAGAGAGTTAGTTCTAGCACACTACTGGAAACCGCCTGTCTGGTTTGGGTAACGCTACATTTTTGTGGTTCTTTTCGTCACTCTCTGATCCCCACGGCTACAAACCCTGTTCCAGTCTTCGCATCAAATCCATCACCAAAATGAAGATCTATGACGTGGTCTGAGGCCACCTCATTTGCTGGATCCTGAAACTGAGGCCTGGAGGTGGGTTTGCTTGCTGAGCCCAGCTTCTCATAAACACACTGTGTCAACGGTGGGCCTCTCACCACACTGCTGCCACGCAACCCTCCGTGAACCTTATGTGCTAAGGTTTGTTCCATTTTCTTGCAAAATACTGACATTCCCAGTTCTTTGTTTTCCCTGGATGGGTTCCAGGGAAATAATGCTTTCCTACTTTGGAAATCTGTCCCACACGTCTTCTTTTAATACTTCTGATAAATCCCCTGCTCATGATTCAGATTTTTCGGTCCTCTAGTCAGTGGCCTTTGGAAACAATTGGTTTTGATCAGTTTTTGTTTGGAGGGAGGCAAACATCCTTCCTGATGATCCACATTCTTTCCCAGGGCACCTTTTGAGCCACTTTTCCTTTACAGATAATTTAATTTAGTCTATATGCTACTGTTATGATGAAACGCCCGAGGATGGGTGGCAGCTAACGATAGAAGGTTTGTTTAATTCATGGTTGTAGAAGCTTACGAGCAAGACACAAGTTTCTGCTCAGCTCTTGTGAGAGTTTCATGGTAGGGTGGGGTGGCATCGAACTGTGGGGAGCAGGTGAGATTTTATATGGAGAGAGAAAGGCAAGGCCAAGTTTTCTCTTTTATGACAATTCTCGCTGGAGAGAACTAACCAGAGTCCCGCAAGCACTACATCAATCTCTTCAGGAGACAGAAGTTTCGGTGACCTCAATATGTCCTCCTTTCACATCAGCACACTGAGGACCACACCTCCAACACAAGAATTTTAATGAGATAAACCAAGTATAAACCCAGGGTCACAAAGAAACATGAAAGCAGAAACAGGGCAAAACAAGTCACAGATTTTATATATATATACATACACATATATGTATATGTATACACACGTATTTATTTGATTTTTCAATTTTCTTTTTTTGATATAGGGTTTCTCTGTGTAACTTTGAAGCCTGTCCTGGCACTTGCTCTGTAGTGTGTAGATCAAGCTGGCCTTGAACTCACAGAGATTCACCTGTCTCTGCCTCCCAAGTGCTGGGATTAAAGGCGTGTGCCACCGCTGCCCGGTTCAGAATCCTTTTTGAAAGACTATGAAAGATTGGATTAGAAGAAGGTCAGAGTTAAAAGCTGTGTGGAACGTGAAGAAATATGGAAAGGGATGGTAAGCTCCATGGCTCTGACTTACGTATTATGTATGCAGATGGGACACATCTACCAGCCCAGATCGAGGTCACGAGCCTGGCCCTAATCCTTCCAGGACGAGTTCTGATATTCTCAGGAAGAGGGAGCTTTAGCTTGTTTTACATATGGAGTTAGCCTCTCTCTCTCTCTCTCTCTCTCTCTCTCTCTCTCTCTCTCTCTCTCTCTCACATACACACACACACACACACACACACACACGCACACACCCTCACATCACAACATTAAATTTTAGTAATCAGCATGTAGTGATCAGCAATAAATGTTTCTATCTTTTATTATTTGTTATTCTTAAAACTAACAAAGAGCTCTCAGCTTTAAAGATACTTCTCTGTCAGCAAAATATTTCCTGTGTGCACTATAATTTATACTTATTGAATGAAAACATCATCTCTCACAGTCTATCCTCTGTCTAACTGTCTTGAATTTCCAACACAAATAAAAGAGGTCACAAAGAACAACAGAACCGACATAACCTAAGTCGTGTTTCCTTACCCTTCCCATCATGGGCATTGCTTGGGAAAATCTATTCCTCAGATGCAGGGATCTGTTCTTTTACATGGAAACAGGCTGCTCTCCAAGGGAACTGCAGCGGTCCTTACTTCCAAAGGGGACATGGTACAAGCTATATGGGTACAATTTTATAAATGAGCTGCCACATGGGATACAAGAGTTATTAAATGCTGTGAGACATAAATGTGTGTGCGCTATAATTGGACTGCAAACTGTTCTCCGAAAGGTTCCTGATTTTGAACCAAATGCCTAATTGCCAGCCATGGGACACTAGGTGGTCGCCTGGAAGAAAGGAAGACATTCTACAGAAAAACTGTGTCTCTGTCTTACTATATTAGAACTAAAACAATGGACCCCAAAGATAGGGGAATTTCCCTAGGAATCTCATGTTGAGAGAAGGAAGACACCAGAGGGGTTCCTAGAAAAAGAAAAAGTCCGAGAAAAGGACTTTCCACCATTCTGACACCTTGTCAGACCAGCTCCCAGGGTGAGGCTGAAGGCCAGAAAATGAGGGTGAGCGTGAGCATACCTTGTGTAGAAGCATAGACCCTTGGCCCTCTGTTGAAAATCAATATCATCACGTCAGGACCTGGAAGATGTCCCGGGTCTCTTTATCCCTCTTCTCAATGTGTGTGGCCACACCGAGTAACATTACCCCCACCTCCACACACTATTAACTTGGCTCTTATCATTGACTGGTTGAGAAAGGGTGGCTGAACCTAGCTTGGAACACAGGCTATAATCCCAAGTTCAGTATAAGAGGAAATGAAAACTGTTAAAACAAGTGGGTCCTCGGTACTTCTGCTCTTGATGCCCCCCACCTTGGTTGCTACTCCTGGGGACCTCTTGGACTCACGTGACATAGTGTTCTCAAGTCAGCCTAGATGACGATCACAGGCAAGGAAGACATAGGGCCTGAAATAGGGGGTCTCCTCTCTAGTATGGTTAATTATGCTTGCTTTTCTCCTTTGTGTAGTCAAGCTTGATCTCTTATCTATTTTGCTGTCCAGATTTCTGCAGGGCATTGCCATCTAGGGCCAACATCCCGCCTTAAGAGTCTTTGTCTTTCTCCCCCTGGATGGGGACGGTGCTTTGTATAGCCCAAGTCTTCAGGGCATGCGTAGTGATGGGGCTGTTTCTCTGCAGTCTCCAAAAGTGTAAGAGTAGCTCATCCCTGTGTTTTTGCCCTTGTGACTTGCACCTTCTTCCTATTCCTTTTATTACCTAAGCTAGTGGGCTTGTTTTTCCCTGAGACAGTTATATAAGACTCTCGCTTCTCCAAATCCATATTAGCTCATCTCTACTCCCTCTGCTTCCTCGGCCTCAGAGGACTAAGGCAGAGGAAGGAAGAAACAAAGGCAGGAAGCAGAGAGAAAGCTCCCAAGACTTATGCTCGCTGGACCCACCTGAGTATGAAGCTCGGGTCTCAGTGTCTGGGTTTGGTTTCCTTGTTCCTCCGTCAGAATGGAGGGGACATATCCACATATCCATGGATGTTTCCTGGGAGCAGGGTGCCAGCGTATGCAGGAGCCAAAGAAATGGCTCTCGGGAAACTTTGCTGGCTCTCGTCTGTCCTCCTTAGGGAGAAATTCAGCTCTGTGAGTTGGAGCAATTCCTTATGCCCATCTCGGACCCTGCAGTTTAGATCTTCATTAAAAGAAGGTCCATTGAGGGGCTTAACCACGAAACTCCCCATAATAGTGAATACTCAGAATTACTTTCCACCTGATACTGCTTCATTTAATTGGACTAAAGCAAGCTCCCCTGGCTCCAGACTCCCTTGAAATCCTGCCCAAATTTGCCTGGCTCCTGCGTGGGCCTGAGTAAATACGCGGCAGGTGCGCCGAGGGGTGGCGAGCGAGGCTCCCGTGAACTGTAATGTTGCCGCATGACTGATTCTCCCACCCTTCGGCCCTCCCTCGAAATCCCAGGACCATCCCTGCTTATGCAAAGAGTAGGCTCCCTAGTGCCGTCTTACGAAGAAGTGGTAGAGCAATTTCATTTAATATTGCTAGTGCTTCCATTAACCCGACTATATTGCTCTCCATCCTCAATTTAAGACTCCCTCTTTCTCGTGATTACCGCTGCATTTCAGAGCACCTGAATGTCCTCCCCAGACCTGTGAGTCAGCCTGGAATACGAGGATGATGGGATGATCAAAAGCTATAGCTCCTTGGGTTCTCGGACTTGGAAGCAAAGCAGCATTCCTGCATCGTCCTGGAGGCCTTCGGAAGTGGCCCAGGCGTGTCCTCTAGGTGGCTCTGGTGTTTTCTGTACATACTGTCTCTATTTCTCTTTGCTTTCTCCTTCCTCCCTGGGTTTCCCCCTCCTCACCCCTGGGGGGAAACAACAAAGTTGGGGCTTGTGACTGTGGTGTGGATAAACAGAGGCCCGTTGAATGACAGGTGCCCCTTGACTTATTGTGGGGTTATTTGAAGACAAGTCTATTATAAGATCAGCTTGCAATGGAATTTATCGAGATACGACCTGTTATGATTTAGACACAAGGCCTAATTCTAAAGAGTCATGTATTGAAGACTTTTGGTCCTAAGGTGGTAGATCCAATCTTTGAGAGATGAGTGCCCTAATCTTATCAATGAATCATCTCTTGATGGATCATCATTGACTGGACTATTGAAAAGTGGTGGAAACTGTACAAGGCGTGGCTTGATTGGAGGAAGTGGGTGTCTAGTGGCAAGCCTATGAAGGGCGTGCCTTATCTCTAGCCCCTTCTCTGTTTTTCTGCTTAGGGGCCACTCTGAGGAAGCAACCTCTTTCTCTGCATATTTCTGATGCCTTGTTGTCCAGCTTCATCACAGGCCCATAGCCAAAGAGGCAGCTCAGCGGCACGCAGATCTCTGAAACTGTGAGTCAAGACTGTATCTTCCCTTTAGTCAAGCGGCTCTCTTAGGTATTATGTCAGCACCACAACAGTTTACATGCTGAGAGTGTTCTGAACACAGCTACCATCAGGCAGCTCCGTGACGAGGACAATAGCCTGGCACAAAATGATGACCTTCCATGACGTTTCCTGGGAATGTCTACAAGGAAATGTTTTTCTTTTTTGCTGATGCACACCGAAGAAGTGTCATCATGTCTATAATTTGCTTTAAAATGTTGTAGGCATATTGTGAAGTAAGCATGACCCCCTCTAGCCAGCACAACCCTCAGTGACTTTTGTTGTCATAGTTTTGAAAAGCATCTTGTCAACAAGTCTGAAATGAAATCTCCAAGTCAACCTCTGAGAATGGCTCCACACTGAGACACCCAGCTGCCACATAAAGCCCTCAGAACCAAAGTCCTAAACAAAATATGTTCTCCCAGTCCTGTTTAAGCCTAACATCCCAGCCATCTTTCCCATTTTGGTAAACAGAACCACCATTACCCGGATGCTTGAGCCACAGGCCTGTGGGAGAGACCTGATCACCTTCTTACCTAACCTCCCTTGCCTATTAGCTTTCTGTATTCCACCAGCCACTCACCATATCCACAGCTGCCCTTGCTTGGGTAGCAGCCGTACAGAATTCATTCCCTGATTGTACTCCATTCCCACCATAGCCAGCCTGATTGTTTACAAGGTATAAGCCAAGCTGTTTACTTCCTTTCCGGATCCCTGTGAGGACAATCAGGTCCAAATGGGGCCCATTGGTCTTTTTCCGCCTTCTCCCCTCTCTTTCTTACAGTTTCTCTCTTTTCCCTAAACCTACAACCCTTCTGGCAAGGAGCCAGTCTTTCTCTATACTCTGCAGTCTACCTCTCCAGGATGGTGATTGCTCTAGTTCAGCTCTCTCGCTCTCCCTCTCTCTCTTCCTCTCTCTCCTTTCCCCCATTTCCAGTTTCTTCCTATTCTGCAGGGCCCAGCTTACACTTCCATCCCGAAGCAGCCCCGCCTGTCTTTCTCACTCTTGCACCTGAGTCTCTTTACCTTCATACGGAAATGACCTCCCATCAACGAATGCCACGTGGGCATGGTGCTCGTTATCCAGCGCATCCATTAATGAGCCAAGCAAATTAATCTTCAACGTTCTTCTGCTTTACGCATCTATTTATTTCCTTGCTTGTGTGTGTGCAGGCATCCTTGGGCCACTGCGCCCCTGTGGAGGTCAGAGGACAACTGTGGGAGCCAGTTCCCTCCTGCCACTTCGTGGGATCCACTGATCAAACCAGCAGACCCACTCGCAGTGCCTTTACCCACTGATCCATTTTGCTGGCCCCCCCACTACTCTTATTACAAATTCTCGTCTCTGAGCCATATCCCTCTATTCTCAGTCATTAGTACTAAGCCAAACTGTCTTGCTCTACACTGAGCCTGGACCACTTCTCTGTAAGGTGCACACTCCTTCCACACTGCCATCTGCCTGTAGCTTTGCCCCCCCCCCCAGTATTGCAACACCAGCCCACTAATGCCCTTGAAAGGTCTGTCAGGTAGCCAGGTGGATAAAGTGGGACCTATGTACACTACATGTATGTGTTAGTTGTAAGTGCTTTATCTGCAATCCCATGTTCCTCTAGGCGGACAATTCAAGAACCCTTATAAAAAATATGGCACTTCAGATGTTAACATCATACTCCAGTCTCTTGCAGTCCATGTTGTTCCTTCTACACGTGATATGCCGCTGTTGCCCAGATCAGCACGTGGTTGCTTGTTTGCTTCTCAGACACCCAGCAGCTCAGACCCAAAATAATCACACAGAAACTATGTTATTTAAAACACTCCTTGACCTATTAGCTCTAGCTTCTTATTGGCTAGCTCTTACATATTAATTTAACCTATTTCCATTAATCTGTGTATCGCCACGCGGTTGTGGCTTACCAGGTAAAATTCCAACATCTGTCTCTGGGTGGGGGCTACATGGCTTCTCTCTTACTCCTGCCCTCTTTCTCCCAGCATTCAGTTTAGTTTTCCCCGCCTAGCTCTGCTTTACCATATCACGGGCCCAAAATAGCTTCTTTACTAAGCAATGGTATTCACAGCATATAGAGGGGAATCCCACATCAGGCCAGTGTTGAACATGAAGGCCTCTCCCTTTCCTGGGTGACCCTGGCTTTCCTATCGGTCTCAGCTAACGAGAAGTGAATGCTGCAATCTTGGGGCTCACTCTGAGGTCGCAATTACGTAAGGATTATTAATGAAGCAACAATGTCAAAATTGTGTGAAATCAAACTCAGATTTAAGTACTTAAAATAAACAGATATAAAGTAACAGATGTCCCGTTTTGTTCTCAGATGATTTCATCCCTTGTTAAAAATAAATGTCTGGCTTGAAAGAAGAAAAAAAAATAAAAGGGACTTTACTCCCATGTTAAAAATTAATTGAATCCAGAGACTGGTAAAGCAACTAAGTGGTGTAGGATTGTTTTCCCTTTCTTAAAGCAAAGATATATTTGTGTTGATTTTTATTTCAGCAAGTAATGAATTCATTGCGTAGCCCCATCTTTGATAGGCCAAACACACGTCCTTTGAAACCCAAAGGGAAAATTTCTCCGAAGCTATCATGCAGATAAGAAGGGGGCTCAGTGTATCTATCTGAGGAGAATTTACTTCCATTTAAACCCCAAAGGATGCAACAGAAGAGGCTTTGGAAATCAGGGGTCCTGCCTGTCCTCCTCCTTTTCCCGGGTTCCCGTGGAGGGCCCCTGCCTTGGAATCTCAGGGTGGAATTCCCAAAGACGACGTCTGCTGAAATTAGTAATGAAGAAGGCAAATTAGGTCATCTTGCCCGTCCCCCTGCCAGCTTCCTACACTGTGGTTAATTTTCCCCTCCTTTGATCAGACACATTTTAAATGTTTCAAGAGATGGAAATTACACAAGTTTTCTCCCTCCAGAGCCCCGCCGTCTACTGATGTTGCGGGACTCGGTTTTCTGCCTGCGAGACCCCGAGGAGTTTTTCCAACTGTGGAAGGTTGTTTGTGAGCTCTCAACTGCCTTTACTTTCCCAACATTTCTCATCATTGCTCTAGTTATGGCCCGATTCATAGGAATCAGGGGTCTGTAGGAACGATCCAGCTCACAAAATGGCCCTGGGAACATTTGAAGGGAATGACTGATCTGTAGAGTCTAAGGACAACAAAAAATGAGAGACTGGTATTGGGAGTCCTTGACAAAAGGGACAGAAGCTCATGGACCTGACACCAGTGCTCAGCACGAGCGAGCTGCATTTGACGGCGTGTTTTAGAGGAGGTTAAACAGGCCAGAGCAGAAACCGCACGTTTCCAGAATGAAAATACACGTGTTTTCAAGTTTTTAGAGACTTAGAGGGGAAAATGTTTCGTGTTTTCTAATGAATTAAAAAATTCTATCGCTCTTGTTTTAAATCCCATTTCTGAATACCCTACCTGGGAAAACCACTGTTGATTACAGTGGGAAATAAAAGACAGGATAGGGGTGCCGGTTGTACAGTGCAGCGGATATATTTCATACTGCTCACGGTTATTCTGGCAAGAAGAAAGGGCCGAGCTCGAAGTCATTCTAGCAGTCCCAGGAGGAAGCGGTCTTGTGGCTCTAACAGCGGCACTCTGCACCTTGCTACATAGCCAGCGCACCCTCTGCTTCAGAGGCTGAGCCAGAGACCTGGGCGCTACTACACAGGTCTCACACCGTGCCTCCCCTTCCCGTGTCTGCTCTTCATTCTGATCTTAGTTGTGGCCAGCAAAGGAGACACAAAATGCTCTTCGTTGCGTTTCTAGTCCTTCATGCTGCTGTTTTGTGGCAGGCACTGTTGCCAACCATCCCTCCCCCCACCACCACACGCATTCCTTTCCCCTTCCCAGGTCATCCTCCATTTTGACTTTGAGTGTCGTTATGCTGAACTGTTAAAACACAATAGGATGGAAATTCACTTTTCCAGCCTTCCTTGGAGCTGGCTGTGTGGCATGGTGCTGGGCAATTAGATGTACGTACCCACCCACCCTCACCTAGACGCCTCTGCCTCTGTGGCCTTCACCTTCCTCTTTGTTGCCATTTTGCAATTATGAGTGTGACACACAGAGACGAGGAGATTTGGCAGTAGAGACATTGTAGCCCTGCCAGGAAGCAGGAAGGCCTTGAAAGACAGCCCAGTGTGTGTGTGTGTGTGTGTGTGTGTGTGTGTGTGTGTGTGTGTGTGTTGGAGAAAATAAACAACTGTACCTAAATCCACTACCACATGGCTTTCTGTCACTGCCAAAAGCCTTCCTGGCCGACACAAACTATCATGCTGTCAGAGAGTCACATGACTTGTTCTTTGCCGTGACGTGCTAAAGGCCGGGATTAAAGGATAAGAGCTTTCTGGAAGAACATTTTAAGTTCTATCAAGTTATTGATATCTTCTAACAAGTTTATCAAATGAATGATTCGTTACAATATCAAGGACCTAAAGGACCAGGTTGGGATCAGACTAAATGAGGCGGAACGGAAGGGCTGGAGTCAGCAAAGCTCTCAGCAGCCTTCTTCCTGAGTCACTGAAGGGCATGGATTGGGGGCCAGTGGGCTGGGGACGTGGGCAGAGCTGAGGAGGGAGGGGGAGAGGCCGGAAAGGGTGCACTAGAAACCAAGTCCCCCTTGGGTTCCTCTGCGATAGTTTCCCCCTAGCCCAAGGGCAGCAGGAGGGTCTCACAAAGGGTTCTTCGTAATGTAGAATTTGGTTTGCCAATATCTGACTGCACGTCTGCTGCCTGGAGCTGCACGCGGACTCCATGTCTGCTCTCTCGCGAACCCTGTGCGGTCTTCTCTCTCAGGAACCCATAGTGTGGCTGTACTATCCGCTTGCACTTCCATCATGGCGCCGATGTGTGCTTCTCATCCCTGTGATCCGAAGGTCCCTGTGGGCTTGACTCCACTCCTCCTTATCCTGACAGTTCCTGAAGCTCCCAGGACCTTCTATTGCCTTGTTTTGAAGCCAGCATCTGTAGAGGGTTCCCCGTATGCTAGGTAGCATTTTCAGCTACTCCCATGGGCCAAGCCCCTGGATCCTAAGTTTTCATGTTCTTCCTCTCCCTCAGGCCTAGAATATTCCATGTTTTCCTGACAGGAAAAAAACCTCATCTGCCGTGTTCTTCATTCTGAACCTGTTTACCCTCACCCTCCTCTTCCTCCACCCCTTCTTTTTCTTTCAAACCATCACTGAAGAGTTCTACTGCCAACAACATTCACTATGTGAGCTCCTTTGGCTGGTAAAGAAGTACCTGTTCCTACAGTGTTTTTAATGACAGAAATGACTTCATCTTGGAGCTCGGGTGCCCAGCCAAGACCTCATGGGCCCTAGAAAAAAGAGGGTTCTAAAGAAAATAGCACCTCGAAGTCAGTCCCACAAAGCGCAGGGAGGAAGACCTTGCTTACCCTGAGTGTCTTGGGAAGTCACTGGGATGGAAAAGGCACTCCTGAGCAGCAGGGTTCTGTGCTCAAGCCTCAGATAACATGGTCTACAATCCCTGCTGTGTCCACCACCTAGCTGTATGGCCACAGACAAGGCCCCTCTTGTCTTCCGGTTTCAGCTTCTTGTTTACAAGATAAGTGGTGTTTCAATGGCGCAGATTTCAGGGTTTCTAGTAGAACAAACACCACGAGCTAGTCCTCAAAATCCAACAAAGGACACCAACCCCCCCTGGATTACTCAGTGGGGAGTTTAAGACAAGAGATTGGCTATTGATGCTTTGAAGGGCTTTGGGAGAGAAACCAACCCACAAAGCCGCCTGGAAGCAGAGGTAAGTGTTTCTCCCCTGTGAATGTCTCCAGGAGCAAGGAACACATGTGCGCTGTCACTCAGCAGCAGGTATGGGGCCTCGCAGGCACCTCCTGTTGCATGTTGCTGCTGCTGCTGACACCTGGACGATTAATTAATTAGTTGAAGTATTGAAATAAGGATGCCTGAGCATCTTAGGTTCCAGTATTCTGTGAGTAGTCTCATTGGCAGAACCTAACCAAAGCTGGCAAAGAAGTCTGGGAAATGTAGTTTTCAAGCTTCTGAAACCTGGAGAGAAGTGTTGACTATGGGCTAAGGTTTAACCAAGATACCACTGGCACTGATTGACATAATTCCTGGCAATTGGTAAGTGTCTGGATTTGTTAGCGACCATGCTCATAACTATTGCTATCTTTGTTTTCTTTTCTGCAGTTGGCAAAGAAGTGGGATCACAGTCCAGTTAGTTCACCGTTTTGGGCTTCAATTTCCTCATCTGCACAGTGACAGGATTGACTAGATGAAGGCTAGGGTCCCTCTCTGCAGATAATTTTTTTCTTCCTACCTTCATTCAAACAAGAAACATTTGCCAAACATCTTGTTCAAGTCAGACACTGGGGATAGAAGGCTAACTGTGGCTGTGACATCAGCAAGATCAGGCTTGTGCAAAAGTCACTATCTAGTGACAAAGACAAAGGTGTAATTTCTGCAGGTTTTTAGTCCTGAGTCGACCTTGCCTTTAGGGCCACGAAAATGGACTCCCAGTCCAGTGCTCTTTTCTACGTATGCCTTTCCCTCTCGGATTACTCTAGCAAAGCACTCTCTTTACCAGGGGAAATTTCTTCTGCCACTTCCAGGTGCACACATCACCAACAGACCCTCTTTTCAATAGGCTCCATTTCCCATTGTCCACTCCCCTTTCCCCACATTGGCCTCAAAATCAACTCGTCCACAATGTCGAGGTGCGATGAGTCACAGCTGGGACAGCAGCCGGGGACCTGGTCAGTACCTGCGGAGCGGGCAGCGTAATAAGGAATGTAAAAATATGAACGCTCTGAGTCCCTGTGATTTCCCCGTTTGCCCAATCTGTCACTCTGCTAGCCATGGATTCCCCACTATCGCTCGTGACCCTAACGCGGGGTGGGAGACCCCGTGCGTTCCATCTTGTATCGCCGCTCACTCTGAATGCATTTCACATATTGCCGTGGAAACGTCAATTCCCTGAGCCAAGAAGACCCCTGCTTCCCAGAAGCTCCCTCTACAAACTCTAGAATATAGATGAGCCGGGTCCAATCACGCGCTGCATCTGGACCCAGAGGATTTGCAGCACACCTGCATTGGAGGTAAATCGATTGGCGCTTCTTAATCCTGGCTACCACCAGGCAGGTTCTCCCCTACTCATTGAAGCTTAGTAGCAACATGCCCTTCACTGTAAAGAGAATTTTTTTGTCCTCTCGCTTGGGACTAAAGGTCAAAGTTTAAATCTATATTTAATGCCATTTTCTGAAAACTGGATTTGTGATTCCCTTTATGCTGGTATTACATATCTTAAGGGATTTCAGGGGGAGAAATCTGGGAAGCCCAGTTTCTGAGAGTGACCTTTACTTTAAATGTGTAAATAGGATGGAGCTTGTGTTTCTGGGTTTTAAACCTTCTAATTGTGCTTCCAAAGACAGTTCTGGAAACCATAGGCTGGGCTGAACGGCTACACAGAAGCCACTTTGAAATGATGCGACTTTGCAGATGAAAGGCCGAAGGTCAGGCTTGCTAGGGACAGTTTTGCTGAAGCTTTGTGCCCTGAGCCGCAGTGAGCCCGCATTAGAATATGCAAATAGCGCAGCCTTTCACTGTCTCCGGGAAGGGAAAGTTCACGTTTACTTTAACTCTACTTTTCCTTTGAATTTTATAAAACATTATTGAAGTGGCATCAGAGTATCATTCAGAATGTCAGTTTTAAAATATTTCAAATATTTACCTAAAGGTTTTTTTTTTTTCCACAGCAGCCTCCATAGTCTGAATGTGGCACTCGGAGCTCATATGAAACGGACCCGTCTTCAGACTGCATGTGCTCAGAGTTATATATTTAAAGGTGGTGATGGGGACTTCTCCTTTTCTCAAGGGCCTCCAGCCAGGACAGACAGATGGGAGGACAGTGAAAGTGGGTGAGAAACTAGTAAATTAGTAAGACTTAATAATGACAATATTAGTCAATGTGTCCTGATAAACTGACATTAAAAAAAATCCTTGATTTGCATGTTATTGTCACACAGTCTCAAAATCTTTTGCTCAAACAGACAGGCCCAAGCTGGCTTTGAACTCCTGGTCCTCCTGTCTCCACTTCACAAGTGCTAGGATTACACTATCAGGGCCCGCTGACAAGTACTCTTTGTAAACAGGATGGTCTGTCGTTCTTGGCTATGTGGGAGCATCATGGCTATGGAATACTAGTGTTCATTACTCACCTGCATCATACAGTCTGTTTGTCTCTGGGAACCTTAACCTGTCCTGCCCTCATTCCTCCCTGGGATGCGCACAGCAAGGCGAGCCTTTGGACCAGCCTGACACTGTCCAGATGTTGACTGCGTGGGACCCACAGAAGAAGGGACATTTTTTTTCTTCAAAGGGAAGGGTCTAAGTGACCGAGTAGCAGGACCAAGTGACAGCCCCAGCCTGTTGGAGCCCATAGCTCCTGTGAGCGCCACATGAATATAAGACGAAAGCTCTGTGGGCTCTAGTCCTGGAAAAGATGACTCTGAGCAAACCCTTTCCATATCTCTCTGTCGGGTGCCTTCTCTGTCAGACATCCAACTTAGGAGCAGGTTGCAGCAGATACAGGCTGCTGTTTGCAGCTGCCTTAATGACCGAAGCAGGTCTCTTTCTGGTCAGCATTAAGCTCACAGGATGGACCCAAGTTGTAGAGCCTGGGGCAAATTTGTTCACAGTTTACAGCCACAGCAAGCTTCAGTTTTGAGAGAGGCAACTAAATATCTACTTTATGGTCGCCTTAAACTTTCCTCTGAGACCTTAACAGTCACCCTCCTGACAGCAACTCCCAGCTGCATCAGCCCCTCCTCGCTTTCCTGGATGGCCTTTGTTTTCTTATTCTTATGAGCTGAGTCCTCCCACTGCCTTCTCTTCTTGGTCCCTTTGCCCCCAAACAGCTGTCACTGAAGCCACTGTTGACCCTGGCCTTTCTAAAAGATCGCTCTTCCTCTGGCATCTTTTATTTGATGGGGGCTGCCTTAGGCGAAGCTGATTAAACCAGTCCCTCCACTGCCAGGCTTCCTTCCCTGGGGCTTTGTGCTACCTCGGGCTTTCTTCTTACCTCTCCTGTGATCTTTTACCTTCTGTTCTCTGAGCTCCCTTCAATTCTCCCTCTGCACTTTTGTTTCTGTGTGACCTCGTCTATTCTTTCGCTTTTAACTATAGCAGACTTGAAGACACGTCTTTAAACACACACGCACACACAGACACACGCACGCTGAACACACTGCCTTTCTCCAATTCACTACTACTTCTCCCTCGGCTCCTCCTTTCTCTTTTAAGGCCAGTTGCCACCAAGCCAACTTAACATCTCCCACTGCATTGTCTTTGCCTGAGGCCCTTTTGTATTTCATTTCCCCAAATCTCAGAGCCTAAGGTGCTCATCTGATTTGCTCTACTGAGATATTTTCCTTCCTTTTCCAGGCGTCATTCTTCCGCTCCATTCTCAGCCAAACCAATGTCTTAATTCAGGACCCTTGTCTCTTTACATCTTGGTTAATGAAATGTTTGACTTCTGCGTAGATGTGGAAGGCAGAAGCTAAAACTGTCACCTTTGGGGCGGATCTTGTATGACTCATCTAGGTGCACGCCGCACTAGAGGCACCTCACCTCACCTCTTGTAGGCATTTAGGAAATACCGTGGTGGCAAAGACATAAGTTCTGAACACGGTCCCTGTTGTTAAGCAGACTCAGGTTCAAATTCTGTCTACATCTCTGATAATCTCTGGGACTTTGGGAAAGGGACTAACTAACCTCTCAGAGTCTCATTTCCTCTTCTCTAAAAGATAAGCTACGGTAAGATTGCCTGCCTGTCTCGTGGGCTTGGGAGAAGTGACGGGAATGGTGACTATGGAGCTTTCTCTCCAGGTTTGATACAAAATATTAGTTCAAAAATATAATCTCTTATTAAAAATATTCAGCGGCCAAAGAAAAATGTTCCATGGTCAAGATCACTCTGTGTGTGTGCGTGTGCGTGTGCGTGTGTGTGTGTGTGTGTGTGTGTGTGTGTGTTAGGCCGGAGGTCCACCTCAGGTATTCTTCTGAGACAGTATTGTCACATAGGCTAGCTGTCAAAGCCTAGGGATGTACCCATCTCTGCGCTCTGAGTGCTGCCATTACAGTTGTGTGCCACCACACTAACTTTCAGGTTAATTTCTAACTCATATTTTTCTCTTGATTTATTGCCTTATGGTGTGTGTGTGTGTGTGTTTCCACGGGTGTTGAGCATGGTGTATATGCACAAATGTGTATGAAAATTCTCGGCCTTATTTCCTTGAGACAGGATCTCTCCCTGAATCTAGAGCTAGGCTGGTGGCCAGAAAACTTCTGTGGCCCTGCTGTTCCCACTACCCACCCACAGCCAGCCTTTCATATGGACACACTGGGATCTGAACTCGGGTCCTTATATTCTCACAGCAAGTGCTCTTACCCACGGAGCGTTAAACCTCTGCTCAGTCCAGGTGTGAGTGACTAAAGTGATTGTCATTGCCTCCTAGACCAATCCCTAGTCTGTGAGGTGCGTGTGGAGTGTGCCCGGCCTACACAGTAATCTTCCACGTTCTCATCATCTGCTTCCCATGTCTGAGAGCTCCAGGGATCTAGGTGCTACCTTGGAGGACAAGTGCGTGTCTTAGGAAAGCAATCTCTTGTGCTCCATGATGCTCGTCCGAGCTCTAAGCTCTAGACACAGTTAATACCCATAGGCCCACAATTCATCTGGGAACGTTTCTCAAACAGTAAACTTGTTTCATTAAAATTGTCTAATAAGTTCAATAAACACTTTAAAGACAGTTGACAGTCAAAGGAAAAGGGAGTTCAGTATAATTCTAAGTTTAGGTTTTTCTCTTTATTCTCTACTCTCTAACCCCAGTTGTGGATGGGCCACCACTAAAATTGACATGAAGCAGTTGGATCTGGATTGCATTAACCTACTTCAATGTACTTTCAAGGAAGCAGCATTGACCAGAGGTCTGAGAAACTAGAATTTCACTGCCTTCTCAGTAACTGAAAAATCAGCCCTGTAAAGTAGAAGTCTGAAGCCAAAGGATGGCAGTTGTTCCCACATGGAGAAAAGGAAGCCAGGTTTCACTGTCCAGCCCAAGGACCGGAAGCTCAGATGTTTGGACCTCATAGTGAAGTCTCCTAAAAGCTGCTCAATTTCCCCTACCTCAACTTCTGCATCTTTAAGATAAGAACAAATGGTACCTGAGGTAGACAGAGAGTACTGTTGCCTAGGAACAACATCCGTGGTACTGTCTAGGCAGCACACGGGATGCCCAACGAGACAAGATGCTTATCAGTGGGATCAGCAGTTATTACAAACCTTTTGCAAATTTCTAGACAGAGAAAAGTTGTCATGTCAGAATGAGAAGCACATATTTTTACAAAAGGGCGCTTGGGGCTGGGGAAATGACTTCAGCAGGTAAGAGAACTGACTGTTCTTCCAGAGGACCCTAAGTCAGTTCCCAGCACCCATAGTGATTCACAACCCTCTGTAACTCTTGTTTCCAGGAAATGCAACTCCCTCTTCTAGCCTCCATGGGCCCCGGGCTTGCACATGGTAGACAGACATGCATGAAAGTAAAACATATGTATAAAAATACAATTAGTTGTTTTTTAGAGGTTACATCTATTGGCTGCTTGGTCTAAAAGGACATTGATATCACTAGTTCCATGCTCCGTGGACATAAGAGTCGGGGAGTGTAAAGAATGACAAAGCCAAAGGACGAGAGCAGGGCTATAAACCCTGTCTGGACAGTGGCTGTGCACTCATCAAATAAGACCTCCACAAGACGTGGCCCTTAGGCTTCCTATCATGGCTGAGGGAGGGGCTCATGAGGCCCCACCCCTTCCTGAGGAACTATAGGCAGTCAGGAGTTACTGGGGAGAGAAGTCACAGTCCCTAGTGATGTCACCACTGCTAAGTTACAACCATGCTCATGCAAACAGGGGATCACATACACAGAGGCAGAAAAGTGGGAGGGGAACATGTGAAGAAGAAGGATATACCAGGAGTGGAAAGGGATGAGAAGATAATGAAGGGTGAATATGATTGGAGTACTCTGTGTGTGTGTGTGTGTGTGTGTGTTATGAAATTGTGAATGGATTTTTTTTGTAAAGGCTCACATAAGCCAGTTTGGAAATGTCCCCAGATTCCCTTACACTTCCTTTTCTGAGTCAGCACCTAACCCTATATGTGATGATCTCATTCGGCACTCTGATCCCCAGCCCACCTCACAGCATGGACCTCATGCTTTTTGCTGCCAACTCTACAATGCAGTAAGACACTTTGAGGCTAGGCAGTACTATCGCTTTCCTGAGCTCTGCTTCAGTTGTCACACAAGAGTCTGTCTATATTGCAAGAACACACTTTCCCACCCAGTTCACACATGTGTGACAAAGACATCTCCTGCAAATGAAGAAAATGCCTCCAAAAATGTGCTGGTGTTTGCTTCTCTAAACTGACCATTTGTAAAGAAATTTGTGCAGCATCTCTCTGCCTTAGACCACCTCACCCATGGATTACCCTTCACCAACAACCCACCACACCTCATTCTTTTTTCCCCCAAAAGATAAAGCTGCATGACTGGAATATGTGTTGTGGGATATTTTATCACACTGTGAACCCCGAGATTATGTTAATTAAATAAAATCGATCTTGTATCAGGAGGTGGAGCCAGCAACCAGTTGACAGAAAGCAGTCATAGAGAGTTAGAGGTAGTCCTAAAGACAGACGAGGAGATACACAGGAAGTAGTGGGGAGGGACTTAGAGTGTGGTGGTCTTTTTGGGGTTTTGGAACAGTGGAAGGACACTCTCTTTTCTGAGATACTGGCTAAGGAGGAAGGTCAGCCAGTTGTTCCTCAACCTCTCTGAGCTAGCAGGTTTTCATACCAACGTCTGACTCCCAAGTCTTTATTGGTAAAACCATCAGATATGAATTTAGATGAAAAGCAACAGATATGGGGGATGGAAAAGGTTAAGTGTGCCAGCTGCCCTACTTGGGGCAAGGACTTGGCCTGGAGCTTACCATGGCAGCTATCCTAGGTCTTGAAGGAAGCAATTTGAAGCATATGTGAAATTGGTCTCCAGGACATAGGGTTCTCACTCTCTACCAACCAGGAAAGCCCGACGCAGCCATGGCCCAGACACCTTCCTTGAACCAGGCTGGCAGTTCACTTAGAAAAGCTCAGGACACAGACTCTCCCAGCCAATCTAATTACACAACCCACAGCTTCTCCAGGCTGTGAGTCACTTTCCCCTTGAGTTCACAAGCTTTGATGGCACCCTCTTCTGGGACTGGTCACATTGTTGCCATGCATGTCTTTCCCACTCCTCTCTTAGTCTATGTGGGCACCGTTATGTTCCCCTCTGTGCTCTCCTGGGCCTTTCTATGCCATGCACTGCGCCCGATGCTGTGGAAGGCCCCAGTGAGTGTCAGGTCAATAAACACGGTTAAAATGTCAGCTGACAATTAACCCACTTCAAAGGATGAAGCACTCTATTTCTAGAAACTATATTGAAGTAATTGGTTCACAGATTAAATCACTAAAGTGCTTACTGGACAAGTGAGTGAGTGACTTTCTTGGCACAGTTCATAACAAGTGACACATCTTTGATCAGTCACCAGGAATGTGAGTTTATCCATCAAGTATTTATTGAGAGCCGTCTGAATGCCCAAGATTGCTCCAGAGCTTAGGGGAGGGTGGATAGGAGAGGGAGAACTGTGAGTCCTGGGCCAGACCCCAGACTTCTACATCCTGATGCAGAGAAACTGATTATAAAACCCTCTGTAGAACTCCCTTGACACAGCAAGCTGGCTCCGGATCCCTGGCCAAACTTGCTGAGATGTAGACATGGCTCATCCAGACAGATTGGTTGTGAGCAGTGTCTGGAGACCACATCGTGTCACAATGCAAGATGGTCACATCATTAAAGCATCCAGACATGCGCTCAAGCGTGATGAAGCCAAACCAGAGTCTGCTGGGAGACGAGTGGCTCATCACAAGCCCAGGAACAGAAAAGTCAAGTAAATAGCTTCAGAGGAGATGCCAACTGGACAGAGGGGCTGTACCAGTCTCTCCCCAAGAGCATCAGCTCTTCATCTTATCTGCCTAGACTGCCCGACTTCCCTTGTTAATGGAAATATGGTGAGCACACATTCTTTCTTCACTTGACATGGATTTTTTTCAACGTTTCTTTTGTCTTTCAGCCCAGCAGCTGGGAAAGCTACATCTGATTTTTCCCAGCCTCCTTTGCAATCCTATCAGTCAGTGAGACAGAAGCCAAAGTCTGCTTGGGGCTTCTGCAAAGGCTGCAGGTTTCTTCTGACCTAGACATAGACATGCCATCTATTGTCAACACCAAGACAAATACAGAGAATCAGCCCCAAAACTCCTGAGCTACCAAAGCAGGCTTAAAGTATTTTGCTATGGGAGAAAAGTCCAATTTTGCTTAAGCCCCTGCCAGGTTTTCTATTACTCACAGCTAAAGCTAAATGTACTTCTACCTGGATTATATAGGTTTTTTTTTAAAGAAGTCTTTTTCTTTGCTTGAGGGATAATTGAAATTGTGTCAACTAATGACACATAGGAAAGAGGTGTGGCAGAGAGACAGTGATTCTTGTAATACACCAAGACCTCGAGGAAGGGCTCTGTGTTGTGGCTATGTAAACAGACCTTCTCCCTTCTCTCCAAATAACATAGCATAGAAGCAACTAAAATAGCACTGGGCGTGCGGGTTGAGATAACGCTCAGCACTTGAGAGCACTGGCCATTCTAGCAATGGAACTAGGCTTGATTCGGAGCACTCCCATGCCAACTACCAACCCACCACCTAGGATTCTAGTTCTAGGGAATCCAATGCTCTCTTCTGGCCACTACTGGCACTGCACACATGTGGGACAGAGATACATGCGTACAAGACACCCATACACAAAAAATTAAAATTGAGCTAGCCTCAAAAAATTGAAATAGCATTTTAACAATAAAGCTTCAGTTATTTGGCTAACTGCCCTCAAGTATCTAGTTAGAACTCTCAAGTAATTGGTCGACATAATGATTTGAACCAACAAAACTAATATAGACCTCATAGTGGCCAAGGGGTCAGGCTATAGAACTGAACTTCTAGAGTTGAGGTCCCAGCTGGGCCACATATTGGCTATGTGATTTTATTCAAGTCTCTTAGCCTTTCTGTGCCTCAATTTTCTCATCTGTGAATTGGACACAGCATGACTTCCCTAAGTAAGTCATGTAACACTGTTGGGAGGATCAAATTAATGAAAACATATAAAGTGCTCAGAATTTCACTGCCTGTAAAGAGTACATGGCAGAGGGCTCACTAAAGCTGTTACTATTGTTGTCCAAGACTAGACTGTTTGTTGTTATTGCTTGTTTTTAATTTGACACAAAGGCCCTTCTCCACACCAAGTTAGAGATGAAGTTGTTTAGAATTTCAGATGTGTTTTTGGTGTGAAGTTTGTCCTTTACTTGTCTACTACCAACCAAAGGGACATGTACTGTGACATTTTAATACAAAGATAGGAATAGGAATTGGAAGCACAAATACATATTCCTCAGGTTTCTCAACTGGTACACACAGACACACAGACACACACAGACACGCGCACACACACACACACACAGACACAGATACACACAGAGACATATGCATAGACACACACACAGATACACACACATAGACACACAGATACACACACAGACACAGAGACACACACAGACACAGAGACACACACAGACACAGAGACACACACAGACATGCACACACAGACATGCACACACAGACACACATACACACAGACACACAGACACAGAAATACACACACACACAAACACACACACACACACACACACTGTAGGAGGAGAACCGGTAGTTAATAACCCAGCTTAAATAGAGTTCTGAGAGTCTCTTTCCTTCTGAGTCCAGAGAGATCACGTGTGGCTGCAGTGCACTAGTCTGCTTCACGGCCACCAGCAGTCTGCCTGTCTTTCCTTCCTCTCTTGTCCTGCCTTCCTTAGTGCTGCCTAGAGCATCCTTTCTAACCCTGCCTGCTGTTCAGTGTGGCCAGAGAGGGCTGTGGATGGAGGAGAAGCAAGAACGACCTCCCCAGCCGCACTGCTACCTGGGCCCCCGGTCTCTGTCCACATCTAGAGCCCCATATCCTTGGGCCTGGGCTCAAACCTTCCAAGCAGACCAGACTTCACACAGAACATTCTCTCCAGCACCTTCCTTTCTCCTAAGTGTTGTAATAAAAGAAAATTGCTCTTCATGCTATTAAAGCAATGGTCACAGATACAGTAGGAGGAACCGTGGTCCCTCACATACCAGCAGAACCCGCCTGACTTGGCCAGCAGAACGCTCTGCCCCATGCACACAGAACTGCCACCTTACAAACATGACATGAGACGTAGTAAGGAAGTCCCATAAGGGATGGCACAACATGTATTCACTGGATAATTATTGCTCATTTACAGTGTGCCTGGCACTGGCCACGCACCAAGAATATCACAGTGAATGAATGTGGAGGAATCT
Organism: Alexandromys fortis; assembly: GCF_014885135.2. Taxonomy (NCBI): domain Eukaryota; kingdom Metazoa; phylum Chordata; class Mammalia; order Rodentia; family Cricetidae; genus Alexandromys; species Alexandromys fortis. Next base: position 5,663,107 of record NW_026067976.1, on the reverse strand, counting down.
AGGTTGAATCACAGTTTCCAATGAGATAAAAAATGGATCTATTCAAATGCACTCCTTCTCCACCGAGCATCAAGGCTGTGCCGCTGTCGCATCGAGAGTCCAGGATATCTCAGCCCAGCCTCTCCACGTCCCCCCAGAGGACAGACTGATAGACGTGCTTTAGAACGCAGTTGCTGTGTTTTCATTTTTCTGTGACTTAATAGACAACAGCCCCTGTCCTCAGATCACTGGCAGAAAGATGAACTACAGACTACTTATCCCGAACCCACATCCCAAACACCCACCTGGTGCAGGGTCACTACTGTGGACAGTTATCTTTTGGTCTACAGGGAGACCGAGCACATTAGGAACTTGCTAATCTAAAACACCAGGCGAGCACCTGAGAGCCAAGTTCCCAGGTGACCTGCCTGTGGCATCCCACTAGGACAGAGAAAAATGCTCTGGGGATAGGCTAGGCAGCATTTCTTAAGACTTCAGAACAAAACATTTTTGGAAAGAATTTCAACAAGAACGGTTACAAAAATAGGAAGGCAGGCTAGGCCCACAGCCATTCAATTCCAGTTCCAGCTACTCAGGGGCTAAGGTGAGAGGGTCAGCAAAGCCCAGTGTTTAGCAGCCTAGGCAACACGGCGAGACATTGTCTAAGGAAACAAGGAAGCCACATCGCGCAGAAACCTAACCAACCCCTCCCAAAACAAAGGATCCGGTGCTTCCAGCTCTTCATGGAAAGCTTGTCACCACCCAGAGTTTAGGCAGCGGTCCTCAGAGGACGGCCTCAGCCTTTGGATAACAATCACTTCTACTCCTACCCACAACCCAGCAGGATAAAGTGGGGACTGGACAAGACAGTTCACAGATGGTTCGAACAATGCGAACGGAAGCGGGAATGAAACACCGCCTTCCCCCAGGCTGTTAACCAACATCTGAAATAATAAGTGTTGGTGAGATGTGGAGAGACTGCGGCAGCGGCCCGAAATTAGTGGGAACGTACCGTCTAAAGACAGAGAAGACAGTATGGGGGGAACCCCCATACGCTAGACACAGAGTTAACACGTACCCCCAAACTGAAAGCCAGCTTGGACAGAGATAATCATGTACCTGTGTTCAGAGCAGTTTGGCTTCCAGTAACTGAAAGGCTGAAGCAGCTCAAGTGTCTCTCAGTGGCTAAGCAGACAGACAAGCTGTGCTGTGTCGCACAAGAGAACGCTAGGCAACTGTAGAAAGACACTCTGCTAAGTGAGACAAGCCAGGGAGAAAATGCGGTGTTTCTACAGCCCACGGATATGTGGAATCTATAGTAGTAAGATGCACAGAGAGAAAGCAGTCAAGTTTCTCAGTGGCTAGAGGAAGTCATTGTTTAGCGGGGACAGAGTTTCTGATTGGAAAGACAGAGAGATTTTAGAGATCGATGGAGGTGATAGGTGTGGACCAATGTGATCTACTTACTGCCACTGAATTGTGCACCTAAAATTATTAAGTTCATATAGTTGGGGTTTATATATTTTAATCACAGTAAAACAACTAAATAAAAGAATATACATATATATGAACATGTTTTTAAGTTATCTATATCTTAATCAGTGTGAAATAATTAAAATATTTTTTTTTCGAGACAGGGTTTCTCCGTAGCTTTTGGTTCCTGTCCTGGAACTAGCTCTTGTAGAACGGGCTGGCCTTGAATTCACAGAGATCCACCTGCCTCTGCCTCCCAACTGCTGGGATTAAAGGTGTGCACCACCACCGCCCGGCTAAAATGTTTTTTATATGTATGTAAGCATATGCCAGGCGTGGCAGTGTACCTGTGAGCCTAGCGCTAAGGAAGCAGAAGCAGAAATACTAAATTCAAAGCCAACCTACCTACACAGTGAGGCTGGCTCAAAATAAATAAGTCAATAAAACTTACTTAGAAAGCCACTGGAGTGGATGGGAGAAGTGGCTGCCGAATTCAGATCACCCCATGCAGAGTGATCTAGTCAAGCCAGATGCTCAGCCTTCATCTAGAGTCCATCCTCCAGTGGGAGTGTGTGATGCAGGGGCATTGTGCTCTACCTGGGACTTACAGAAACAATGCTCTTCCGCTCACCACCAGGGCCGTTGGTGGCTGCACACTGACTCAGGGTACTTCCAGTGTGGTCTGGCTGGCTTTCTTCAAAAGGTACAAGAAGATCCAACATTTTTAAGGTCTTTCTGATCTTTTGTTGTTTCAAGTGAAGCTTACTCCAGTCTAAAGGGTAATTTCAGCCTTTCTGGAATCTATTATGAAGAGTATAAAAAAATACTACAGAGCCAGCCAAGTATACACACACACACACACACACACACACACACACACACATGGAGAAAGAGAGAGAGATTGCCATCTTGCAGAAATCCCCTGTACCTGCTTTATACCAAAGGAACCCTGTCTTTATCTCATAATAAATTCAAGTTTAGGAAGACTTGCTAGCCTGCCTGCCTCTCCTGCTAATGACAGGCTCAATTATGGGTCCTAATCCTGCATTCCTGACACTCCCCCCATCCCTGCAGAACTTCCAGGGGAGTCAAAGGGCCCTCCCTGGCCCTGCCAGGGTGACATTAGCTATGCGGGAGCAGCGCGCCTGGGGCGTGTTGGTGATTTTAAGGGTCTGCTCCTATAACGACACACACTTGGAAGCCCAAAATGCACACACTTTGACTCTTCACCTTACGCTGAAATAAAAAGCCACAGTGACTCCATTAAAAATATAAAATTCCTCCACAGGAAATGAACACTAGTTTGCTTCCAATTTACATTGGTTTTAGGTTTCACCTTCCCCACTCCTCTTTTACTTTTAATATTAATGTCTAATTCTATGGGAAGTATTGTCTATAAGGGGGGAAAGAGCGCACACATTGCATCGGGGTCCTTGCATTTTATTTCCTAAGCTGGGCAGGACATTTTTGCTTTGCTGCCTCTAGCTCTGTAGTAATTCTTTGCAAATTCACGCATAGGCTGTTCTCTATAAGTCACCCTGAGCAGATGCCTAATGACCTCTGGCTTATTGAGAAGTAGCCTTGTTTTATGTAAACTAATCATCCAGCCAGCTATATTAATAAGGAGACCATAACTCATTTTCATCCTAGGCACACACTGTGCCCTATCAGTCTCCTAATTAATCCCAGGCAATTCCGGGGGCAGGTATTATTAGTTCCAATTTTCCTCACTGCTCCTTGAGCTGGAGACTTGGCAAACAGAGGGTCATGCTCCATGTCCCACAGGCATGCCCCTGAGTCCCAACCCAGAGTCCAAGGCCTCCAGACACCGTCCCTGTGGACCTGAGAAGCCTGGGAACCAGCACACCTCTGCTGATCTCAGGCCCTGAGTTTTCCTCGGGGAGAAAGAACCTGGGTCAGCAGACATCAAGCAAGCCCGCTTAATGGACAAAGTCAATACAGCTTCCCGAGAGGAAGAAAATAAACTCAAAGCCTGGGTACACTGAGACCACGGCTGGGGACTGTGGTCTGAGCAGCAGAGACTGTCAAACATGCTTTCCTAAGCCTTCCTTCTGCCTGCTCTTGTCTCCCAAGGTGCAGAGAGCTAGCTCCAGAGCCCAGCTGGACTGCTGGCTGTGCAAAGCCGAGGTCTTGAGTTGAGTGCTCCAAACTTCTCTTGCCTCTCTGACTCACACAAAATCATAATCCTAGGGCTCTTGATGAGAGAGGTCTCCAAAACAGGAATCCTCCTTCCTACTAGGAATATTTCCTGCCCCCAAGTTCTGAGATTCTGGCCAGATGAGCATAAACCATGACTCTGCCTAGTTCTAATGATACTGAGAAGATGGTCGAGGCCCCTGCCTACCCCGCCACCTCCCTCCAGCATCCCTGTCCTATGAGAAGGAGCGTTAAGAAAAGGATAGGAGATGGGCGCTGAACCCTTATCTGCCCATTAGCTCTATGGGTTCTTGGCCTCCCCACACTTTCATTGGACTTCCCATGGAGACAGAAATACTTGTCCTGTACTTCTTCTGCAGGGCTGGAGTGAAACAACAGCCCCGCTGGCGTTTTCCACAAGTACTGTGCTAGTCAGCACATCACCTTGGCTCAACACAGGGCCTTGACCCCCTTGTGTTGCCCTGTTTCCCTAAGCAGCCACATCCAGCTCAGTAGTGAGTTGTCAGCACTCAGTGTACTTGCCTTGGGGTCCCTCTGTGGGGTTTCTGTGCTCTCCTTTGCTGAAAATTCAGCCATGCCTGAGCCTGTGGGGGAGAAAGTGCCCTCAGGATCCCTGAGCTGCTGCATCCTTGTGCTGGAGAGGCCTCTTGGCACTGGGCTGGGAAAGCTATGAGGGATAATTTACTCTCCAGGGCCAGCTTGAGGGCCACACCCTCTTCTGGGTTTTCCTGAGAGCAGAGCCTTGCTTGGCTTCTCCTTCCCTGCTCTGCGCCAGCCCTCAGCAGGCTCCTCTAGGAACACAGCCTTAATTAGAACTCGCACACGACCCTCACCTCTGGGTGTTTCTAGGGACCTCATCCAAAAATAATACCCATGGTTTCAATTACACCCAGCCCAGACTTCTCTAAACTCCAGGTCCGTGTAATGAAATTGCTCCTTGACAATGCTTGTGTTTTTCATTGGTGTTCCCAAGGTCAATGTGCCCAAAACAGAACTCATGGAGTTCCTGCTTTTCCAGTGCCTTCCAGTGCTCCTCAGCTCAGTGGGCACCACCCAGTCTCCATTCCCCACCCATGTCACAGGCAGAATCCTATGACTCTCCCAAGATCCTTCTTTCCCTTCAAGCCCACCTTTTCCCTCGACCATCTTGTATCGAATGCCATCTTCACGTCTTTGTCAGGTTTGGCCACTACCTGCTCCCCAGATCTTTTTCATTCCCTCTGTCCCCTGTCTGCATGCTTTTTCAGCTACAGCCACCCTTCACCTCCAACCTTTTTACATGCTATCCTTGTTTCCAATACTAGCAATTGTTTCCAATACTAGCAATTGCTTCAAAACACCAGTCTAGTCGCATCAAGTCCCATTCTAAAACTCTGCCAGGGGTGCATTGCTCCTAAGAGAAGCTCAGGAAGGTTCTTGGCATGGCCCATCAGCCTTGCCTGGTGCAGCGTGTGAGCCAGTCTCTGCTCCACCCACAGGCATTGAACATCACTGCTGCATTTTCCCAATGCTTTTCCTCCCCACTTCATCTTGCTTATTCTTCTCCAGCACTGTGTCCCATCTCCAAGATTACATCTGAGCTTCCTAACCAGGACAAGTTCCAAGTTGTAGGTTCCCAGAACACCCTGCACCTGTTCCAGTAGCTGGAGCCTTCTAGTCACTGATAACATTAATGCGCATCTATAGATCACGTGGCTCCAGAACTCAGGACTGAAGCTCCGTGAAGCCAGGAGTATTGCCTCGATTCACCCATTGTCTCCAGTAGCACACATTGGGTTTGCAATGAAATCACCAAATAATGGGGAAGCTAGAGTCCCAACTTGGCATCTCTATTCACCAAATAAAGCATTCAGTATCAGAAATGGGTTATAAATAATTGAGTTGTTGGCCAAAGAGAACCCCAAAACAACACAGGCTATTGCCAAGGCTGTTAGCTGCTCTCTACAAAATGATGGTAAAGCCCTAATGCTGAAAACAATACCTACATAACTCATTGATCATAGAGAGGTTAAGCTAATCCCTCCCAAGAACCTTCACCCCTACATACTAGTGCTTATGGTATTGGAAGGTTCTCTGCATATGTAATGTAGCCACCAACCCAACTACAAAGTATGAGCTGACTGCAAGATAAACTGGTACAATAGTGGCACAAATATTGTGGGAGTAACCAACCAAACTCTGATTTGATTTAAGACCCACTTCATGAGATGGAACCCGCCCTCAGCATTGCTCAGTGGCCAAGACCTGCAACTAGATAGGTCAGGGACCTAGAGGAAAATTAAATACAGCTGCTCTGTTGAAGGGACATAGCAATAAAAATGACTCCTAATGACATTCTGCTATACTCATAGGTCAATGTCTTTCTCAGCTGTCATTAGAGAAACTTCCTCCTGCAGTAAAAGGGAACAAATACAGAGACCCACAGTCAGACATTATTCAGAGAGTGAGAGACCTTGGAGCACTCAGGCCTAGACAGGCTATCTCCATCAGATCCCTCCTCTCAAGGCTCAGGGACCTCTGTGGAGGAAGAAGAGGTGGAAAGAGTGTAATGGTATGAGATAATGGTCTGTATTCTATCAATCATGTTTTAAATAAATGCTGGTTGGCCAGGCAGGAAGTATAGGCAGGAAACCAGAGAGAAAGTAGAGGTAGAGCAAGAAGAACAGGAGTATTCTAGGAAGGAGGAAGCCCATTCCTCCCAGTCCAACCCAGACCACTGAAGAAGCAACATGTGACCTGCCCCGCTGTGAAAGATATTGAGTCATGTGGCTAGCATAGATAAGAACAATGGGTTAATATAAGCTATAAGAGCTAATAAGAAGCCTGAGCTAATGGGCCAATGAGTTTTATAACTTATGGAGACCTCTGTGTGAATTTCTTTGGGGCTTGCCAGCTGTGGGGTACTGGGCAGGACAGGAACCCCAATAAACCGGCCCTCATGCTACAGTGTAAGAATCTGAGGTTTCCTGGAACCCAGAAAACAGGCCCTATAAACATAGCAGTGCCTGCATTTATATGAACCCAGAGACTGAGGCAGCATGCACACATTCTGCAGGAGTCTGCACCAGATGGGGCCCCAGCGCTGAGAGGAGATGTGAACATAAGCCCCACCCCTAAGCTAGAAGTTGTCTCCAGTTGATAGTTACTTTAAAAGAAGAAATAAGTGGTCCCCAGTGGAATCTCACTAGGTATACAAACCACACTTAGGGGCAGGCTCCATGCCTAGCAGAGGATTGCAACACAAAACAAATTCAATGGCATCTTTGGAGGCTCTTCGTTTCATAATGTTTTGTTTGTTTGTTTGTTTACTTTGCAGGATATAGATAGAGACATACATGCATATATACATACATACATAGACAATAGATAGCTATTGCTTCCAATTTTGTTATGGGATTCCTCTGTGTGTGAACATGTGTTTCTTTAGCATCTTTTTCTTCTGTTTGTTTTGACCTATTCTAATTTGTTTTGTTTCATTTTATTTCATTTCATTACATTGTTTTGATGCCTCTTTGTTTTCTAACAATAGACAGAAAGGGTGTGGGTTTAGATGAGTATGGTGGTAGGAGGAAACTTGGGGAGCTGCTGCGGGAGGGAAACCATAAGCAGAATATATTGTATGAAAACCTATTTTAATAAAAGAAAAAGGAGGAAATGAAGGAGGAGGGGGAGTTTGTGCTGCACAAGCAGGAGTGATGTGGGACAAAGATACGGAGAATATACAATAAAAGTAAAAATAAATGAAATAGAGGTTAAAATAAAGCGTACAAAGATGGAAAATACACAGAGAATCTTGATACTGTATACTATTATGCTCTCTTTGAATTGTTTAAATGCTGAGGAAGGACCAACAGCTGCCAAAAGATATTTGTTTATAAATGCTGCTAAACTAATCCAATGTAGAGATTTTGATGCCTTGACTTTGAAATTTGGATCTAAGGACGTGATGCTTTGGAAAGGAGTTTCCTATTTTGTTTTCACAGAGGATGAGACCCTGTTCATTTCTTCTATTCCAATTTGGTATGATGGACCATGCCCTCCTGAACGGTTGCTGTGAATACCTTCAGAAAATTGCTTCGCTCAACTGCCAACTGAGATGAAACTAGCACACAGGTTATACCATGAAAGACCTAATTAACGACGCCCCCATTCAGCAGGAAGCAGTTTGGAGAGAAAAAACTGCGCCCATATTCCCAAATATGGTTTATAAATGTTCTTTTACATTTAAAGGGGGAGATGATATAGGACTTTTCATGACAATGAGACACTCTGCTCCTGGCAGCACCAATCTACTTCAAGAGGAAGATGGGCATCGAAGAGGATTTTTATGGAGTTTGATAGCCATTTGGGCAAGAAACTGCTCTTGCCTGGACTACTTCATAAACTGGACACAGAGAACCCGCACAGAGAGGACTACTGAACTTGCCTAAAGGTGAGATGATCTTTCGGGGTTCCTGATACATGAAAGAGTCTGCAAGACATTCTTCAGGACAAGCAGATAGTGACTGCCTTTGAAATTTCCTGCTTTGTGGAAATGTCTGCTGGAAACTATGGGCCTGTAGGCCGAAGATGGATGCCCCAATGGTATAGAGGAACTTTGGGTGACTGTCCAGGCAGCGAGATGTCTCTGTCATTTCTAGAGCTTTGGATGTTAAGTTAAAGCCTTCTTTTTTTTTGTTTAAACAGAAAAAGGGGAAGTGATGTGGGAGTGTCATATCAATCTGTTGATTTCATTGGCTGAGCAATAAAAGAAACTGCTTGGCTGGCCCTGAGAGGAGAACATAGATGGGAGGAGAAAACAGAATAGAATTCTGGGCAGAAGAGGAAGTGAGGTCAGACTCTGCGCTGCTTCCAGAGGGACCGGACAGCCGCCATGCTCTGCTCTCCCAGGCAGCTGCAACCCACGATGGACTTAGGCTAGAATCTTCCCGGTAAGCGCACCTTGGGGTGCTTACACACATTATTAGAAATGGTCTAGTCCAGGTGTGATAATTAGCCTGTAAGGGCTAGAGTTCAGGGGCCAAGCAGTTCTTAAATGAACACAGTTTGTGTGTTGTTATTTCGGGCATGAGCTAGCCAAGCGGCCGGAGTGTTGGGGACGCAGCCCCGCCGCCGCTCTTATTTCAACACAGGAGCATCTGTCTCTCCTGCCACCAGCCTCTTGCTGCCTCTCTGGTGTAATCTGGAAAAACCAGCAGAGGTGGTTTTGCTGCTCCCAAGAGAGGAGCATTGTGGGAATCTTTTCTCCAGACACCAAGCTGGCACACCTGCATCTTCCAGCGGAAGACCCAAACAAATGTGCATTTTGTAACTGCTAATGGGCTTTACTTTTTCAGTTAAGGGGGAAAGCCGCAATTGTGAAGAGACCCCACAGAGCAACTAGCAAGGGTCAGCTTAAATGGACTGCCTCAGTTTACTCTGGACATCACCAGGACTTAAATACTATCAACCCCACTTGACAAATAAGGAAATTGAGAAACCAAATATCCAAGATGTCACAACCAATGAGTACACTTGCAGTCTACAACTACTTGAACCCCATCTTCTTGCTTCCTACAGTTCTTTTAACACTCTACTTGTCTGATGGACAAATATTGAAAAGTTCATTTTCTGAAAGCATGCCCACCAAATGAAGTATATCTTGTGTTTATTTCTTTGTGAAAATCACCATAGAATTGTTTCGCCTGACCCAAGAGATTTAGCGTTTTTTTTTTTTTTAGATAAATGTATTTATTTTTGTTTGGTGTTTGTGTGTGTTCATGCATATGAATGTGTAGGTGCTTGTATCCTGGACACCTATGCAGAGACCAGAGGAGGACATGAGTGTCCTCTACAAGCTTGTGCTTCAGTTAGGCTAGCCAATCTGTCATCTTTCAGGGTCCTTTGTCTCTTGTTGCCCAATGTGGGGGTTACAGATATCCACAGCTATGACTGTTTTTTTTTTTTTTACATGGGCTTTCAGGATTTGAACCCTGGTCCTCATGATTGCACAGCAAGTGGTCTTACCCACAGATCCTTGTACTCAGGCATTGTATATATTTCTTATATTGTGGGATTCAAAGCATGTGGGGGACGAAGGAGATGTTATACTTTGCATTTGCTCTGAATTCGTTGTGTGCCAGTAAACATTTCTGATGTAGTTATTGCGTGGCTCACAGCATTGGGTTTGGAAACAAGAAGAAGCTGGTTCCAGGCAGGGCTGATGCTTTTGGATACAGAATCCATTTCAAACATCTTCTGCTTCACCCCATCTGTTGCACAGAACCGGTGAAGCCCAAGGAAAACCACATGACCGAATCTGGTTCTGTTTGGGACTTCATGGCAGACACCAGCAGTAACTTCAGCCTCAGAGTCTCTGGGGTGAGCAGGGGCCCCTACATTCACAGAAGAATACAATATCCTTCAGGCTTCTCTTGGTGCAACTTTGCTCGTCTGTGATGGTGCGTGTCTTCTATTTCCTCCCTTGCCTGGTTGTTTGGCAGCTCCTGACAGTCTACTCAGATGGAGGAACAGCTCACAACTGACTATTACTCCAACTCCAGAGGATCTGACACCTTCTTCTGGCCTCTGCATGAATCTGTACCCATGTGCACATAGACAGGTATGCACGCCTACACACACACACAGACACACACACACCACACACACACACACACACACCACAATTGAAACGTAAAATAAGATCTTTTAAAAGACACTAGATAAAACTAGTCAGAGGCAGAAAGTTTGACAATACTGTAGGGTTTCTATACTGCTTTTACAGATCGACTCTGGGAGAAGCCTCTTTCCTCTCTATAAGACTGTGTCTCGGATAAGATCTTTCTTCTCCCTTCAGATCTCAGTTCCATGTCCTTTTCTCTGGCCATGGATATATTTTCAGAATTCCCATCACTCTCCAAAATGACAGTTTCTGTGTTTCCTTGTTTGATATTGCTCTCCACAACTAAATTGTTGGCACCGGGAGGACAAGGACCTGTTGTCACTCTTTGTTGGTGCAGTGAGGACAGGGACCTGTCTTCGTCACTGTTTTCCTGCATCCCGACCATACTGTTTGCTGTAGATGAATATGTGAGCTTCCTTTGAATGCTCTGATTTTATGAGATCCTTGAGTTCTGGAGAAGACACATCTTATGTACCTCTGTTGTCAGATCAATAACCTGAAGTCACAGGCTCTTGTGCCAGCATCATCACTGAAGTCAATAATTCTGTCAATGGAGTCTTCTTCTGAGGGGATAAAAAGGTAAAAAAAAATTGTTTTAACCAAAATTTTGTACCATGCTGTGTGCCCTTCTAAACAGGCTTCCTGATCAAGAATCACCATGTGCCAGTACTGGGGCATAAATGCCCGATGAAAACCCTGCACTAGGGCTAGGAGCTCATCTACAAGATGAAGAAAATTACTGAAACATCTTCCTACCCCGGCTTGTCTGTGAACCCTTCTGCCCCTACAAGTGCATCCTGCCCTTCCCCTCGCTGGCCTCTGGGCCCCTCATTCCGGGAGGTTGTGGCCAGGCTCTCGACTTTAGGCAGCTTTTCTGATGTCCTAATTTCTTGGTCACCCGTGCTGCCACGATCTTGATTTCCTTCAATAAGTCTTCTTTCCATGCCTGGGAAATTGATGTCCACTCTGGCATATGTCCCCACCTTCTTCTGCAAGAGAGGGGAAGGAGAGGGGGAAAAAGCCTTTTAATATTTTTAGCAATGTCTTCATATTCTGTCAATAAATTACCTCTGGCAGCTTTTAGAGACCCCATTGGCTCCTGCACTGACCTCTTGTTCCTTCTGTGCTAGGAAGCTGCCTTATTATTTATCTTAGCCTCTCTGGCAATCTCCCTTTCATTCCTCACCTTTGATTCCCTTATCTCGCTTTTGCACTTTCTTAACTTTGTAACTGTAATTTCTCTAGCTGAATCACTGTTTGATTTTTCTCATAGTTTCTCGCTTTCCTAGTTTTGATTATTTCCACCCCCCCCACACTACACATCCCCTCGGAGCTATTTGTTTGGCTTATTTTCCTCATTTTATGTGTTTGTTGCTAGGGCGCATGTATTTTCTTTGGGCGGTTTCTATTCATTTCTGCGGTTATGCTTTTCTACCCATAGATGTTCTTGTGCCCTTGGGTTGTCTTGGTGGGTTGTGTTCTGTTACCCCCAGGTAACAGACCTCTCCTTGTCTTCTTCTAAGAGGGCCTGATGTCTTCTGAGTCTTTCTTGGGATGCCCATTCCTTTGGCAGAATCCGCCCTAACAAAGCACCACAAGGGCAGCTGTGGAATCTAAGCTGTGGTCCAAACAAGAAAAGTTGATTCTCACACTTGAGTTTGGGGTGGAGGCACCAGCCGAACTGTGGCCTCTTCTGTGTTCTCTTCTGTGGCCTTGGTCCATAGCCCACGGGTGAGCGGCCTCTTGCTGCTTCTTCACACACTCAGTCTTTCCTCTTGAACAGCATCCAAGGTCTCTGTGTGGGTGGGTACATGCATGTGTGTGTGCATGTGTGCTTTCTTATAACACCAAAGACCACCATCCAAGGGGTGGCCCCACCCACATCCATTACTAATTAAGAAAATCCCAGCAGAATTGATCTTACGAAGGCATTTTCTCAACTGAGATTCTTTCCTCCCAGATATAGCTAATGTCAAGTTGATGCAGAACTAGCCAGCACAACTCGTAGGAGCTGTCAGAGTGATGATGGTGACCTGCCAGGCTCTTTAGCTGGTGTTTAGACCCCAAATGCCTCTCTGTTCACTGGGCAGTGACATCAGTGCTAAGCACTGCAGTCTTCTCTGCTGCCATTGTCACATTGTCCGAAACCATCACCTAACCGCTGTCAGATACCTGCCCTGCTCTGGCCCACACTGAAGTTTCCAGTGTCTCAGAGCCACAGCATGGTTGGGTAGAAACTCCTCCCTTTCCATCCCAGACTTTGCCTCCCTTTTTTTGAGTAGCTTCTAGGTCCCCTCCTCTAGGGCTCAGGCTGTAGTCATTGTGGATTAGACCAGGTACACTCAGGTTCTATTGCCTTCTCTGCCATGGAGACAACATATATGTACTTATTCTGACTTTCACTGCAATGAGGTGTCTACAGGGGGTTACTGGATATCTTCTGTGAAACGATTTTGAACTGACACACTCAAGGGTGCTTATAGTCTTTGTATCAATTTTTTTTCCACGCTATCTGCAGGTTAGCATCTTAAAACGCTAAGCCTCAGTATGATATTAGGAGATGGGTGATTGATCAAGTGGGTGGAACCCTCATGAAGGGGGCTAGTGGTCTTACAAAAGCCATGAGAGGGCTTGCTCATTCTCTCTTTGTTCCTTTCCACCAGACGACTAGTATGTATAAGCCTGTGGATTATACCTGTATAAGAAACTGGATTCCCACCAAGCATGGGGCCTGCTGGCACCTCTATTTCTCAAATACTGGGAAGAATATGTGTCTACTATTGAAGCCATCCAGTCCAAGTTGGCATTTTTGTTGTAATGTCCTGAACCAGCACGGACACTGTCCCACAGTGCTCATGGCTTACAACTCCAGTACATGGGTTTAGATTCTGAGTGCCATTATGGTCCTGCAGACTATAGATGCTCTTCTGTCCGTTGTCAGTCTGCAGCATCCCCAAAATGTCTATTTTATATCAGAAGAAGCTGCTCACAGCTGCTGAATGGAAAGCTGATACTTCAGTTGGCAGTTGATCCAACAGTTAACTAAAGTGTATCCAGTTGTGCACCTGCCAAATGTTTTGCTACTTCGGTGATAAACAAAACTATAGTATTTATCCTTAACAATATAGTTTAAATTCTAGTGACGAGTCACCCACAAGAAGATCATTTTTATCTTAGTTGTTTTGATGACGAGCTAAAAGCTTACACCAATGCCAATGGGAGCACCAAGGAGGAACCAGGAGTCCTTTACGGTAGAGCTCGCCTACCACATATGGAAGTTCACAGCAGCAAATAGGCCAGCCTTCATTTCCTACCCACACTCTCTCTCACACCCAGAAGGCAGTAGACATTGTGTACTATGTACTACCTGTACTTACCCACCTGACCTACAGATACCAAACCACCCATCAGATGTCATTGTCCTAATAGCTGTGGTGCAATGATCTGTCTGGAGAATTTGGGATCAGAACACAGGGACAGAGGGAGGCATAACCAGACATCTTGGGGCTCTAGAGTCAAAAGGTCATAGAGAATCAGTCCTGAAGTTGCTATCGGAGCTTCTGAATGCAGGGCTTCTGTAAGAAGGGAATGACAAGCAGGATGGTACCCAGGCCTGCAATTCCAGCACTTGTGTAGCCAGGGCAGGAGGATTGCTGTGAATCTGTGGCCAGCCAGACAACCTTAGGTTATAGAGTGAGACTTGTCTCAAAGAACAACAACAACGAAAGGAGATTCCTTGTGTCAGGAGGGACATCAATGATTTCCTGGCTCCTAGGGAGTCCACCGGCACTTCCAGCCTCTCACTTTTCTGTAAGGTCAGCTGCTACAGTTCCTTAGCAATGCACCTTAGCTTTGCTGCTTTAACTAAACTCCTTGGCTTTGCCATGGGAATCTTAATCGTGGCCTCCTAGTTACCCTACATCAGCCTCATGGTGTAACTTTTGCATCTTAGTGTAGCAAATGCCCACCCAGTCTTCATCATGCAGCTTAAGTGGTCTTGGAAGCCCTGCCCAGGAGTTCTACCTACTCATCTTTTAGGACAAGGTTCGTATTCATTGCATCATTCTCCATTCTAAACACTTCACTTCCTGGACCAGAGATCCCTAGCAGCGGTTCTCTGGCACCCAAAATGTCCGTAGAGCTGCCTCAGTGGCTCTGCCGTGGTTGTGGGAACCGACTGCCAGCTGGCATGGCACCCTATCTGCCGCCCCACTCAGCAGCCATCAGGGACTCTTAATTTGTGCTGGCTCAGCTAACGTGCCCTCGCTCTCAGTTACATCCTCCCCCCCCCCCCCCCCCCCCCCCCCCCCCCCCCCCCCCCCGGTCCCCCCCCCCCCCCCCCCCCCCCAGTCTCCTGGTGTACAGGATTGCTGGGTCTCTCTGCTCTGTGCAAACTTCACTACCTTTGGATCAGTGACAATCCAACGCGACCTCCCTCGGGCAGGGCACACGCTCTTTCCTGGGGTTCTAGAACTCTCTGCTGAGTTTTGGCTCCTCTTAATGGCTCTGTGCGGTTGCCTGGGGTCTGTGATACCTGTGTGGCTCCTCATGACAGCATCCCCCACCCGACCCAGCCATCTGTTTGTTTTGGCTGCATCTCCTCCTTTATATGCTTCCTTTTCGGAGAGGGAGGAAATAGTAGCTACTTCTTTGCATCAGTACAGGCTACACTGTCCACAGAGGAAGCATTGTCCCCAGAGCTGCAGTGACTTCTGTACATGGCAGACACCAGTCCGAACTGGTTTGCAAGGAAGAAATACCAGCACTCGCGACAGCGACCTTCCCGGTCTCTTCGCATTCACACCCTTTAGGAACTGCATGCCCATGGCCAATCCACCAGGATGTCCTGCCAACTGCCAGCGCGATGCCCGATCTGCTGACTCAGTGCCTGCCAGCTGGGCACAGGAGGTGGTTACCCGAGTTCCACAGCCTTGGGGTGTCTCTCTGCTTCGCTTTCTTATTCTCAGATGCAAAGTGTTTTGAAAGGGGGTTTCTTTCTGTCAGCACCTCTGTTGCCCTTGCCTCGGTAGTGATGAGGGTGGAAATCTATGGGGAAGACAGGTTAAATGCCCTGAGGTCCTGACACCTTTGCCCCTGACCTTGTGACCTTTCTGACCTCTGTTTTCAGGGGGAACATGAGCCTCAGGCTCAACTTCAAGAATTTCAAAGTGGGTTTTCCTGCAGGTAACACTGGCTTTTTACAAGCTCAGTGACATTTGATATGCACCTGGAATAAAAAATTTGGGCTGAAATGTCACCTGCCCAGGCTGTATACCCTGTGGTGATGGGTAGGGATACATGGTCAGGTTTGCGTCTTCTCAGGATGGCCAGGTCTCTGGGAAGGCTGGCTGCTTCCTCACTCCACATCAGAAACGCAACACTCTAGGCAGGGTGATGTATCAAACTGGCCCTTCTTAAGACAGTCTCCTGCCAGGACTGAGGGGTGAGTGATTAGCAGGCAAGGCATGGCAGCATGCTTGCCTTGATTCCACCCCTCTGTACCCCATCAAATGTCCATTAGGGGGGCTCTTAAATCTGGGGACACAATGACACTTATTAAGAACAACTTATCAATAAAGATAGTTTGTAGTTGTTTGCATCGGACTATAAATGATCCCAATGCCGTTCTTCTGCAATGAGGACCTGATTTTGTGATTTGGTGCAGTCTAAAAGTATGCGTAATAAAAGAGAAAGAGCACTTAGCAGAGAGACGGGAGCCTCGATTCCTAACGATAGACTCATTTCTAACAATGCCACTTTGGGCAAATCATTCTATTTCTCTGGCTTCATTAGTGACCTCAGTGGGAGCCGTTTTAGTCGAAAAACTGACATCCTAATTGCCAAATCCATAGGCTAATTTTCATCCCTCATCCCCGTTGACAACTCCATTGCATTTGGCACTCTTAACTGCCCTTTCCTTCTCAACACTGTCTTTGCTCTGTGCTTGGGGATCCAGCCCCCAGGAATTCTCTGCCTCCTCACCCATCCCTCTAGGCCGTCCTTCTCCAGATCTTCCCGGCACCCCACTGCCCTTCTGCTGCTCAGGTTCACAGATTTTGTTCCCCCAGGGCGTCACAGCGCACATTCAAATCCCACAGCTGATCTCATCCGGTCCCATGGAGACCCCATGTTTTTGCTGGGACCTGCCACCTGTAGGCTGAATGACAAAATCCTCTCCTGCAAGCTGCCCCGCCTCCCTGGCTGTGCATAGATGCCCCACCCACCCAAGCTCCACCTACGCTGAGCTGGGCTCTTCTCCCCCAGCAGACTTTCTTCCCATTTCCCACCCTGCTCCAATCCTCAGAACTTTTTGTGCTCTCTCACTTGTTTTTTGTTGTTGTTGTTTTTGTTTTGTTTTGTTGTTTCTTCTCTTCCATCAGCCTGCTAGTTCCAGCTGTCCTGGAAACAGTCCCTTTCTTTGTCATGCCCCTGCTCTTGATGGTCTTTTGGGTCTTCAGGATCTGAATCTTGGTTCTGTTAGCCTGTAACTGAACTAGTTAATAGGTCTGGCTGGAGAGATGGCTCAGTGGTTAAGATGCCTGATGCTCTTGCAGAGAACCTGGGTTCAGTTCTCAGCACCCACATGGTGGTTTACCGCTGTTTGCCACTCCAGTTCCAGGGGATTCCACGCCCTTTTCTGGCCTCCAGGGGCACCAGGTGCGCATGTGGTAATATGCATACATGTAGACAAACACACACACACATAAACCAAAAATAAGTAAATCTTCATGGGGCTTGGAGTACATGCCTTTAATCCCAGCACTTGGGAGGCAGAGGTAGGTAGATCTCTGTGGATTTGAGACAGTGAGATCCCATCTCAAAAATATAAAAACAAAGACAAATGCATAGGTTTAGCTGATGTAACACAAGGCCAAACTTTCTGTAGCTTATCCATAATTTGGATTTTATTTCACACAATAAGAATTCCTGTCACACGAGATCCAGAACCACATGGAAGCCCCACACTGCCCCAAGGTCCTCAGCCCTTCACTTTCCTGATGATCAGCTTGACATGTTCTGTCATCTGTCTGCGTCCCATCTCATGGTCACAAAACCGTTCTTCCCCTTGCACATCCATGTTCTAGTAAGGAAGGAAGGGAAGCACTCTGGGCAAAAGCACACTTTCCCTTTCTCCTGAGCTTTCCTGGAAGTGCACTCAGCACAAGGGCACCCATCCTACTGTCAGAACCCTGTCGTGTGACTGCTCCCCCTACAGGAAAGATGGAGAATGGCAACACTGACCCAGAAGTAGCTTGGTCTTGTTTTTGAATAGCTCTGTGTGGTTGCCTGGGGGCTCATTCGACCTTTCTGTAAACTAGGTCTTATTCTCCAGAGAAGGCTGTGGAGTTGACAGTGAAGAGTTTCTCCAGTACTTTCCCACCTCCTACTCTGTCACAAGGCTCTAGACCTGTCCCGCCCCACCTCCTGGCCACACACACAAACACACACACACTCACACACACACACACACACACACAGCCAGTGCCTTTTTTTTTTTTTTAAGTCAGAGGCTCCCTGTGCAGCCCAGGCTGGCCTTGAACTTCTGATCCCTCGGCCTTGGCCTCTCAAGTGCTGGAACTATGAATAAACAGCATTACGCCTGGCTTTATGACTATCAATTTTTGGCCATAAACAGTGTGTGCTAATTCATGACTAGCAACTGGCTCCAGTAGAAGGGCTGGAGAAGAGTTCTGGTTTGTTCCTTGATATCTATGGCGTAACTACCCACACCATGGTTAACATGCTGCCTCTAAATACAAGAGCTAGGTCCGATTGGCTCATGTGGACCGCCTCTGAACCATCAGTCTCAGGAGGAAAGATGCTGAGTCATGTCTCTGCATCTTCCCAGCCCACATCAGAATACAGCCCCAGTGCCCCTCGTTCACACTGCCCTGAGATGGTTCTCCTCTGGGTAAACGTGTTCATTTTTTCCCACAGTACACAGTTCCCTCAGTCATTCACTCCACACACCAGCAATGGGGTCCTCAGGTGAGCCGTGAGGCCCCTCTGAATCCTTTTCCCATGGGGGAAGCTACCATCCCTTTACACCAGGAGCAGCTTCAAAAGCATTCAGCACAGGGTAGGGCTAGATGCCCCTTAGTCAGACGCGTAGGGAGAAAGAAATGATGTTTTCTCTACTAGAACCTTCCTCGACGACTATCTCCACATGTCACCTGGCATTCAATCTTAGTGTCACCTCCCCTACAAGTCTCTTCTGGGACTGTCTTATCCCTGCTCTGCTATCCAGAACTGTAGTTATCTCCTTCGGAGGTTCTCAAAAGTCTTCTAACCAGTAGAATTAATCCGGCTGTAAATACACAATTTATTAACGCAAGACTGTGTTAAACCACAGGCTTCATGAGGTCTCGTGTTTGGTCCAGGGGCTGAGGTGGGAGAATAGGCTCTTGCTTGGTTAGTGACTTCAGCACTCTGAGCACTGCCTAACGCAAAGGAAACTCTTGCAGAAACGTACGATCTAGCAAAACCCAGAGTAATTTAAAATATCCTCTTGGGAGGTTTAGTTTACATTTTTCTTTTAATTGTAATTATTGCTGTTGTTTTCCCCCCACAAAATTCCTGCTTTCGATATTAGAATACCCAAAGTGGGGTGGGTGGGTGGAGGCGACAAGAGAGGGAGCCATGTCAGAGGGCTGCAGCTTCCAGCTGGTTACCATTATTTAAATTCTGGCTTTATCTTTGCGGGTAACCGAAGCCTGTGATTTAAGCTATCTCTTGCTTAGCATGAGTGTCTAGTACCCGCCCAACACTCGGGCTTTCCGAATGCACTCTCCTGTGTCAATACACATTGCTTGTCACGTTGGCGTGAGTCAGAGAAGTTTGATCTCTGCTGTTAGATCGTTGTCATGTGTCAAATCACACAGCCCAGAGGGAATGGCTATGTTGCATAGCAAAGGCAGGCTGAGCCGTGGCCAGACTGCCTCCAAGACTGAGCTGGCCCTGTAGACCAGGGAAGGGAAGGGCAGAAGGCAGAGTGCAGTCTTCCACATAGTAAGGCTGAGGGGCTTTCATTCTTTTGCTATTACAAGCCTTCTCTTGCCACTGTCTGCAAACATCCATTTTTCTGCCAGCCGACCGCAGGCTGCTCCTCCTGTAGACAAGGCTAGGTACCAGCCATGAGTGGGTGGGATGGTATATAAATGTTCATACATGGCAACTAATCAAACAAGGTGGGGTGGTAATTCTATAAGTGTCTTTCCACCTTTAAAAATAGTGAGAAAATGTAATATATATATATGTGCGTGTGTATTATGTATATATATACACACACATTAGATATATACACATACATGTATATATTATGCACATATATACAATACATGTATATATTATGCTTTAATATAAATAATATATGTTAGTGAGTGAGCCACCCTGACAGGAAACCAGGGCAAGGTTTGTCCGGGTGGCAGCTTTTTTCTTTGCTTCATCCCTTTTTCTCTTTTTCCTTTCCTTCTCAGAGTAGACTAGTGGGGAATAAAAATCATAGTCACAAACAAACTTCCACCAAGCAAATGGGCGGTAGCTGTTCTGCGTTAAAGGAGAACCGGGCGCAAGGCAATCTCCTGGCGGAAAGACGCCCACGCACTGGAAACGGTTTCCTCCGACAGGCATGGCTTCTCTGGGTGGCTCCCAGCACACTCCAGGGCGTTTTATGGCACCTTCCAAATTCTCAGTGGCTGATCTTGTGGTGTGACAGCAGTCCGCCACATTGGCTGCACCAGACAAGGCGGAGGGGAGTAAAATTTGTCATGTATGTTAATGGTGATCACGGTGGATGGTCGTATGGGCTCATTTAGGCATTTTAACAGTGTGTGATGCTGTCCTCTCCGCAGGACTAATAAGCATTAGCTATAATGAGGTCAGTCAGTCAGGCATTATCAGGGGATTTAATTGGGACATGGGTCTCTGCTGAAGTGAAAATTAATAACTTTTGTCAATGTTCTGGTGAAATGTTCTGTCTTATTAAACTATGAGGGTCAATTAGAAAGCATTATGTAATAAAGTCCCCAGCAGCAGAACTCAAATTGAGTTATACCACAGTCATTATTCCAGGGCGAATGCATTTGAAAATGGAAAACCAGAGTGCCATATGGAGGATTTGGGTCAGATTTACAAGCATCGCATGTTAAGGCTTCAACAAGAAGGAAACAATTAAATGTAATACTGAAATAAATCAGTGTGAGTGGGTGGTGCAGGGCCAGGAGCCTGGGGCAGGCTGCGGCCCTGGAGCTGCGACACCGGAAAATGGCAGTGTGAGGAGGCTTCTACGGGCTGTGTCAGGCAGCGCCAGTCCCCGCAAAGCTCTTGGAGTGCTGAAAATCTGGGGCACACCTGGAAGGCGAGGGCCTACACACTGACTCGTATAAATAACTCTTTATTGTGTGGCTATTAAGAGGAGAGATTGCTTTTATTAAAGTGCAAGTTATTGTGGTAGAGCAAATTAAAGAATTTTAAAGCATACTAAACAGCCACCGCTATTCCCCACTCGGTCATGTTTTACGGTACTTTAAACGGGAAGTCTAGTGTTGGGGAGATATAAAGTCCATGCCAAGGCTGGGATCTGACGAAACGGCTAAGACGCCTCTTCCAGGCAGGAAGGCTGCAGAGGAGAGAGGAGAACGGAGGCTGGAAATGTATCTTAGACTTGGAGGAAGGGGGTGGGGCAGGCAGATGTATTCTTTTCCACTGAAACAGGGGAGGGGGGCAGGGCGGGGAGGGGGATGCTCTTCTCTGGGACACTCTGGAGAGAAAGGTATCTTCAAGCAGAAGTTTGAGATGCTTTTTGTATGGCATGGATAAAGGGATAAAGAGAGAGCAGGAAGGAGGGGAAGGAAGCAGATGCACAGCATCTCGGTGTCTCTCCTTAAAGCTACCATTTTCTACCATTTTCTAGGCTGAGCAGCCCCATTTTCTGCAAACATTCCCTCTAGTAAGGGGAGCTGGGATCCAATCACACCCTCATTATCCACAATGGCGGTTTCATTTGCCACTAAATCCAAGCCAGAGCAATATCCTTGGAGGCACCAAAGCACACTAAGACCCAACTGACTCTCCTCCTCTCGGTGGCTGCTGCTCTGATCTATACCCATCACTTCCTACAAGACCCAGTGGTCACATTTCTGCTCTAATTCTCCTTGCACCGTTCAGTCATTCGGGCAAGCTTTTAAGAAGACCCAGATCTGACCGTGTTGCCCCTCTCTCTATGAGCCCCTAGCTCCTTCCCTCTGTTGGGTTGGGTAAAATCTGCAGTACTGTTCACAGTGCCCAGCACCTCTCCTGTCCAGCAAGGCAGATCAGGACCAGGCTTCCTGCCCCGTGCCTCCTCCAGTTGCCTAAAAATCTAGGACTTGTCTTGGTTAGTCTGTGCTGTTGCGATAATACACTCACCAAGAACGACTCAGGGAGGAGTTTGCAAATCATAGTTCATCGTTGAGGAAATTCAGGGCAGGAACTGAAGCAGAGATCCCAGAGAAGGAGTGTTGCTTACTGGCATGTTCCCCATTGCTTGCTCAGCTTTATTTATTTTCATATAGATATATAGATACAGATATATCTCAAGAACACCTACCCAGGGGTGGTACCATTCACAGTGGATTGGGCCCTCTCATATCAATTGTTAACCAAAAAGAAACTGTTCTCATACTTGCATAAAGCCAGTCTGATAGAGGCATTTTCTCAATTGAGGTTACTGCTCCTCATGTGACCTGCTTTGTGTTGAGCTGACAAAAATGAGACAGAGCAAACTAATGGATGCACCTGGCACAAGGTCTTGTTCCCAGAGGACTGTGCTTCTGCAGTGCGTTATTCTGCAATGTTCTTTCTGTTCAATGCCTGGCTGGGGTCTCCCGAGTTCATACATTTCTGGCTTTCTTTGGCTTTTCCATCAAAAGAAGACCAATCTGTTGTAATGAGGAGAGCAGCGGGCTGCTTCCCACTGCCCGGCTAGCTTATGCCCGAAATAACCACGTGCAGATTTGTATTAATTAAATTGTTGCCTGGCCCATTAGCTCTAGCCTCTTATTGGCTAACTCTCACATCTTGATTCAACCCATTTCTAATAATTTGTATGAGGTTTTGGCTTACCAGGAAAGATTAAGCATGCCTGACCTGGCAGCTTCATGGTGGGCTGCTCTTTGCCTGCCTTCTTCCTCCCAGAATTCTGTTCTGTCTACTCCACCCACCTAACAGCTGCCCTATCAAAAGGCCAAGGCAGCTTCCTTATTCAACCAATGAAATCAGCACAAATGGAGAAGGACCTCCTACACCATTGCCCCTTTTCTGTTTAAAGAGAAAAGAAAGACTTTCATTTTAACATAGTAAAATTACATATAACAAAACAGTTATCAAGCAAGAATTACAATTACAATATTTTGATCTATTTTATCTTTTATCATAACAATGGAAAATTAAAACCATCTATCCATTCTTCAATTCCATCAAAGACTCCAGAAGGATATAATATTACCTAAGTAAATGAGAAGTAAGCAATTTCAAAAACTCTAGAAATGATGGAGACATCTCACTGCCTGGACAGTCACCCAAAGTTCTTTTGTACTGTTGGGGCATCCATCTTTGGCCTTCAGGCCCATAGTTTCCAGCAGACTTTTCCACAAAGCAGGAAATTTCAAAGACAGTTCAGTCATTTTCTTTTGTATCCTGCAGAATGTCTCGCAGACTCTTTCATGAATCAGGTACCCCGAAAGATCATCTCACCTTTAGCAAGTTCAGCAGTCCTCTCTCTGCGGGTTATCTGTGTCCAGTTTATGTATTAGTCCAGGCAAGAGCAGTTTCTTGACCAAATGGCTGTCAAACTCCATAAGGAGCCTCTTCGATGCCCATCTTCCTCTTGAAGTAGCTCGTGCTGTCAGGAGGAGATGTGTCTCATTGTCATAAAAAGCCCTAAGTTATTAAAACATTAAATGCCATATTCTGTAGTCTTTGAAAGATATGAAGAATAATGCCTATCTAACTGACATATATCTCTATATATCTAGAAAATCTAACTAACAAGCTTGACTATCATTGATGATTATCCATTAACAACCTATATTATTTAATTAAACATTATATTTTTAAATGAACTACACAATCACAATACCTTAATTAAGATCAGAAATATACATATAACAATATTGACCTTAAATTTATATCAACAAATCAAGATTCATACCAATGCAAATTAATTATATCTATATCATCTCTCCCTTTAATTGTAAAAGAACATTTATAAACAATATTTGGAAATATGGGTATAGTTTTCTCTCCAAACTGCTTCATGCTGTATAGGAGTGCTGTTAATCAGCTCTTTCATGGTGTATCCTGTTTGCTAGGTTCAGTTCAGTTGGCAGTTGAGTGAAGTAATTTTTCAGGGGTGTTTATGGCAACCTTTCAGGAGGGCATGGTTTATCATACCATATTGGGATCAAAGCAATCCACAGGGTCTCATCTTCTGTGAAAACAAAAGAACCTCTTTTCCAAAGCATAATATCTTTAGACGCAAATTTTGAAGTCAAGATACCTTTATAATATACGTCCTGGTTTATCTCAGCAGCCACACAATGAGATGTGCCTCTGTACTTAGTTCCTTTACAGTCAAAAAATTAAAAGAAAACACAATAAACATAATCTAGACTCTGTGTATTCTCCATCTTTATGTGGCTTATTTTTCTCTACTTCTTTTAATATATAATTGTCTGTACTCTGTCTCTTTAAAAACTTTACCCTTTTTATAAAGCATTAACTTTATATTATGACTTTTTAATACTCTTTTTATTCTCTCTCCCAAGCCTATGTATGTCTAACACTATGACCCATTTAGAGGTCTTTTATGTCTGAATCTGTCCTATTGCATTGTCTTTAATTCTCTACTGTCTTGAAGAACTTTTAAAATGTTAAGCAGCTTGGTTGTAGCTGCTCTGGATGTTGACTCTACCTGTCTCCAATTTCAAAATGGTGGCTGTACCATTTCTGCTAGCTCTGGGGCTGCCAAGCAGGAGCTGAGCTCAGTAGTCCAATCCAGAGAATGAGCATGCCACACATAAATTCTTTTTACCTGAGTTGCAACCAAATCTGCCATGCCTAGCAGTGCACAGCCTGGAGACATCTCTCTGTATGGTGGCAGGAATCCGCCATGCTCTCTTGCCTGCCCAAGCCTAATTCCGCCGTCTGCCCAGGCAGGAAGAGCTGAGCCACGGGCATGGTCTCAGCTACTTTCCTCCCAATCCCAAGCAGACACACAAACACCCAGGCCCACAAATGCACCATAGCTGGAGTTTGCACCAGCGGCAGGGCCCAGGTAGGGCCCAGGAAGCCGCATTTTGAAACCATGCAGCTTTTTTTTTTTTTTTTGATATGGCTACTGAGTAAGGAAATCTCTCTGCAGCACATCCTAGCAAACAGCAAAAAGCTGTGTTATTCTCTCTCTCTCTCTCTCTCTCTCTCTCTCTCTCTCTCTCTCTCTCTCTCTCTGTGTGTGTGTGTGTGTGTCTAGAATTCCTTTTCAAGCCCACTCTGGCTTTATGTGGAGTTTGTTACCACGTTGGAGCTCCACTCTGTTGTAATAAGGCAATCGGGCTGTGTCTCACTACTTGGCTAGCTTACACTCGAAATAACTACACGGAAATCTGTATTAATTAAATTGCTGCCTGACCCATTAGCTCTAGCCTCTTATTGGCTAACTCTCACATCTTGATTCAACCCATTTCTAATGATCTATTTGTCACCATGAGGCCGTGGCTTACTGGGAAAGATTCAGCATATCTGACTTGGCAGCTTCATGGCGGGCAGCTCTCTGCTTGCCTTCTTCCTCCCAAAATTCTGTTCTGTCTACTCCACCCACCTACAGGCTGCCCTATCAAACGACCATGGCAGCTTTTTTATTCAACTAATGAAATCAACACAAATGCAGAGGGACCTCCTACACCACCAATCCAAACTGGGCATTTAGAAAATCAGACAGTGAATCACATACTTTCAATATATAATGGCACAGAATGGGCATTACAGTTTCATAAGGAAAGAATAGAAGTATAGTAAGGAAACTCTGGACCAAAGTAAGACTAAACTGAATGGGGAAAACACTAAATTCCCTTGCTCTGTGTCTAGAGTAAAAAGGCTTACGTGTTTCCATCCTTTGAGCATCGCTGCCTGCAAGATCCAAACCTTGCCCCCATCTCCTCCTGTCTCTCGGGCTCATTTCACGTGAGATCTCCTTGGCACCTATGCGAAGGCTCTTGCATTTCCATCTTAGAATCTACATCACAATTGAGACACCACTGTCCCAGCCCCCAACTTCACCCAAGGTCTTCTCAAGACCTCCACGCAGGTAGTCCCCTACCACAAACCTGGGCTCAGTGGTTGTCTGAATCAATGGAGGAAAATTCCATGACCCCATAACTTATGTTTCCTTCATGACTCTAAAGCCCGTACCACATGTGAGGCAGGGCCATTGCGCGCACAAGCAAGCTCATGCAAACTCACAATGAGTAAGCAAAATTGGCCAAGACGAACTGTTAGCAGACCAAAAGCATGGTAACTAATGATGGGTGCTCCTAGCCAATCACAACAAGCCAGCAGTGACCGCCAGTTTCAAAAGGACCAACCAGAAACGTTCCTACAGCAGTTTAATTTCCCTAACCCCATAACCCCACCCCCAACCTGCTTACAATGAAGAGCTTCTGTATTGGAATCTCCTGGAGTCTGTGCCATTGACTTCACATAGTCTCACCCCCTGTCTCCCAGGAAATAGGGATTGCACATCAGGCAGCAGCAACAAGCCCACTAAACTACAACTGGCACCCAAAGTGGATGGACCTTTCACTTTTGCTCACTTCTGTCCTCTTTACCCTCTTTTGGGCAGTTTTATTTCTTGCGTTTTGTCTGCCACTCCATCCCGACTCTCCACTGGCGTCTTGAGTTCACCCTCTTTGGCTGTTTTCACAGAGTTGACCCCTATTTTCATTTTCTGAGCCTTTGGTGAGTTGGGGCTTTCTTTCCTATACCTGTATTTTCTTTGTTTTCCCCTGTTTGTCTCCCTGGTTAGGAACTCTCCATCATGACTTGGTTCATCCCGGTACCTCCAGATAAGAGCTGATCACCCAGGAGGTAGAAGCAATAAAGGACCCTCTGACAGGTCCTTTTCACCCGGAGTCGCTGTGTGAGCATTTGGCCATGGCCAAACAAACCACAGAAGTCCCTTACTAAAAGCAGCATACTAGGTGCGCAAACGCTACTTCAAAGCCCTTTCCCTCCATCCTAGTCCTCATGCGAACTCCCTCAAGGCCTGAGAGCAACTGGCGACTTTTGCCTGGGGCCACTCTTTGGGACTGTCTGAGGCCTCTTGCTTTACAGGGAGTCTCAACTGTTCTTCAGAGTCTGGACTGTTGGACTTCCTCTCCTAGTCTCTCTTCTCAATTAACCCAGTTACGTGACCACCTATTAAAGAGCCATCAGGGAGGTGGCTGGTCTCTTAATTCCTGGAAAGGCTTTGGCCATTTGACTGTGGTTGAATCCCCTTTCCCTTTCGGGACTGGAATCTTTTCAGACAGCGGCTACTTCCCCTAGCTTGACCCTGGAGCTGAGGGTGGGAATCTAGATGCAGTTGTTGCCGCTCATCTCGCATCTTCTGGCCACTTTTTTCTTTGCTGCCCCTCCTCACAGGCTCCTCCTAGGGCCCATCATGAAAGGTGCCCCTTCCCCAGAGGGGAAGCTTTGACCTGATTTACCCTTGCCCAGCTGTAAACATTTAACTAGAACTTGCACCACCTGTGCCCCATTGGCCCCGTTGGGACCTTTCAATAAGGCAGGCATAAACCCCAGGGGATTGGTTCCCAATGCTCTTTGACAGATGGATGTCACTCATTATGCCCTCTTTGGCAAGCTTAAATATAATACATGTAATTATTGACACCCATTCCTCTTTTGTGTATGCTTTGTCCCAAAAGAGGAGAAGGCCACACAACCGATCAAGGCAGTAAAGACAGCCATGTTGGTTATAGGGGTACCCTGGGCAATAAAAACTGACAATGGTACAGCTTATGCCTCTCAAACACTTAAGGACTTCTTACATAGCTGGAAAATCAAACACTCAAAAGAGATTTCCTATAATTCCCAAGGCCAGGCTATTGTGGAAAGAATAAACCATTCCCTAAAAGGAGAGCTGGCCAAGATCTCAGAAAATAAAAAGGATCCTCACCAAGCCTTGGAGGAGGTCCTCTTCAAAAAAGTTTCTTGGCCTTTGATGAGGAGGGTGTTAGCCCTACTTATAAACACTGGACTTCCTTCCCCCAAGGAAACTCCACTTCCACTAGTAAGATGGAGAGGTCCCCTAACTCATGCCTGTTAACAAGAGGGTGAGATTATGGTTGTGTGTTTCCACAGAACCAAATCAAACCAATATGGGTGCCGAGTCGAGATATTCGGTGAACCACAGACCAGAAAAACAACCCAGATGACTCCTCACTGTGCTAATGCTCCTACCCTACAATAATTGAACTGCCCATATTCTGGGATTATTGCATTTCTCATATCTGGCCGTTTGTTAGAGGGAAAACGAATTTATTCATTTGGATGAGAGCACCCTGGGCTAATGATTCGATAAGCCCTAACGAATTTTCCTGCAGAAATCCCACCCAGGTCAATAGGCCAACGTTTGGCAATTGGCCCCTCTATGGAAATCATGCTTGCATAGACTTTAGACTTCTCTTATTCTTACGAGGAGGCAATTACCATAATGGAACTTTTAAGAGCAATAAATCATTTGAGGACTCTGTCCAAATAACACCAAAACCAAATTTTACTTTCAAAGGTACACCCATCTGTGTCAAGCTCCCTTTGTTCCTGTTACTAACTAATGCTAAACTAACATCTATAAACTTCACAACAAGCCTCTGCATGCCGGTTGCCTGCTGGAATCCTAAGGAAGCCTCTCCTGTGGTCCTGGTATGTATTCCTGCATTCTTAAAGATGCCTGTCTTCAATGTTACCCATTACCATAAGGTAGAGCTTATGAGTCCCGCTAGAATAAAGAGAGACTTTGGAATAACTACAGCAATCACTGCAGTCATCTTGCTTGCAGTAGCTCCAGCCCTCAGCACACAACAGTTAATTAATACGTATTTTCATATGGCCATTATAAATTTACAACAACAAATTGATTTATTAGATGAAGAAAATACAAACCTTTCAATGTTTGGTAAGGGCCAATTGTGATCCTCGATTTCAGTCCCTTTGGTGGCTAATATTTCTGCTTTAGTGTCTGCTACAGCTAAGATCCTGACAACAGTAAGTAAACAAGGAAGCACTCCCGGTGTTAATGGCTCTGGAGTATTCTGGACCAAAATTTCCAGGGGAGGTGCTCCATACTTGACTAACACAAACACAGGAGGCCATCTAAAGCCTTAATTTGTCTAAAAGTCTCCTCCTGTTTCTGCCTTTTTGGAATCTTCAGGAAACCCAACCCTTGGAGGAATGGTAGTCAAAGAGGGGTAAAAACCTGTCTGGTAGGTCAATCTAAGACAGGTACAGCCCAAAGTGCTGTGGGGGTCCCTGACGTGGGGTTATGAAAATCCATAACTCCCACTAGGTTGCCCGCTAAAAAATAAATAAATAAATAAATAAATAAATAAATAAATAAATAAATAAATAAAAAGGGTGAGATGAAGCAGGGCAATAGCTCTAGCACAAGCAAGCACATACAAACTCACAATGAGTGAGCAAAATTGGCCAAGATGACCTTTCAGCAGACCAAAAGCACAGTAACTAATGACACATGCTCCCAGCCTATCACAACACACCAATAGTGACTGCCAGTTTCAAAAGGACCAACCAGAAACGTTCCTGTGGTAGCTTAGCTTCCCTAACCCCATAAAACCCCCCAACCTGTCTACAATAAAGAGCTTCTGTATTGGAATCTACCAGAGTCCATGCCATTGACTGCACATCTTCTTCCCCCTGCCTCCCAGGGAATAGGGACCGCACAACAGGCAGCAGCAATGAGCTCACAAATACTGCACACTGCACACAGAGACAATTAAACTTTCCACCAAGTTCAACTATCAGCTTAGGATGGAGCTTGTTCGCTTTGAATCACATTTGCAGCAGCTTGGTTTTTGTTCCATTCTAGAATCAGAAAACTGACAAGGTGGAAAAGCCCTTCATAATTTTCTGTTTCACAGAAAAGTCTGTCAGGTATGCTAGGCCTATAGACTGAAGATGGATGCCCCAACATTACAGAGAAACTTTGGGTTACTGTCCAGGCAGCCAATTATTTCTGTCATTACTCACATTTTTGGAAGTCATTTGCCTTTTCTGCTTACCAGTTAATAATATTATTTCATTCTTGCGTCTCTGAGGGAGTTGAAGACTAGATAGTTATGGTTATAGTTTTCTTTGTTTACTTGATACAAAAAGCAAATTATAATAGGAATTAAATTAGGTATAAGACTTTGGACTCACCAAGATAGGACAGATAGGGAATATTTTTTCTGAATTTATCATATTCAAGTTACCTAGATATTATTGATATATTTATTGCCTGTATATTATATATAGTTATTATACTCATTGTATATATTTTTTCTTATATTAGCTTAGTCTTCTTTTTTTATTTTAGACAAATGTAGTAGCATTTCATTTGTATTTCTCATCTTGCTTCCTCTGCATCTGGGTAATGACTGCAGGCTGCATCTTTTCTCTTCCCAGAATTCTCCTGTTCTCATTGCTTCACCTCTTCTTCCTGCCTGGCTACTGGCCAATCAGTGTTTTATTAATTTTAATTGTATTAAAACAGTACATCTGACAAATCTTACAAAATCTTTGTCCCACAGCACAGGATCACCATTTTTGGACTGAGGTCAAGGCAAGAGCCAGTGAATGGCTTCTTTGCTTTTTTTTGTCTTCAGGTTAAACCCCTGTTGGGGGAGGCTGCTGCATTTGTTTCCTGGATGCCCCGACTCCCAAAATAATCACATAGAAATCTGTATTAATTGTAATATTGTTTGGACAATAGCTTATTTTTAACTAATTCTTATATCTTAAATTAGCCCATTTCCATTATTTTATATTTTACCATGAGGTTTGTGGCCTTCCAGGAAGGTTCTGGCTAGCAGCTCATGTCTTTCTCCTCTGGTGGCTACATGGCTTCTCTCTGACTTCATCTATTTTCTCCTAGCATTCAGTTTAGTTTTCCTGCCTAGCTTTACTTTGTTAAGCCATTGACCAAAAACAGCCTCTTTAGAAAGCTATTGTTAGACAATGGCAATAAAGCATATTCACAGCATGAAGATGTGGGTAAGGGTGGTTGGGAAATGTACTAGCAGCCTCCTGCAATGAACGAGTGGCCTCTGCAACAGAATGGCATACAATGTGTTCTGAAATGTTTGGGGCTGATGCCCGCCACCCACTTTGGGTCCAGTTGCTTATGTGCCAACTTGGGGTCAAGAGAAAAGTAGCTGAGACCATGCCCACAACTCAGCAGCTACCATGTGGCAAGCAGTGGGATTGGGTCTGCTAGGCGAGCACAGGCAGAGAAGCATGGTAGATTTCTATCGCTATACACAGAGATATTTCCAGACTGCACAGTGCCCTGCATGGCAGATTTAACTTTTACTAGGATGAAAAAGGTTTATATGCTGAACCATGCTTTCCCAGAGTTGAAGTGGTGAGGATGGTTCCCACCCAGCAGTCTCAGAGAGAGTGAGCATGCCTCTGCCATGTTGGACTGCGTGGAGCAAGCAGGCAGGATCACAGAGTTTGTCCTAACCATGACTGCTTAGCATTAAAAAAAAAAGTGGTCCTGGTCAGAAAAAGGATTATAACTATGCAATAAAGATAGATTCAGATGAAAAATACCTCTAAATGGGTAACAGTGTTGGATAAATGTACGTAGGCTTGAGAGAGAAGAAAAAAGTATAGACAGTAATAATATAAGATAGTCATGGGTTAAAGGAGTAAAGATAATAAAATAAAAAAACTTGTAGACAAAGTCATAGAGTAAGAAAGGTAAGCCATGGAAAGAGAGACTATATACAAAAAGTCTGGATTATGTATATTATTATGTTTTCTTTGAAATTTTTGACTGTGAATGAGCTAAGTACACAGAGAGAGAGTTCATTGTACATGCTGCTAAGCTAAACCAACACATATACTTTAAAGGTTTCTTGACTGCAAAATTTGGGTCTAAGGATATGCTGTTTTAGAAAAAAAAAAGTTCTGCTTTTGTTTTCACAGAGGATAAAAACATGTAAAAGCCTTCCAGACTAATGTGGTTTGATGGGCCAACCCCCCCAAAAGATCACCATGAACATCCCCAAAATTTACTTTGCCCAGCAAAAAGCAGGAAGAAGTTTGGAGAGAACTGCATACAAATTCCAAAATATTGTTTATAAATGTTTGTTTTTATTTAAAGGGGGATATGCTATAAAATGAATATTTTGTATTTGTATTGATCCTGGTTTATTGATACAAATTTAAGGTCAATTTTGTTATATGTATATTTCTGCTCTTAATTAAGGTATTGTGTTTGGGCAGCTCATTTAAAAAATGTAATCTATAATTAAGACATACAGGTTAATTGGATAGTCATCTATAATAGTCAAATTTATAGTTATGTTAATCAAGTTTTCTAGATATATAGAGATATATTTCAGTTAGATAGATAATATTCAAATCTTTCAAAGACCTATGGAATATGGCATATAAATGTTATAAGAACTTAGGATTTTCATGACAAAGAGCCTCATCTGCTCCTGGCAGCATCAATCTACTTCAAGAGGATGATAGGCATCAAAGAGGCTCCTTATGGAATTTGTTAGCCATTTGGGCAAGAAACTGTTCTTGCCTAGACTGTTTGATATGCTATATAAACTGGACATGCAGAACCCACAAAAAATGACTAATGAACTTGGATAAAGGTGAGACTGTCCTTCAGGATTCCTGATTCATGAAAGTGTCTGCAAAGACATTCTTCAGGACACAGAAGAAAGTGACTGACAAACTGCCAATATAGGAGGAACTGTCTTTGAAAATTCCTGATTCATGGGAAAGTCTGCCAGATACTGTGGCCCTGTAGGTTGACGATAGATGCTGCAATGATACAGAAGAACTTTGGGTGACTGTCCAGGCAGCGAGACGTCTCTGTCAATTTTAAAGTTTTGAAAGTTGCTTACAACGCACTTCCTGTTTACTTGGGTAATGTTATATCATTCTGGAATTTTTGATGGAATTAAAGAATAGTTATAGTTTTCCTTACATACGATAAAAGATAAAGGAGATATAAATATTGTAATTGTAATTCTTGCTTGATACCTATTTTGTTATATGTAATTTTACTATGTTAAAGTTAAAACCTTCCTTTTTATTTAGACAGAAATAGGAAAGTGATGTGGGATTCCCCTCTGCATGCTGTGAATATGTTTTTTTCTTTTTGCCATTGGTTAATAAATAAGCTGGTTTCAGCCAACGGCTTAACAGATTAAAGATATGCAGGAAAATTAAGTTGAATGCTAGGAAAAAGTAGGCAGAGTCAGAGAGAAGCCATGTAGCCGCCAGAGGAGAAAGATATGAGCTGCTAGCTGGAACCTTGCTAGTAGTCCATAAGCCTCATGATAAAATATAAAATAATGGAAAGGGGTTAATTTAAGATAAAAGAATTATCCAGAAATACACTTAAGCTATTGGCCAAACAATATTACAATTAATGCAGATTTTTGTGTGATTATTTTGGGAATCTGGGTGTCTGGGAAACAAACGAGCAGCCTCCCCCAGCGAACCCCAATTTCATGTCTCTGAGTTTTTGTTTATCGTGCATCATTTATCTGGGTGGATTTTTGCCCTGAGGGAACCTTCCTTCACTCCACTGCAGGTCAGGCCTCTCCTAGCTTCTGTCTCTCTCAGCACAAGCCTTGGCTGAAACATGGAAGTTTCCTGGTCCCCTTTTCCCCTTCAACTCTTTTTCATTGTAGACCTTAATCAGATTGATTACTAGCAACCAGATGACACAATCAATATTATGCTACCTTGAAATCTCATTTGCCAAAGAAATTATCCAATCACTTTTAAATTTAGCTTCAGGTAAATTCTTAGGACAAGGGCAGTGATCAGCCATATTCTTTGCCAAAATATAAAAAGAATGGTCTCTATTTCAGTAATTAATACTATTCCCCTCTGAAACCTTTTGAACTTGGTCTTTACAGTCTATGTTGCTCTCAGCATTGTTTTTTAGCTTCTTCTAGGATGATCCATTTAGCTCTGCTTATAGAGTTCAATTACTAACGTAGTTAAAAGTTCCAAAGCCTTCAACATTCCTCCAAAGCCAGCATGATCAAGTCTGTCACAGCAGTATTCAATGCCCTGGTACCAACCTCTGTCTTAGATGCTTTTCTATTGTTGTGATAAAATGTGATGACTGAAGCAACTTATAAAAGAAAGAGTTTATTTGGGCTTATGATTCCAGAGGGCAAGTGTCCATTACCATCATTGTAGGAAAACAGGGTACCAGGCAGGCATGGCATCAGGTGAGCTGAGATCTCACATATCAAACCTGAAACAGCAAACAGAGAGAGCAAAGTGGGGATAGCATGTATCTTTTAAAACCACAAATCCTATTCTCAGTGACACAGTTCCTCCAGCAAAATCATACTTCCTATGCCTCTACACATAGTGCCACAAACTGGGGACCAAGTATTCAAATGCCCAAGACTATTGGAACAGCTTGTCCAAACCAGCAAAACCCTCATCAGAGCCCAAAGCTGTGATCATAAAAATTACTAAACTGCCTTGCATTGAGCAAAACAAGCCAGTCATAAAAATATGCATATGTGGTTGTTTCATTTATATTGTAGTTAGAAGAGGGTAAAATTTTCAGGTGATATTGGATTCCTCTCTGTAGGCTGTGAATACCATTGGTTAATAAAGGAGCTGCTTTGGGTCTATTGCAGCACAGAAGAGGGCAAGGCAGGAATTCCAAGCAGATAGAGGAGAAAGAAGGCAGAGTCAGAGGAATGCCAGGTAGCTGCCAGAAGGAAAAAGACACCCACACACTGGTACCAGTAATCCACCAGCCTTGTGAAAAAATATAAAATAATAGAAATGGGTTAATTTAAGATGTAAGAGCTAGCTAGAAATACTCTTAAGCTATTGGTCAAACAATATTGCAATTAATGGAGTTTCTGTGTGATTATTTTGGGTTGGGGCAGCCAGGAAACACACTAGCGGCCTCTGCTAACAGAATTGGTGCACCAACATGGGTCAGCTACATCCACACAAAGCCTGAGAAAGCTTAAAGAGAAACTCTAGACACAAAAGAACAGTGTTCAGCGCAGCTTCCTGGTAGTGGCATTTTTTTGGGGGATGGCCTTTTTTTTTTTTTTTTTTTTTTTTTTTTTTTTTTGCTGGCAGTCAGCAAGGCACTTCAGCTCCTTTCTGAGAGGTCTTCCTGACTCAGTGTTGGCAGCAAAAACTAAGCAGCTCCTTTAATAAGGCTTCCTGGTTTGTGCTAGTTACATGAACAGCTCTAGCTTTTTCAGGAGGCCAAGCATTTAAGTGGAGTTTGTGAGCAGAGTGCTACAGGTTAATTGATGACAAAATGGACAGCTGCATCCCTGGAGCTGAGGCAGAGAGACTGGCTTACAAAACTGGCAGTAAACAGATCTCCACCATGTTTATTGGGCAGAGCCAAAAGACAAAGCAGCCTTAGTCTTAACCATGCCACTTAGCATTTTAAGAAGTGGTCCTTGTCAGAAAATTATTATAAATACACAATAAAGACAGATTCAGATTAAAAAGTCCTCTAAATATGTCACAGTGTTGGATAAATGTGCATAGGCTTGATAGAGAGAAGAAATAGTTATTAAATGAAGTAAATGGTTTAAAGAAAAGTCTTTAAAGAGACAGAGTACAGATAGTAATAGATTAAAGGAATAATGAAAAATAAGTCACATAAAGATGGAATATACACAGATAATCTGAATTATGTATATTATTGTGTTTTCTTTGAATTTTTTGAGTGTGAATGAGCTAAGTACAGAAAGACATTTCATTGTATGAGTTACTAAGCTAAACCAACAATGGTATCTTGACTTCAAAATTTGGGTCTAAGGACATGCTGCTTTGGAAAAGAGGTTCTGTTTTTGTTTCCACAAAGGATGAGAACCTGTGGATTCCTTCCAGACTAATGTGGTTTGATGGACCAAGAGCCCCTGAAAGGTCTCTGTGAACCTCAAAATTACTTTGCCCAAAAAATAGCAGGAAGAAGTTTGGAGAGAGAACTATACCCAAGTTTCCCAAATGATTGTTTATAAATGTTTGTTTACATTTAAAGGGGATATGCTATAGAGATGAATACTTTGCATTGGTATGGATCTTGATCTATTGATACAATTTTAAAGTCAATTTTGTTATATTTCTGCTCTTGATTAAGGTATTGTATTTGTGTAGCTCATTTAAAAATGTAATATATTATTCAGAAATACAGGTTAATCAATAGTTATCTATAATAGTCAAGGTTGTAGTCATGTAGTTAGCTTTTCTAGATGTACAGGGATATACTTCAAGCCTTTCAAAGACTACAGAATACGGCATTTAAAATGTTTAAAATGTTTCAAGAACTTAAGACTTTTCATGACAATGAGACACATCTGCTCCTGGCAGAATCAGTCTACTTCAAGAGGAAGATAGGTATTGAAGAGGCTCTTTATAACCATTTGGACAAGAAACTGCTCTTGCTTAGACTGCTTGATATTATGCTGTGTGAACTAGATATGCAGGACCCACAGATATGAGACTGTCCTTTATGATTTCTGCTTCATGAAAGCCTTCATGTCTGCCAGACATTCTGCAGGACAAAGAAGAAAGTGACTGACAAACTTCCAATATAGGAGGAACTCTCTTTGAAATTTCCTACTTCATGGAAAAGTCTACCAGATACTATGGGTCTGCAGGCTGAAGATGGATGCCCCAATGTTACAGAAGAACTCTGGGTGACTGTCCAGGCAGTGAGATATCTCTGTCAATTTTAGAGTTTTGAAAGTTCCCTACAATACACTTCCTGTTTACTTAGGTAATGTTATATCCTTCTGGGGTTTTTGATGGAGTTGAAGAATAGATAGTTATAATTATGGTTTTTCTTAGTTATGATAGAAGATAAAGTATATGTGAATATTATAACTGTAATTCTTGCTTAATACCTATTTTGTTATATGTACTTTTACTATGTTAAAGTTAAAAACCGTCCTTTTTATTTAGACAGAAAAGGGGAGTTGATGTGGGATTCCCCTCTGTATGCTGTTTTTACCATTGGTTAATAAAAAATCTGCTTTGGGCCTATTGCAGCACAGAATAGGGCAAGGCAAGAATTCCAAGTCGATAGAGGGAGAGAAAGAAGGCAGAGTCAGAGGGATGCCATGTAGCTGTTGGAGGAGAAAGATGCCTGTGCACTGGTACTAGTAAACCATCAGCTTTGTGGTGAAATATAAAATAATAGAAATGGGTTAATTTAAGATGTAAGAGCTAGATAGAAATATGTTTAAGTTATTGGTCAAACAGCACTGCAATTAATATAGTTTCTGTGTAATTATTTTGGGTCTGAACAGCCAGGAAACGATCAAGTGGTCTCTATATACAGTCAGGTATGGTGGTGTATCCATGGAATCCCAGAACTTAGAAGGCAGAGGCAGAAGGATTATCATACATTAGGGGCCATCTTGGCCAATTTAGCAATTTTCAGGCCAGCCCGGCCTACACAGAATGGCCATATTTTTTTTAAAGTGGTATGTAATAGTATTCTACAACTATGATTTTAAAAGGTAAGGATAAGAAACATTACTTTTAAAAAATAAGTTTTGATTTTAAAAATAAAATAAAAACAATTGAGAGAAATTATTTACACCTGAGGTTAGTGGGGTGTGGTGACAACACTCTTTGTCTTTACTTGGTGGCAATTTCACCACCATCAAATCTCTTCCTTTTCTTTACAGTCCCTGATTCTATTAAAGGAAGTTCAGTACCCCAGTACCATTTCCATCCTTAGTCTATCAAAGGAGAATCTGACATACAGTAAGAATTTATAGGTTGAATCTTAGAACAACATATGAGGGGATTATTATCCCCTTCACATTCTAGTCAATTGTTTCATGACATTTGAGTTGAAAATCACACTCAGAAGAGGATCCATCAAATGCTACTGGTTTAGAAGGGGGCAACAGTGTCAGAGCTTGAGGAAGTTTGTTCCCAGATTTTTGCTTCATTTCTGCTAGGCACAGCTATATAAGTGCATGCCCTAATGCCAACTACATGTGTTTATTGCTGCCTCTTTCATGGGGTTCTACACATCCCTTATCTCCTGTGCTTTTCCTTTGATAAAGTGGAAGATGCGTGGCATTGTTACACTGTCATTTCAGAATGAACTTGCTGTATCTCTTGATGCCCCTTCCCACTATTAACACCATTTAAGACTTCCACACATTAGAACTGTTGTGGCCCATGCATGAGTTAGAACAACAATATGCAAAAACATATCTCGCTATCATGGAGCAGACACCCAGAATGTGAATGACACAGGCCTTCAAGGAAAACTAAGCTCTTTACTGGTCCTTCTGCTTTTAGAAAAAAAAAATATTCCTTGTTATTATCAAGACTTTCCCACATTTTACAAACCATGCATTGAAATATAACATCCTTCCTAAAAAGATCTTAGTTGAAACCAAATTCATAATGATCTCTGCATTGGATGGGAGTGGGTGGGACTCACAGAGGACTCTGGACACAAATAGAAACCAAAGAAGAAGGAAATGGGCTAGAAGGGTGAGAGAAGGGTAAGCCCATAGACAAATTATGCCAGTGTGACCTCTTGGTCTAGAGCAAGCTTGACTGGCACTTCTGAATCTCTCACTTGAACCCCAGATTGTAGGAAGCACAGGGCTCCCTGAGAGAGCCGGTCAAAACATCCAGCAGGACTTCTCTTGCTGCTGTTTCTCTCTTTGAGAAATTCATTCCTCTTTCTCATGGTAATGGAGGGGTTTCCCACCACCAGACTTTCTGCTTCTTGTGTGTTTCTGGTTTTCCCAGGGCTACACTTCAGTTTGGCGAGAGAGTTTGGCTTCTGGGTCCTTCTGACATGTCAGGCTGCAAAGTAAATTTGAGCCAAGAGTTCTTCTGCTTCATTTTGGTTATTTCTGAGAAGCTGGTGTTTTCTCTTCACAGAGGAAATGGGAAATTTCAAAACCCTCAACATTATCAAGTTGTCTGGATATCAGTGAGAAAACAGAAATTATGAAGTATTTCTCAAGTTGTTTGAATAATTTGGTTTCAATATCCTCTACCCCTTGGGAATGATAACAAAAAAATGCCACTTGCCTTTAGAATCTTTTTTTTAAATCAAAATATCTGAATCTCTTTCAGAGAGGTTCCATAGAAGTAGTTCAGTGCCACTGGGTTCTGTGGGGAAAAGGTCAACTTATAACTCTACAACAAGGTGAGGGGGTGGATGGATGGATGGATGGATGGATGGATGGATGGTTGAAAAAGCAAACTGGCATCTATAGACACTAAATTCCACAGAACAGTACCTATTAGTCATGTGTTACTATCCTAGCTTGGTAACCAATTCTTCATCTAACTAATTTTGAGGTTCTCTTTGATTATAAAAGTAATATGATATCATCATAAAAATCCTTGAAGAATAACTACATGTGTTTTTTGGGGGGGTTCACCTTCCTATTTAGCTTCTCTGGGATCATGAATCATAGGCTCAATGTCCTTTATTTATGGTTAGAATCCACTAATGAGTGAGTACATACCATATTCATATTTTTGGGTCTGGGTTACCTCACTCAGGATGGTGTTCTCTATTTCCATTCATTTACATGCAAAATTCAAGATGTCATTGTCTTTTACTGCTGAGTAGTACTCTAATGTATATATATTCCACACTTTCTTTATCCATTCTTCCATTGAGGGGCATCTAGGTTGTTTCCAGGTTCTGGCAATTACAAGTAATGCTGCTATGAACATAGTTGAACAAATGCTTTTGTAGGGCATCTCTTGGGTATATTCCCAGGAGTGGTATTGCTGGATCCTGAAGTAGGATGATCCTGAATTTCCTGAGAAACCGCCACACTGCTTTCCAAAGTGGTTGCACAAGTTTGCATTCCCACCAGCAATGGATGAGTGGTCCCCTTACTCCACAGCCTCTCCAGCAAAGGATATTATTGGTGTTTTTGATTTTAGCCATTCTGACCAGTGTACGGTGGTATCTCAGAGTTGTTTTGATTTCCATTTCCCTGATTGCTAAGGAGGTTGAGCATGACCTTTAGTGTCTTTTGGCCATTTGAACTTCTTCAGTTGAGAATTCTCTGTTCAGATCAGTACCCCATTTTTAATTGGGTTAATTAGCATTTTAAATTCTAGTTTCTTGAGTTCTTTATATATTTTGGAGATCAGACCTTTGTCTGTTGCAGGATTGGTAAAGATTTTCTCCCAATCAGTGGGTTGCCTTTTTGTCTTAATGACAGTGTCCTTTGCTTTACAGAAGCTGTCCAAGGAGATGTCCCCAGCTTGTACCTTGAGCAGCTGAGGAGAGGGCATCTGAACTGGCCCTATACTATAGCCACTCTGATGAATATCTTGCATATCATCATAGAACCTTCATCTGGTGATGGATGGAGATAGAGACAGAGACCCACATTGGAGCACTAGACTGAGCTCCCAAGGTCCAAATGAGGAGCAGAAGGAGAGAGAACATGAGCAAGGAAGTCAGGGCCACGAGGGGTGCACCCATCCACTGTGACGGTGGGGCCGATCTAATGGAAACCCACCAAGGCAAGCTGGACTGGGACTGATAGAGCATGTAATCAAACCGGACTCTCTGAATGTGGCTGACATGGATGGCCGACTGAGAAGTCAAAGACAATAGCATTGGGTTTTGATGCTACTCCATGTACTGGCTTTGTGGGAACCTAGTCTGTTGGGATCCTCACCTTCCTAGACCTGGATGGAGGGGAGAGGACATTGGACTTCCCACAGGGCAGGAAACACTGACTGCTCTTTGGACTGGAGAGGGAGGGGGACGGGAAGTGGGTGGGGGAAGGGAATGGGAAGGGGGAGGATGTAAAAATTTGTAATAATAATAATTTAAAAAATCCTTGAAGAAGAAGTATAATAAAGAAAAATCAAAATTTCATGCACCTATTTTACAGAAAAGCCTTCGTGTTAAGGGAGGTAGCATATTGGTGCTCTCATGAGATCATACATGTTACACAGCTGCTCTCACTGGGGGTGGAATTTGATATTTAATAAGCTTGAACCAGTTCCAAATGCTCATTCTCTTTTCCTGCTGCCTGCCTATCTGATGTCTCAGCTACCGCTCCAGCACTCTGTCTGCATATGTGATAATGAACTAAACTGAATTGTAAGCCATCAGGAAGAAAGAAAGAAAGAAAGAAAGAAAGAAAGAAAGAAAGAAAGAAAGAAAGAAAGAAAGAAAGAAAGAAGAAAGAAAGAATATTTGTTGGTAGTTGGTGATATTATACATTTACAAATTGACATTCTAGGAATTACAAATTAATTGCTCCTCAAACTAAACATTGCTTTCTTAACTTGTTGCCTTTTTTACTTTCGACTTCTGTGGTTATAGCATGAATTCTAATTTGTATTAATAATCAAATCCTAGAATCAGATATAAGGGTTAATGCTGAAGATCAGAGAAGCAGAGTGGCCAGCCACTAGAGAGTTCTTTTATTTCTACTAATACTCAGAACAAAGGGGTGGTCCTTTCTTCATACTACATCTCCAGACTGTATCTATCTCCACCAAACCTCAAACTGCAACTGTCTCTACCAAACCTCAGACAAAGATGAGTTCCTGTCTCCTCTTGCCTTCCTCTCTCTGCCCAGTCTTATCACTCTTGGCTCCACCTCCCTAGTGCTGGAATTAAAGGCATGGGATCCCAGATGCTGGGATCACCTTTGTGTGAGCTCTGTTTATCTTTTAGACAGATGCAATCTTGTATAGCCCAGGGGTGGCCTTGAACTAACAGAGATTAGAGGTATGTGCCACTACTCCCTGGTCTCTAGTGGCTACATTCTCCACTCTGATCTTCAGGCAAGCTTTATTTGTTTAAACACAAACAAATATTACTACATGAGGTCACATGAAAGAAAAATGAAACAAGTCTTAATTTTTACTCTGATATTCATATATGGGGAAAATGGTGTATCCAAAGGCTTTTTCCCTCCTTTAGGGTACAGCATGGATAGAGGGCATTGTGGTTTAGACTCTTAACACATATTGACTGTGTTGCCCAAAGAAAGAACCAAAGGGTGTAGACCATAGAAGTGATGGTGGGGGGGATTGGTTACTCCCTAGCTTGTGGCTCTTCCAAATTGTGAAGAGAGGTAAGAACAAAACTTTGATCATCTTTGATGGAAATTTGACCCATATAGACCCTGTAGTTTGTGACCTCACATGGGGTTTGCTTCATGCTTTCTATTCCCTAGATAGCTAGGGAGTCGGCACCATATGCCCTTGTTGGGGAACCAATGCCAAGTTTTCAAGTCCAGCATGAGGAAGAACTGACTGAGAGTTCATCTCACTGCCCTTGGCTAGTGTTGGCTTCAACCAGACTTCCTTTCATGTTGACAAATGAAGAAGTGAACATGTCATACTGTGCCATAAACAGTACTGTGACAAACGATCCTGCGTAAATATATGCCCATATTCACTATTGTCTCATTTGTAAATGTTCTAGAAATGAAACTTTGAAAAGATACTAAAACAATTTCAAATTCCTTCTTAGGAAGGAGAGAACGGGTATGTTTCTAAATCTCTTATGTAAAATATAGGCAAGGTATCAGATTCATAATAAATCATGCACAAAACAGCTTCCCCAAACCATCCCCATAGTGTTCTTGAGCACACTCAGGCTGTGTACTTCAAGGACAAAAGCAGAGTGCTGAAGACAGTGGGTAGGCAGGCTGGGTACTGTCCTATGTCTCTGCCATGTCCTCACCACGGAACCCTGCACACTTACATCCTAAAGCTGCTGAAGCAAAATGCTATAAGCTAAGTTAGTTCAAACCACATTTGTTTTTTCTCATGGCTCTAGAAGGTAAAATTGTGATATCAAGCATTACCTGGGGTGGGTCTTTCCAGAGCCAAGAAGATGGGATCTGTCTCTAACCCTTTC
This sequence comes from Alexandromys fortis, assembly GCF_014885135.2. Lineage (NCBI taxonomy): Eukaryota > Metazoa > Chordata > Mammalia > Rodentia > Cricetidae > Alexandromys > Alexandromys fortis. The sequence goes on along the minus strand of NW_026067976.1, from coordinate 5,620,619 downwards.
CAAGCCTCTGGTGGTTTTTTAGCAGTGACTGCTCCCCTTGTTTCACAGAAAGCCTTTTCTCTCTGCCCTTGTATGGTCTTTCTTCTGTATCCAAATTGCCCTATTTCTTGTTTATTTGTTTTAATGAAACCAATACGGTTAAATTAAACTGTTTTTATGTTGCTGTGTAAAATACCCCAATAAAGGCAACTTAAGGAAGAATAGAGTTATTTTGGCTCACAGCTCCAGAGGGCTGCCCTCCACCAAGGCAGGGAAGACATAGGCAGTAGATCTGGAAGAAATGGCAATAGGAACTAGAAGATGGCTTGTCACATTGTGTCCATAGCCAGGAAGCAGAGTGAAAACTGGAAGTGCTGTCAAGCCATAAAGCCTCAAGGCCCAACTTTCGTGACTACTTCTTCAAAGATCTCCACCCCTGAAGGTCCCACAACTCCCTCAACCCCCACGACCATGGTGAACATGTGTTCTAATGCCCGAACCTTGGGAGGGGGGGTGTCACATTTAAACCACAATACCATTGAAAGGAATTCTCTGTTCACCTTTCCCAAATGAAGTCATAGCCATAGAACATTGAGATAAGAATATCAGTAACAGTGAGAGGAAACAGAATTCAGCCCACGAGACCTTGGTAAGTGGCAGAGAATATGCCCCTGCACTTTGTTCTCAGATCAGTTCCCCAGGGACAGCACTGCCCTGTTCATTGTTAGAATTCACTCCAAGCACCAAACAAATGGAAGGATGGGTAGGTGGCAGAAGGTTTTCTCAGTGCTGGGTTTTTGGTATTTGCTTAGAAATACTGGTAAATTATCAACTAAAGTGTTTGCTGTGATTTTTTTTCAATACATTTACGTAGGAGATATAGGCACCTGAGCTCAGCTAGACTGATGTGGGATTCCCTTCTGTATGCTGTGAATATGTTTTATTACCATTGGTTAGTAAAGAAACTAATTTGGCCAATAGCTAGGCAGAATAGAGCCAGGTGGGGAATTCAAGCAAAGATAGAGGAAAAAAGAAGGCGGAGTTGGAGAGATGCCAATAGCTGCCAGAGAAGCAAGATGTGAGGTAACAAGCCATGAACCTCATGGTAAAAATATAGACTACTAGAAATGGGTTAATTTAAGTTGTAAGAGCTAGTTAATAATAAGCCTGAGCCAAACAGTTCGTAATTAGTAATAGCCTCTGAGAGGTTATATGGGAACTGGTGGGCAGGAGAGAAACTTCCAGTTACACTGGGCAGAGTCATGTTCATGGGTTGGCACAGTCATGTCCTTAGGCTCCTCCAGCCACCCAAGGGACAGACAAGCTCTTATTGGTCAAGGGGCCTGCTGCTTTCCCTTGTCCAGCTTCCACCAGGCAGCCTTTGCCAAGACACCAACCTCTTTTTCCCACAAAGCCCACTTTGGAGGTTGGTGCCTGCCTTCTGCTGCAAATGTGTTGTTTCAAAATTGCTGATGCTTCTTTTTTTGGCAGTGCCAGGATCTGGTGCCAAGGCTGCCCATTTGAGCAAGCTCTCACTACATACCAGGGCTGCTGAAGATGGACCTAGAGCCAACCAAACACAGGAAGTGAAGCCCTGGGCATCAGCCTCTTCTTTCTCTCTCTCTCTCTCTCTCTCTCTCTCTCTCTCTCTCTCTCTCTCTCTCTCTCTCTCTCTCTCTCTCCCTCTCTCTCTCTTACACACACACACACACACACACATACACACACACACACCAGAAACCCAATCAGTACTCAAAGAAACTTTTAAAAGGAATAAAAATCACTCAATCTCTTTGATGCTATTCAAAGGTTCCTTTTAAATCGGAGACAGCACATTCTAAATTCCTAACACATCTGGTGTCACCAGCTCTCCCCCTACCCTCTAAACCCTCTTAATTCCATAATTTAGCAGGTCTGAAGACACAGAAAGATCGCACTAAGGTATAATTGGGTATCTTGCCCAATTCGAGTTGGATGTGATGCCCATCTTAGCCTGGTGACTGGTCCCCTGAGCAGAGAGAAAAGGTTTGGTGGCAGGGGAATGAGGACTCAGCCTTGGACGGGAGAGCAGAGCTGCCTGTGGGAAAATGTTTGCTATCCATTCTGCCCTGACACTCCAGGAGCAGAGCACAATTCCTTTTGTGATTGGAGGTAATGCAATCCACAGGAAAATCAATGTGGGCTGACAGGAGCCTCACCCAGCTGATCTGCAGACCCGGGACCCTGAATCACAGCAGGCCGAAGGCAGGTGGCAGCCAGGCTGTTTCTGCTGCCTCTGGGAGAGGGTAGCTTTGCAGAGCTCACACCCCAGGGTGCTTCTGACTCCCAGAGAACCTGAGGACTGACTGAGCAGCCCGGGATGGAGCCGCAAAGAAGGGATGATAGTAAAGAGGCAGGCACATCCTGCAGGACTCCTGCAGGGAGACGGGAGAACCTGGGACTGTAAAGACAGAACAAGAGGGACCTAGGTGGACGAGCACACACAGGCTTCAGTGTCCAACCACTCACCTTATCACTCCCTACTTTTTAATTTAAAAATAAAATCAGACTACGTTCCCACCCACCACTTCAACACATCCATGCAAAAGAATTCTCCAGCATAAAAAAAAAAAGCCGGAGACTCAAGGAAAAAAATAACTCTCAACACCCCAAAAACATCTGTGCATCTGCTGGCCTTTCTGCCGCTTAGTTCAGCTGACTTCAGCACCCCCACAGCAGCAACGGCAGCAGTTAGCAGGTGTCACCCCAATATGGCTGTGTACTGCTTCTCCTGATCTGGAGACATAAATCAGAATAATAGGTCCGTGCTATCCCTGCCCCATAGGTCCCCTTCATCGAAGTCACAGCACTGACAGCCTTCTGGCTCCTGGCTGTTTGCCTTCGAGCACAGCCCTGTAAACACCACCCCTTAACTTTGGGGATGCTTTTCTGGAATCCACGTAACTCCTCTGTGAAGGCGTAGCATACGTGTGTCTGACAAGGCATGTGGACCATGGCATTGGGGAAAGTGATGGGCTGAGATCCAGAAGGCAGACTTGGACCACCGGGAGGGCAGGAGAGTAGTAGTCATTGCTGCTCATCACAAATCCCTGCCATCAGCAGGTGACTGCCGAGGCCTAAGAGCGAAAGGCAGAGAGTAAGAACTCTCAGACCCTTCTCACTGATAAGAGAAACAGGTTCTATACGGCGCTGCCTTTCCCGTCTCCTCTTCCGTCTTGAGGGTCTCCTGTCTCCCCTGCCAGCTTCCTGGCAAAGGCTGCGTACTTCACCCACCATGTTCCTGGCATAAACCTACGAGGCCAAAGAAGTGGTGACCTGAAGCTCGGCTTTCCAAAGCTTGGGGGGCACTTCTGAACCTGAGCTTGGCTCCGCTTTGCTTCCCCTGTGCAGTCCCCACTCTGCAGTGGAGCTGACAAGGGCTCTGGACTGCAGGACAGCAGGATCCAATAAATCCAAGGCCTGTCTAGGTGCTTCATTTATCAAGAGGCCTAATTTACCCGGGCCCTTTAGACTAATTGCAGATTTGCAGAAACTGCTGAGAGTGTAGAACCGTGCATCGTGAGTGTCCCTTGCCATATTTCTGCTAATGTGTTTCATCTGGAGTACATAAAGAGGCAGGGATGCTGATTTTAGACACAGCACTTTGGGGCTAATCCAGCTAAATGATTAGCCCTAAAATTCTGCAGTGATGTCATTTTCCCTACAGTGCTCTGCCGGTCGGCTTGTTTGCTTTATGGTGAGAAGTATGTGCTGCCCCCACCCCACCCCATCCCACCCCCGACTCACATCACAGAGAACTCCGCTCTCTCTCTCTCGGAGGCTGACACCAGCAACAGCACCAAGTCTCCTCGCTGCTTGCGTCTGTTCCAGATGACCTGGGCTGCCAGCAGGGGCACAATAAGAGCAATGTCCCTTCTCTTTACAGACTCTAAGATCAATGCTTCTCTCCTCTGCTGTCCCACACAAACCCGTGAGTTTCGAGTTCTCCTTCCGAGTGAGGAACAGGACTGTAGGTAGGGAGTCCCGACTTTGTCCATAGTTGTGTGAGCACATGCTCTCGGCTCCATCTGTCAGAATGCCAGTTTCCTCCTCTACCAATAGACAAACATTTTTTTTTTGCTGGATGCTTCCCAACAGCCAGGGAAGGGATTAGCATAGAACTCTGAGTCACTCTGCTCCAGTCCCTTGTCTGTCACTTCTTTACCTTACTCCCCTGCCCTTTTTCTGTCCAGGCATGGGCAATCAAAGCAGCCTTGCGGGGCTCCCCGACTGAGTGCTCTCCCAGTGGCTAGCTCCATACTCTGTACACCACCAATGCTCAGGGAATAGTGACTCGCAGTGTGTTTAAGAACGAAAATCTGGGCTTGCGGTGTGGTCTTTTGGTGACTTTTACACTCTCTGAAGTTATTTTTTTTTCCCAGTAAATGTGTGTAACTACATATATTAAATTTGAGTATATAGACACAAATTCCTAAAGTCAATTAGACTGTCCAGGTTTCTTTGCTACGTTGTGCAGAAGGGACGGAATATCCTCTTCCACACATTGCCCTGGCCTTCACAGATTATAAGTGCATATCCCATTTGATATTTATAATGAACCTTAACTACATGCTAAGTACCTGCCAGATACTCTAGTCTAAGCACTTCAAAGACAACAAACCATTGAGTCTTAACCACAGCTCTCCAAGGCAAATGCAAGATCATCTTGCCTCTGAGAAGGCAGGAGTATATTGACTAGGTCAGTTTTCCCAAGATGCACAGCTGGTGCGTGGGAGACCAGAAGTTCACATCTAGCCCCAGTGACCCCAGAGCTGGTCCCAGCAGCCAGGGCACTAACCAGAAGCAAAGCCACCTCAGAGACACTTGCTAACAAGGTCACAATCTAGCAGTGGTTTTTTGAGTCAGTGGCCTCCAGAGCTGAGTTCTCAACCTTCCTAATGCTGCTACTTCATAACTGTAATTTTGTTACTGTTAGGAAGATCTTGCTACTATTATGAATTGTAATATAAGTCCCTTTTGGAGAGAGATATTTGCCAAAGGGGTTGAGACTCACACATTGAGAACTGCTGCTTTAGCAGATACCTTCATCTTGTTGCCCTGTTTGGAGGAAGAAGAACCTTCAATGTGAGCTTGTAAAACCAGTGTCCATGATGGGACTGCTGGGCCCATAATCTCCAGAAGCTGGCTGTGGTTCACTGTGTGCATGGGGTTCACACGTGGGCAGAATAAATAGGTTGTTCCTTAGACACCTTCACAAAGCCTTTGCTCTGCAGAAAAATGCTATAACACAAATCTTCAGCCCAAAGAAGAGTTAACTAGCAGCCCAGGAGGAGTGCAGGGTGAAGCACTCCCCCTCCTCTGTGTTCCCAAAGTCTGGGTGCTAAGTCATCTCCGTAATTGGCCTGCGTGGTGGGAGTGTCTGTCCTGATGGCTCAGAGCCTGAAGCCGAGACACACCACCCAAAGCCACGGAGGAGGCAGCATTTGTCTTGAATCTCCTATCTCCTAGCAAGAGCAGGGGGCACAGGCCAAATGACATGATGGATTCCTCACGCATCATACCATAAATTCACCGAGGGCCAGGCGCCATGGGTCTTGCCTGTGTCAGCATGCCAACATGCAGCCTCAGGACCATAACGTAGTGTTCTAGGGGGAGGCTGAAATTAATGAAGCTCTGGCTGACATTTTGAGCACGCACACACATATCTCAAGATTATCCCACAAGTATATTTCTTGTGGAGAGAGTAGTTTTTCCATATTAAAAGATGGTATTAACCTTCAATAGTCCATCACTTGCTTTAATCCTCTCCACCTGTAAATATTTCAGATAATAATATCGCACCGGTCCTGCCTGTGTCTTGCAAATGTGGCTTACATCCAAATGTAGGAGGAAATGGCAGGGTTATAGGTGTTCTATTTCAAATATCCATCAAAACTAAAGTTGTGCATGAGAACACGTTGACTTTGGAGTCTTAAAGGTCTACGTTCAAGTCCTAGCATTTGGGCTACTAGCCCAAGAGTGTTGGAAAAGTTGCTGGTCAGCTCCCTACCCACATGTATAGATCCCTACCAAAAAAAAAGCTTTTGGATAGTCAACCTGTCCAGAAGATTTGCTGGTTTGTACTTGCCTGCCCAAGGCTTTGCCTTTGACCACTTCTACTGCCTCAAGCATCCGCTGCGGTCCTCTTTGCCTGGCCTCTTTTGGCTTACCAACATCATTCATAAAATTAAAAATCATAAAATTCCCTCTTTTCCTGGCTTACGGTTGAGAGATCCACCACATTCCAGTCATGGAACAGAAACACAGTGCTGTCTGGGGTGTCTGGCCAAGGGTCTGGAACCAGAAGTGCAGGCTGACAGCAAGAGTGACCACTGTTCCAATTGTAATTGCATGTTCATTTGACTTGTACCGAGGTTTTCAACCCTAGAGACAACTTTTAGAAGATAGATCTGTGGACTGCCTCGTAGACACCTGGGTTTCTGGTTCTTCTGAGTGAGGATAACTGGACAGGCAGAGCAGTGTTCACGCAAGCACCAGTCAGCAGGGCCTGTGACAGGCAAGGGGCTGTTCCCTCCAGATGGCCTGGCTCTTTGCTCCCAGGTCTTGGCCAGCATGAGCCCTTTCTGTTCCTTGAATACTACTGTTCCCTTTGGCTTCTGTGTTAGCAGGATGGATGGTAGCAGTGTCTAGACCTTCACTTCTTGAAGTGTTATGTCTGAAGCAGCAGCACCCAGGAGTATATAGAAGTGCACAATCTCAGGCCCTACCAGACCTGCTAATGTCTGAATTCACATTTCAGCAAGATCCCCACCTGGTCAGTATGCACACACAACAAAGCTACAACCAAATTCAATCAGCTGCCTGCTTTTAGAGAGTAAGTTGTTCTGGAACACAGTGGCTATTTGTTTCTTTATTATTGATAGCTGCTTTCTCTTAGAAATGCAGAACTGAGTAGCTGAAATACCATCTAGGACTTGCTATCTGGCTCTTTATAGAGAGAATTTGCCAACCATGGTGTACAAGAAAGCTTCAGGACACACTGCAGACATTGCTGAAGGAACAGACACTCAGATTTTCATATCTGCCTCTTCTTCTTTCTTCTTCTTCTTCTTCTTCTTCTTCTTCTTCTTCTTCTTCTTCTTCTTCTTCTTCTTCTTCTTCTTCCTTCTCCCTTCTCCTCCTCCTCCTCTTCTTTCCCCTCCTCTCCTCTTCCTATTCCCTTCCCTCCTCCTCTTCTTTTGATGAGAGCTCTTTGCTTTTATTCTGAGATTCCTTGCATAGTGAGGGTCTGATCACCTTGCAGCCTCCCAGCTTTCAAGACTTTTTCTCCTTGTTAAATCTTGTCCCCATGATTTTTTCTCTTTCCCCCCTGTATTGGAGTCTTTCATCTTGACTCAAGTTTTTGCTCCACTATTTGGCTGAGAAGAGAGGTGGGTCCCAAAGGCCCCACAGGCTGGTCCTGCTGGAAAAACAAGTCTTTCACCCACCCTGACCCACTGTGCTTCTCTATACCCGTATGTTTCTAAAAGCACAGATTTCTCTTCTGATCTCCCATCTATATGTTCAGACCTCAGAACACCAAAGGCAAAGAAGCATCTTGCCACCTAAGGGCACCTGGCCATCCCAGACCACGGTTGTTGTACCTAACTCACCTAAAGCATCTTGCCCTTCTGCATTCACCATAGGGTAGAAAGCCTTAAAAACAAAACAAAAAAAAAACAGCATTGCAGTATGGATCAGTTTTAAGCCAAAAAAGTGTCTAGATCCATACACAATTTCCATATGTGTGTCTGATGGTGTTTCAACTGACCAGTCAACAAAGATCTTTCATCTTCAAAGTGGACCTCAGGGTTTTAGGAGGTTTGCCAGCTGGCAAGGTGTGCACCACATGGGCTAACACCCTCGGGAACAGGAGCTTCAGGTGCGCCTCAGGATTTGCACAGTCCCCGCGGCACAGCCCCACCCTCCTCACTTCTAAGTGAGGAGACCAGAGACCCCAGGCCATGCGGTTTTTCACTTGGGTTCTGCTGTCTTCTCCGCTGGCCTCAGGTTGACTCTTGGACTATTCAAGTGTGGTTCCACAGGGGAAGATGCCACAGACCATCCTGAAAATTCTGGGTACTTGTGAGCCAGCAAAGGATTCCCCAGCGTGTTCTTTAGTGAGTACACTTCTCTGTTGGGGAATCCCTCTTAGCACGTTTTCTGCTTCCCATTTCTTCCCTCTTTTCTGAGAAGCGTCTTCGCCGTTCTCCCTTTTATAACCCTTCCATCCCAGAAGATGCCCCTCACCTATCATCACTCTCTGTATTAGTATCTACAGCCTTTTTGACTCTCCCCCCTAATCCTGGTTTCCTGTGCTTAAAATCATCACCCTTGAACCACTTCCAAATTCCTAACATCCAGATGTGAACATCCTTTGTATTTTAAAAATTACATAAAAATATACATAGCAAATACAAGAAAAGAGTGGCCATATAGGTGTTAATTTACCCTATTATGGACAGACTCAGCCAGGATGTCATCTGAAGGGAATGTTAGAAAAACAGTGAGTGTAAGCCTCCAGATCTGGCATTTCCCCTGTTACTGACTATTGTGGAGCCAGTGAATGAAGGCAATAGTTGACAAAAACCTATACAAATAATAATGGTAAATTTTATGGCAATATTCTATTCTTAAGTTGTGAAATGTTTTGGACTGAGGTTTCCACACATCAGCTCTCTCATTCCTTATTATACCGCTGGGAAGATGACCCTGAGGATGGCCATACTACAAGTGAAGGAACTAGAACGCACAAAAATTACATACAAATATGTACAAAGCCTCTGATAACACCCAGAGGCCTTATCATTTTATCATTTTACTACAAATGAATAGAGATATTTTTCCAGAAGCAAGGGATGTTGAGAATCTATTCAGAGACAAGGGTTTTTTTTTTGTTTGTTTGTTTGTTTTTCTGATTCTCCACCAGACCTCAGCACTTAGCAAAGTGTCTGGAAGACAGTCAGTACTGGCCAGTACTTGATGAATCAATCTCACTATCAGCATGAGCGTGACATCAGGATGGGGACAGTATGAACATGACATCAGGACAGGGGTGCAGCACAAACAGAGATGCACTGTGTTGTAAGGAGTTACAGACTCTTGCCAAGACCTGGAACCATCCAGAAGACATTGGAAATTGCTTTTATGGGCTCAGCCAGGACCTGAATCATAAGCTCTCAGCGGCAGGGGGGGGGGGGCTGGCTGCTCCTTTGTTTCCTCTTGTATAAGGGAAGGGGACCTTTATAGCTCATACTCCTTTGTGCTTCCTGTCTCTTGGCTCTGATGGGGCTTAGCTCCAGAGAGGCACCAGTGGGAAATCAGGACATGGGAGAAGGAAGTGGGGTTTTGATTTCCCAGCTCTCTTGCTGCTACTGCAGGGCCACCATAGCTGTGGCTCCTCAGATGGCCCTCTCTTAGCTACCATCGCCTTCCCTTTCCTATCTGGAATTGTTCCTTCCTTGCCTCAAATTCTCCGTTTGAATGTGATACTTCCTGCTCAGATGCAGACTGGCACTTCATTTAAACAGGGGGTTAAACATCCGCAGGACGTGATACAAGGGCAGCACTGTATCCCCCTTTCCACACATTTGCCTGGGGGGACCACCCTACTGCTTAGGCTAGCCGTGGGCACGTTTTCTTTGAGCCAACTGGCTGTGGCAACCCAGATGTAGTTTGTCATATTTTATTCAAAGTAAAAAGTCTGGGCTGGACCACTGTGAGCCTGACTTTAACAATCCTATTACGACAAATCCCGCCCCTTCTGGGGTTCCACATCCAAATTATATATAAAAAATATGTTAACAATTTATTGCAAAGCCAATCTGTTCAAGATAGCTCCCTTCCCTCATGCCTTGCATCCTCGAAGGTTGGGGTATGGGTGAGAGGAATATATAAGACTTATGGGAATGTGGTTGGGAAGGGAGGGTCAGAATTCTCTCCAAAGGCAAAACTCCAGTTTCAATTACTTCCCCCAAACCTCAAAGCAAAAACGACTCCCAGCCCCAGGCTTTGCTTGTTTTCTGCCCAAGTCCAGTAAATCAGCCCATTCACAAGCCCTCAGCCCAGCATCTGATGAAACAGACCCAGGCCCTAAAGAAACCCAGACCGAGAAAGCCGTTTTCAAACCCTTCAAACCCAGGCTAGTGCGTGCGAACCTTGGCCAACCTTTCCCAAGTGCTTGGCCCAACATGCAGGTCTGTGCCTGGTTTAGGGTTTCATAGTGGCAGTTTCAAAGCCGTCTCATTATTACTGATGACCGGGCTTGCTGAGAGTAATAGTGTTTTATAGCCCACTGAGCAGAGGGCCCCAGGAGCGATGGGGGATTTGCTGCCTCTGAACCCCTGCGAGGCACCAATCATGAAGTGGGCGGAGGCCGCATGCTTAGCTGAAGCTGAATCATGTGGAGGCTGCAAAGAGCAGGCTGTCAGCTCCTATGCGCCTCTGCAGCAGCCTAAGCTGGAGCAATGAACCAGGCATGGCCACGACACTCACTGCCAACCAGTTACAAGAAGCTGTGTTCAGATGCCGTGTATTTGGGGGCAGGAGGTCCCCAAATTATCAAGTGTCCCAGTGCCAAATCAATTTCTTTTTTTTAATTTAATTTTATTTTTTAACTCTTTAAAACAAAAGCTAAATTGTCCATGCTAGCTTTGAATTCACTCTGTAACCTAGGTTGACTGAGAATCTGTAATCCTCCTGCCTCAGCCTCTCTAGTATCTGGGATTACAGACTTGTGTTATGAGGCCCTGTGTGTGTTTGTGTGTTTGAGTGTGAAATGCCTCTTGTAGGCTCTGGGGTCCATCTTAGTCCTCAGCTGGCGGTTGCTTTGCAAAGGCTTAGCAGATAGAGCATCATTGGAGGAGGAGAGTAACTGGGGCAGACACAGATAGCGTGGGAGCTTTAGCCTGGACCGCTATTCCAGACTGGGCATCCTCCAGAGAGGAGCTGCGTCTCCAGGATACCTTTCCAACCATGATGGACTGTATTCCTTTTATTACAATCCCAAATAAATTCTCCCTCTTTAGATTGTGTCCCATGGGTATTTGGTTACTCTTTTTCCCCCAGTGTTCTATTTTGGGGGTCAAAGCTAGGGCCTTCCTTCCTCCCTCTTTCCCTCCTTTCCTTCCTTCGTCCCTTCCCTTTCTTCCTTCTTGTATATGTGGAGGTAGAGAAAGAGAGCCCACTTGTATACTGGGCACATGCGTGCTAGGAATGAAGAAAAAGGTTGAAGTCTAGTGTCTACTATTAACTCTCTCTACTTTATTTACTCTATGTGAAGCTTGTCACCCAGTGAATCTAGACAGTCACCTTGCCCTGAGGATGTCTGTCTCTGTCTCTTAAGCACTAAGATTATGGGTGGGTCATCTGGCCCACCTGGCTTTTATGTGGGTGCTAGACAACCAAATGGTGACCCTCAGAGTTGCACAACAGGTGCTCCAACCCCTGGGCTGTGTCCCCAGTCCATGCCCACCTGTGCCCGCCTCAGCTACCCTCCTCCTCCAGCAACGCTCTGTCTGCTAAGCCTTTCCAAAGCAACCACCAGCCTAGGACCAACCTAGACTCCCATGCCTATGAGAGACATTTCACACTCAAACACATTCAAAAAACAGAGATTAAGTCTTGTTTTGAACAGAATGGCCCAGGTGATGAACTCAAATTCCCCAGCCCTAGACAAAATCTTATAATAGAAAAGAGGCAAAGATTTCCTGACCCCAGAGTCAGAGCCAACCTCACCACCTTGTATGGGGGTGGAGAGATTCATACTCAATTTTACATTCTGTACCTTGGTTGTAAGATATGGAAACATCAAAAGCAGGAGTGATGTTTATATATAATCTCATGGTCTGTATATACAATCTCTACAAACAGTTTAGGAGGTAAAATGCTCCTGTACCTCAAGCATGAGTTAAGAGTTTGGAGACCTTCTGCTAAAGGAAGAGAAGATGCATGACTTCCAGTGATGGAGGCAACAGTCACTGGTTACATGGTTTAAACTCCTTAAGCTACCAGCTCCAGATATGGTCAGCTCAGCAACTCACACCATGGAGAACCCAGGTGCTCTCCTCTCTGCTGTCCTCTGTGTGTGACTTGGTCTTCAAGTTAGCTCTTTTAGTGATTCCAAAAACGTCCACAATTCTTCTCGGTGACACACTTGGCAAGAGAATGTTGGAAGAAGACACAATTCCACTTTGTAAGAACAAATGTAACCTTTCCTAGAAATCAGCAAGTTGACACCTCTCACTGGTTGAGACCAAGTCACATGGCCTCTGGTAACCAATCACAGACAGTGAAAAAAAAAAGAATAGAACTGGTGTATGCTTAGGATGCACCCTAGAGCTTGTCTAGGATTCTTTCTTTGAGGGGTTGGTGTTGGAGCACTGACAGAGGCAGGTAGCAGGCCCTTGTAGGTAGTAAGCAGTGACTGTCAAATACACATCCTTTCTCTCTCTCTCTCTCTCTCTCTCTCTCTCTCTCTATCTCTATCTCTCTCTCTCTCCCTAATGTATGCTAACACAATCCTGGAACTTTGGATCATTCCCAATATCAGTAACCTCTCAAACTGTCTACTATGCAGAAATCTGTGTTACTGCTTTCTTAAACTAAAAAACGAGTCTTGTATTCTTTACTGAATGTGATAGTTTTTTTTATACTCACAACATAGATATCCGAATTGTTTTTCTTCCATGAGTATATGTAGTAGCCATTAGAGGTCGACCCACCTTTACCTACTCATGCCTTTGTGAAAGACATGTAGATCATTCTAGATTTTACTGTGTTGTAAAGGTTGCTCTGATTGGACATTGCTGTTCAAGCATCGGAACCACCGTATGTCATTATTCCTGTAGGAAAGCTGCCTAAGGTAAGCACTTCTTAAAAGATTTAGCACCTGGACTGGGGATGGGGCTCAGCAATAGAGTGCTCCCCTAGCACAGGCAAGGCCCAGGTTGGGTTGGAAATCTCCCGCAATGAAGAAGAAACTGCAAGAAAGCACTACACGGCCACTCCCTTGCATCAGCCCTCCCCTTCAGTCACTCTTCGTCACTGCAACTTGTGTTAGAACCCTGTTTGTTTTGTTTTGTTCTGTCTGTATTTCTTCACTGCATCTGGATAGACTTCCAGGGCTTACGGGGCATCTGTATTTCCTAGGTGAATTGCCCTCTTACACCTTTGCCCATTTTTTTTCCTCTCTCCCAGTCCACTGCCAAGCTGCAATCTGTTTCTGTTATTGCTTTCCTGCATATTATCCATTTCAACCCTCTGTGGTTAGGGCTTCCCTGACGTAGCTCCATTCCCATGAGGGCCATAGCTCCTTCCACCCCAAGACATGCATTTTCACCTCCAACAGGAGCCTCGGGGACCAACAAGAGCCACCTTGTTCTTGTAGCTCCTTGGCACCCCCACCCACCATGTAAACGTTGCACTCTCTCCCCATGCTGCTCTCGGAACCGGCTCTGCGACTTCTTGGATGTTCATCAGCGTCTGTAGAGGGCTCTCACACTGCTCCTCTGGCTGGCAGCAGAAAACCAGTGTTCACAGGAAACCTAAGTCCTGTTTTGGAGAATAGGCATCTCTACAAGGACAGCCACACTGACCCCTGTAAGATATTGTCTCTTCTAGGAAACTCAGACAAGACTTGATCATGGGGGTGGCCAATGCCTGGGATAAGCCTCCTGTCACCTGATACCTCCCTCAGCATCAAATTTGAAGATAAAATGGAACTTGCCCCCCCCCCCCCGGCTACCTCCTATCTTGGTTCTCCCTCTCTCTGTCATCACTGATCCTCAAACTCCAAAGCCACATGTATGCCAACAATATAACTAGGGCAAGTAAGTTACTGAATCTCTCTGACCTTAGGTTATTCACCTGAAACACAGAAATGATGATTATGGTCAACTTGACACTAGGGGTAAGAGCTCTAGGCGTACCTGTGAGGCACTGTCTAGATAGCTTATTGGCCTGCATGTGGTGGAGTCTCTTAATTGTGTTATGAAGGGAGGAAGAACCGTACTGAATGTGGGCGGCACCAGTTTATGAGCTAGGCACTGGACTGGATGAAAAAGGACAGAAAGCTGATCAGGTATACCTGTGTTAATCTGTTGCAGTCTGCTCTTGACTGTAACTGTAATGCGACTGACTGCTTCCTGGGTCCTTGACTATCCCCGGTGATGAACCACAACATGGACTGGTGAGTCAAACTTTTCTCCATTAAGTTGCTTTGGTCAGGGTATCTGAGAACCACAACAGAAGAGAAACGGATGCAGATCATAACAATGGCTCCCTGTAGGATTACTGTGAGTTCCTAGACACTCACCACTTGGAGGCAAGCCTCTTACACGACAAGTTCTTTCACGAGTCTGGTATTATTGTCATTACTAGCCAATGCACATTGCTGAGCACTCTCCCCCTCTTTGGGCCTTGGAAGGTCATGCCCTAGGAGTGCAGTTTAAAACAGGAGGCAAAAACGGATACTCTGGGGCAGAACCAAAGAGGGCTAGGAGGAAGGCAGGCCAGCAGAGAGACCTAGTGGCGTCATTAGGAAGGAGAGTTGTGGTAGTTTGAATGAGAATGGCCCCCATAGTCTCCTATGTTTGAACACTTGGTCCCCAGTTAGTGGAACCATTTGAGAGAGATTATGAGGAGGTGCGGCCTTGTTGGGATCGGGTGTGCTCCTGGGAGGAGGCTTTGAGGGTTCAAAAGACTTGCCATTCCTAGTGTGTGTTCTCCACCTCGTACTTAAGAATCAAGATGTGAGCTCTTAGCTTTTCCTATCATCATGTATTTGCTCCATCTGAAGCTATGAACCCAATTCAATGCTTTCTTTATAAACGGCCTTGGACATAGTATTTTATCACAGCAATAGAAAAATACCTAACGCAATAGTAGCGTGTTTTCCATTTCTGTAATGTAGTGTCTGAGATTAAGTAACATAAAGAAAAGGGGTCTATTGAGCCTAACTTTTGGGGGGTTCATAAGCATGACCCTAGTTCTGCTTGACACTGGTGAAGTTCGCCTGACTACATGTGGTGTGGCAGGTGATCCGATGATGGAGCGTAAGTG
This sequence comes from Alexandromys fortis, assembly GCF_014885135.2. Lineage (NCBI taxonomy): Eukaryota > Metazoa > Chordata > Mammalia > Rodentia > Cricetidae > Alexandromys > Alexandromys fortis. The sequence goes on along the minus strand of NW_026067976.1, from coordinate 5,605,541 downwards.
TGGGAGAGATCACATGGCCAGACAAGATGCCCAAGATTCACAGGTCGGTTTTGCCATTCAGAAGCCACTCACTCCTGCAAGAATAACTACGGTGCTTTACAAAATTCGCATGTTTCCTTTCTGAGAGCAGCTAATGGCCTGATTACCTTGCAGTAGGCCTTTCTTCTTGAAGGAGGCAACGCATCACAACTTCACCCTGTTGGAGTCAAGCTTCTATCCCAACGGACACACACTTGAACCATGTACCCAGAAGCTATGGCAGAGGACAATCCTAATAGCATGCATGGGTGCAAATGGCCTATAGAGACCTGCCCTAACATCCTAGAGCCCCAAAGAATATGCAGATTAGCCCTGCAAAGCTAAACAGATTGCCATACGGTGAATGGTCAGCAATGGTCCCACTGGTGACTGTTCAGGACACTTTGTGCTTTTATCCTAACATCATGAAAGGGTGAGGGTATGGAAGCCAGGAATAAAGGCTTCTGAGATGTCTGGCTCCTCAGTTGGGTTTCCCATACTTGATGTGTGACTGCAGTAAAAGCCATGCAGCCTGTGAGGTTAGAAGTGACTTCTTGCTCTTGGAACTCTGAGAGGAAAATGCCACAAGTACCTGCTGGAGGCAAAGGGATATCCTGGAGCATAGTCTGAAGACCTTTATGTGTGAGCCTTCTTCTCCAAGCCCACAGCAATGGCCCAGAAGGTGTTGTGGAGTAATCTTTTTGTACACTGTGAAGATGTATCACTCTGATTGGTTTAATAGAAAGCTGAACGGCCAATAGCTAGGCAGAATTTCCAGACACTGAGGATGCAAGGAAAAAGAAGGGTCTGAGAAGATGCAGAGGAAGCATGACAGGTAGGAGATGAGGAGATGAAACCATGAGCCACACGGCAGCACGTAAAGTTATAGGAACTAGTGCTGGTGGGAGTGCAAACTTGTTGCTGTGGACATCAGTATGGTGACTTCTCAGAAAATTAGGGAACAATCTACCTCAAGACCCAGCAGTACTGTTGTTGGGTATAAACCCAAAAGATGCTCAATCATACCACAAGGACATGTGCTCAACTATGTCCATAGCAGCATTATTTGCCATAACCAGAACCTGGAAACAACTGAGATGCACCGCAACTGAAGAATGGATAAAGAACACATGGTACATTTACACGATGGAGTACTAAATAGCAGTAAAAATAATGACGTCTTGAAATTTGCGGGCAAATGGATGAATCTAGAAAAAGCCATATTGAGTTCAGTAACCCAGACCCAGAAAGACAACTGCCATCTGTACTCATTCATAAGTGGCTTTTAGACATAAAGCAAAGAAAACTAGCCTACAAATCACAATCCCAGAGAACCAAGACAACAATGAAGACCCTAAGAGAGACATACATAGATCTAATCTACATGGGAAATAGAAAAAGACAAGATCTGCTGAGTAAATTGGGAGCATGGAAGTCACAGGAGAGAGTAGAAAGGGTGAGGGGAGGAAGGAAAGGGAGTGGAGAAAAATGTATAGCCCAATAAAAACAATTAAAAAGAAATTAAAAAAGAAAAAGCCAAGAGTGGTGGCAAACAAACAAACAAAAAACCAACTAGTTAGAAACAAGTCTATGCTAAGGTCAAGCTTTCATAATAAATCTCAGTGCCATGATTTGGAAGCTGGCTGGAGGTACAGAAAAAAAACTCATGACAAGAAGGTGCCTAGCAGATGGTTTACATGGAAAGCATCTTGTTTTCAGAACCCTGGGAATCTGGGAAGCCATTCTTTCTGGATCTTGTTGTTGGGAGTTTCTGTCCTGCCTGGTTCCACAATTCTTAAGTCCCAAAGAAATCACACAGAGGTCTATATTAATGATAAACTTATTGGCCCATTAGCTCAGGCTTCTTATTAACTCTTATAACTTATATTAACCCATTATTCTAGTATATGTTAGCCACATGGCTCAGTACCTTTTTCAGTGGGGCAGGTTACATCTTCCTTCCTCTGTGTCTGGGTAGGACTGCAGAGGAATGGGCTTCCTCCTTCCCAAAATTCTCCTGTTCTCATTGACCTGCCTCTCCCGCTTATACTTCCTGCCGGGTTACTGGCCAATCAGTGTTTATTTAAAACATAATTGACAGAATATTGACAATTGTCCCGCACCAGGATCTCATGGTTTCAAGTGTTACAATACTCTTAAAAAGTGACTGAAAGCATGTCAGTATGCCAGCCACCCCTAGAAATGACCCTACAGTGGAATGTACCAGGCGTTAGCAAGTTTAGGTCTTTCCAGTCACATGTGGCTATGGATTTTTAATTCATAAGACAATTCAGCATGACAACATTTTAAAGGAATTTATTAGATGACGATGAATATTGCCATTACTGAGAAATGTTAAAGTGACTTTATCATTGGTGACAATTGGATGGAGTTGGTGGTCTTTCCACCGTGTTCCTCCCCTCAACCTGCTCTTCCAGCATCTGCGTCTTTCAACAAGCTTAGGCTGTCGAGGTTGCCTGTCTTCTGTTCTGCTTCTGGATGTTTGACATTCAAATACACTAACATTTGTCAAAGGAAACAGCAACGAGGCTCTGGACAGCCAGGCTTGCCTTGCTTATGCCATTCACAGCCTCCAAAAAAAGTTACTCTGAAGTGGAATTTTGGGTAAATTGTTTTATATTTTTATGATCTTTTAGAAAATAAAAATCAATACTAACCTCTTTTTACATACAAATTGAGATTCCACATGCCACATTTGCTTAGATTGAAATACACCTATAAGAACGGTTTTGTAAATTAGGTAAACACTAAAAGCATACTCGTTTATTTATGAGTTGACTCAACAGTATTTATTGAATATCTTCTGCGTGCAAATTACTGTCACTCTGAGGATACAGGACTTCAACAGTAAACAAGTCAAAGTCCCTGCCCACCAGGAAACGAAATTGCAGTGGGCCAGGCAGACACAACTACATAATTGCGTAAGGCAGACACAAATATATAATTGCATAAGGCAGCCTCGGCTAACAGAAGACTCTGTTAAAAAAAAGTCTCAGAATGGGGTAGGAGTGGTGAAGAGGCCTGCTGCAGACACACACTACTTAGTTTCTACTGCTGCAAGGCAAATTACCACAAACTGTGACTGACCACAAGAACACTTATTACTCCATGCTTCCCAAGGTTCGGGAATCAAGGCTTGGGTTAGCTGTGTCCTCTTATCATCTAGGTCTTACAAGACATTGTCAAAAGGCCCACAAAAACTGACCTCTTTTTCAAGGCTAACTCTTTTCTTCCAAGCTCCTAGGAAGAATTCATTTCTTTTTGGCTATGGTATGGTGTGGAAGGGCCTTCTGTCTATGTATTGCTTTTATTGGTTAATGAATAAAGAAACTGGCTTGGCCTATAGCAAGGGAAAACTTAGTTAGGCAAGGAAAGCTAAACTGAATGCTGGGAGAAAAAAGGGCAGAGTCAGAAGAAGTCATGGAACCGCTGCTAGAGACAGACACGCTGAAACTTTACTTGTAGGCCATGACCTTGTGGTGATACACAGATCAATAGAAATGGGTTAAATTAAGATGTAAGAGTTAGTCAATAAGAAGCTAGAGCTAATGGGCCAAGCGGTGATTTAAATAATATAGTTTCCGTGTGAATATTTTGGGTCTGAGAAATTGGGAACAAACAAGTGGCCTCCCTACAACAATGGTACTAGATGAGGCTGTGCCACCAAGGTTTTAAGGAGACAGTTCATTGTTTCCTCTCAAGTGAGGTCTCATTCTGACTAGGTCAGGATGCACCAAGATAATGTTCCTTTTGATTAACCAAAAGTCAAATAACTCAGAACCTAACTATGAGGACTTTATTCCATTGAATTGTTGGTTCTTCTTACATAAGGTATTATATCAGTGACCATCGACTAGAGAGACACAGAAACTGGTCTACCACAGACAGGTGATTAAAAACTGCTTTCCGATAAAGACAACAGTTGAACAAAGACACTAAAATAACTTGGGACTGAAAAATATAAAGATAAGGAACAAATGTGTGGCTCACGTGCAAGACCCAATATGGCAGGAATTGGTCTATTCAAAGAATATTGAAAAACCAGTGGAGCCAGAGGCTAACAAATGAAGAGAAGCAGTACATGCTATAAGATCACTAAAAAGGCTGACCATTGAAAACTGTGTAAGTGATACGCAAGGCTGTACTAGGGGATGGTGGAATTCAATTTATATTTTAAAAGCCATGTCTTATTTACATATGAATTAAAAAACATGGGGAAGTTGTAAAATGGAAGCAATGAGCCTAGTTAAAAGACCTACTGAAGTCTAGGCACAGGATGAAGTTGATTTGCAAAAGTTGCTACTGAATGGGATACGACTTCCAGACAGTCTTAGGAGGTAGTGTTGATTAGACAACGTCAAATGCAATGGCTAAAGAACATAGACTTTGGATCCAAACTTCCCTGATCCCAAATCCATGTTCTTCTGTCTTCTAGCCATGTGAGTGCAAGAAAGTTATTTAGCTTCCCTGCGTGTTAAAATGATGGGCTGCAATGGTTTCTATCTCACACAGTTTTGTGAGCACTGATCTGGATGGCAGCGGCGCTCACTTCAACACCAGAGTACGCAATGACTGACAGACATGCGAGTGGTGTTTATTAGTAGGTACAAGGTTACTGATTGTTTTTGCTCTTGTTTTTAATCTACTGATGAAGGATTGGATTGGAATATGAGAGAAACCAAGAAATCAAAGATGGTCTGGCTGGGAGAAGAATGGGCTGCAGGAGACTGAAGGATGCCTTCAGTTCTTGTAATCAAATGTCAGACTCAAATGACACGTGGCATGCATGATGTGGAACCCCATAGACAGGTTGTGGTCCGAGCTACAGAGCTGCCACTAGCTAGCTGTAAGACCTTGAAAAATTACCCAGACTTCAATGCACATGTTTGCTCATGTGGAAAACTAAACAGTGTTTGTAATCCATCTTCCAGAATACAGTGGGGATGCCTACCAGAGACCCAAACACACATAGGGCACCAGGGAATAGAAGATCACAGACTGACAGTTTGTATTCTCCCAAATTCCGCTGTTAAAACTGAAATGTAGTAATAGGAGTGGCGGGCAACTTCCTGCCACCTGGCTCCTGCATGGTTAGCTTTATACCCAAAATAGCAAACACAAATTATATTCTTTTAAACACTGCCTGCCCATAAGCTCTAGCCTCTTACTGGCTAACTCTCACATCTTGATGAACCCCTTTCTAATAATCTGTGTAGCACCATGAGGTGGTAGCTTACCAGGAAAGATCTAACCTGCATCTGTCTCGGAGAGGAGAATCATGGCGACTGCCTGACTCGGCTTCTTTCTCCCAGCATTTTGTTCTGTTTACCTCGCCTACCTAATTTTCTGTCCTATTAAAGGGCCAAGGCAGTTTCTTTATTTAACCAATGAAATCAACACAAAACAGAAGACTCCCACATCGCTGAAACCTCCAAAAATTGATAACATTAAGAGATGGGGCTTTGGGAGTATGTAGGACTGAATTATAGGTGTGTGTGTCCTCATGAATGCATTGGTGCCTATGCAAAAGAGACCCCAGAGAGCTTTCTGCTCTCCACCAGGTGAAAGACAGACAGGCCTTCCCACTGCAATCCTCAGGAGGGCCTCATCAGAGCACAGCTCGACCTTGCCCCATGAGCTCTGACTGCCAGACTCCAGAACAGAGAAAAATGTATGTGTGCTGGAGGCAAGCCACCCAGACCATGTCACTGTGTCATCACAGACAGAGCAGGGCGGGACAGCAAGGATGCCTTGTCCCTGGAAGGCAGAGAGGGTTACACGGCTCCTCTCAGCTGGTATGAAATTGTTCACTTTGTACTCACTGAGCCAGGGGATCATTTTCAGTACTCTTGGCACCCACTTAATACAGCCTGAGGGAGTGTCAGGAGCTGTCTCCAGGAAGTGGATGAGCAGAGGCCCTGGCTTCCCTGTCCACTCTGCAGGCATCCTTGCTACAGGCCAAGAAGGAGCGGAAGTGACTGTTTCTCACTTAGGTGATGTGACAGTGTCCCAGGACTGCATCAGCCAGGGTCTACAAGTAGCACAGGGCTTTTTCTCATCCCTTAGGAAACCCCTAGAAAAGACACCTGTGCCCAAAAACTGAGTTAATCCATTCTAACTATCTCTGCCTTATAGAAAAAAATGCTAAATGCCTCTGATTTTAGACTCAAGTATTTTCACAGAATATAAGAACCAGGAAAGACCTTGGTTTTTTCCTAATGATTTCTTATCAATCTTCCTAGAGCAGAGCTTCTTAGGGAACTTTCCCAAACCTCCCAGAAGATTGCTGTGCTCCTATGTCCTCGTGGATCCCTGTGGTGTCATGGCAGTGCTCACAGTTCATCACTACTACCTAAGGTTTTGTGTCCCCCTTCCTAATGGTAAAGTTCCTGGAGAGCAAACAAGCTCTCTGAGGCTTGTCGATTTATGAAAAATATGAGTACAAGCTCAGCTTGCTGTAGATGTTGGTATTTTGTGAGGCTTGCTCCTCAGATCCTGTGCTGCAGTGTGTTCTCCTATGGTGGTAAAGGAGAGTGGGTAGGCTCCCTTAGGCTTCTTCATACAGGCAATGATTCCATTCATGAGTGGAGCCATGTGAGCTAATCCTAGTCTAAAAAGTTCTATCTATAAAAGCCAACATTACCTTGAAGATTTTCTTTAAACTATGAAATTGAGCATAGATAAGAATTCAGACCAGGCAGTGGTGGAGCACACCCTTAATCTCAGTACTCGGGAGGCATTGCCAGGCAGATCTTTGTGAGGTCGAGGCCAGCCTGGTCTACAAGAGCTAGTGTCAGGACAGCCAGAGCTACACAGAAAAACCCTGTCTTGAAAAATTAAAAAAAAAAAAAGAATTCAGGTCATTGCACTTACATAGACAGATTGTTCAATCAAGACTGAACCAGGGCTGGAGAGATGGCTCAGAGGTTAAGAGCATTGCCTGCTCTTCCAAAGGTCCTGAGTTCAATTCCCAGCAACCACATGGTGGCTCACAACCATCTGTAATGGGGTCTGGTGCCCTCTTCTGGCCTGCAGGCATGCACACAGACAGATTATTGTATACATAATAAATAAATATTTTTTTTAAAAAAAGACTGAACCAACTACTTTCTACTACCTATCTGCTAGGTCCTGGATAAGGCACTAGACTATGCAGTTTGCAAAATAGGATTCTTGTCCTTTGTGGGTGTGATAGTTGTGTTAATTGTCAACTTGATGGAATCCAAAATCACCTGAGAGATGGAACCCTTGACACATCTGTGAGGAACTTTCTCGAATATATTAGCTGATGGGGGGAAACTCATCTTTGTTGTGGACAGAAGCCTTCCATAGGCAGGGGATTCTTGAGTGCAGAAGAGTGGAAGGAGCGAGCTGAGCACGAGCATGTGGGTCATCGTTGTTTTCTTCTGACAGTAAATGGGATGTGAATAGCTGCTTCCACTTCCTGCTGATTTGACTTCCCTGCTGTCTTAGTCACTGTTCTACTGCTATGAAGAAACACCATGACCAAGGCAACTCTTAGAGAAGAAAGGACCTAGCTGGGGGCTCACTTATAGGTTCAGAAGCTCAATCCATTACCATCCTGGCAGAGAACACAGTGACTGGCAGGTTTGAGCTGAAGAAGTTGCTGAGAGTTCTACATCCTGATCTGCAAGCAGAGAAAAAGAGAGCCTGAGCCTGGCGTGGGCTCTTGAAATGGCAAAAACCACCCACAGTGACACACTTCCCCAACAAGGCCCTGCCTCCCACTCCTCCTAATCCTTTCAAAACAGTGCCACTTCCTCCTGCCTAAGCATTCAAATATATGAGCCTAAGGGGACTGTCTTAGTAAGGGTTTTTATTGCTGTAAAGAGATACCATGACCACCACAGCTCTTATAAAGGTAACATTTAATTCAGGGGGCTTGTTTACAGTTTCAAAGGGTCCATTCATGATCATCATGGTGGGGAACATGACAGCCAGTAAGCTGGCATGGTGCTGGAGAAGTAGCTGGGAGCTCACATCTGATAACCTTACAGGCAGAGGGAAAGACATTGGGCCTGACATGGGCTTTTGAAACCTCAAATCCTACCCTCACAGTGACACACTTCCTCCAACAGGGCCCTATGCACTCTGACAAAGCCATACCTCTTAATAGTACCACTCCCTACGGGATTATGGGGGCCAATTACATTCAAACTACCACAAAGACCATTGTTATTCAAATCATCACAATCTACTTACTGGCCCTCATAAGCTTATAGCCATCCCATGATGCAAAATACATCTAAACACAAATTCAGAAGTCCCCATAATCTATCACAGTCTAAGTCAGAGTCTAAAGTCTCTTCTGAGACACAGAGCAATCTTTTCATTGTAATTCCCTGTAAAATCAAAATAAAAAGACAAATCACATCCTTCCAACATAGAGTGGCACCACATATACTTTACCATTCCTAAAGGAAGGAAAAAGGAGCATAGTGAGGAAATACAGGATCAAACCAAGACTGAAAACCAACAGAAAAACCTCCAAATTCTTCATTTTTATGTCTGATGTCAAAATGCTCTTCAGAACTCCAACTCTTTCCAGCTCTGTTGGCTGCAGCACACTTTTCTCCCTTGAGATGGCTCCACACCACTTCTTTTTCTTTTTTTTTTTTTTTT
>NW_026067976.1:5516135-5596108 GCF_014885135.2 Alexandromys fortis | reverse complement strand
TGGCCTCTGTTTTTTTTTTTTTTTTTTTTTTTTTTAGCTATGTTGAGCAATTCCATATTCTTTTCTTTTATCTTTTAGTCTAAAGTCAGAACCACATGGGCAAAGCTTCTAAATTCTGCTGCTCAATGGGGTTGACACTTGGCCCTCTCAATTACATGTACATGAACTTTCTGATGTTGATGGTGTTGATGGTTTTCTTTACTGTTTAAGATTTTCTTTAATTTCTTTCCACAATGTGGAAACTTAGCTAGGTGGGGTCTTGCCCTGAAGTCACCCATCCCTTTTTTTCCATTTAGAATCAGGTTTTTCTTCAAACATTTTATGTCCTTGAGCAGTGGACTTAGCTCTGTTACACTTCCTGTGTTCCCTTCCTCTTTAACTGTACATTCTTTATTTATATTCATCCAGCTGCTCCTTTCCATTATAGAAATGCATAAGAATGATTACTAATAACCACACGACAGAATCAACGCTAGGCTGTCTTGAAATCTCCTCTGCCAGTGCCATTAATCCAAAACTCTTCAATTTAGTCTCAGGCAGATTTTTAGGATGAGGGCAAAAAAAAAAAAAAAAAAAAAAAAAAAACAAGCCACATTTTTTTTTGCCAAAATATCATAGGAATGGTCTCTAGGATAATTACTAACATTATTTCCCTCTGAAACTTCTTAAGCTAAGCCCCACAACTCAATTCACACTTAGTACTTTCTTCTATGCTTCTACTAGGAGGGCACAGTAAACCCCATTCAAAATGTCCAACCCCGTTTCTAATCTAAAGTCCCAAGGTCTTCCATATTTCTTCAACAAGTAGCAAGGTCAGGCCTGTCACAGCAATATCCTGCTGCCTGGTACCAACTTCTGGTTCAGTCCCTGTTCTACTGCTGTGAAGAGACATCGTTACCAAGGCAACTCATATCAAAGAAGGTACTTAACTGGGGACCTTCATGCAGTTTCAGAGGCTTAGTCCATTAGCATATCAGAGAACCTGGTGATAGGCAGGCATGGTGCTAGAGAAGTATATGAGAGTTCCATACCTATTCCACAATGCCTAATCCTTTTCAAACCATCTACTCCCTGGTGACTAAGCATTCAAATGTATGAGCTTATGAGGGCCATTCTTATCCAAACCACCACACCTGCCGTGATAAACTATACTTTGAGGCACAAGTTGCTTTTGTCAAAGGTATCTTACAGAATCAATAGGAAAAGAAACTAAGACAGAAATTGATACCAAGCAGTGGGGCCGTTGCTGTGACACACTTGACCATATGATTCTCAGATCCCTAGAACTGTTTTCTGGATAGGATGTGAAGAAGTTTTGTACTCTGGGATTGAATGCCAAAAGAAGAGGTTAATAGATCATTCTGGTGAGAAGAGTAATGCTAAGAGACGTACAGACAGTACAGCCTTGGTTCTTGAAGTTTCTCTTTTTTTTCGGGGAGAAGTGCAGGTAAGGGGCTAATGCTATTTTAGTCATGAGTCTGGCATCATTTTTACTACATCCTGATAACTTAAGTGAAGTTAAATTTAAAGACAATGGATTAATTTGCTTGGTAGAGGGAGAGTGTATGAGGAGGTTAAAGGTCAGAACTCAGGGAATTCAGACAACAAAGCAGCTGAGACTGTTACCATTGGTGGCATTAAAGAGAAGCCTGGGTGTCACTGGGACTGAAAGAAAGGTGCCATCCGTCAAAGACTCTAATTAGTAAGACACAGCATATGTGTAAGAAGGCAACCTGAACTGAGAATGCAGCAGAGAGGGCTCCCTGTTCTGAAAAAGCCATCGCTCAGAAAGTGTTTCCCTCAGGGGTCAGCACACAGAAGCTCATAGAGCTGTGGGTGAAAGAGATCATGGTCCGTCCCAAACTGGAAGGAGAGTTTAAAGCTATGAAAGGTGGAAATTTGAGGGGATAGTGGGGAACATCTGTGGCCAGGCGGTGTGCGGCAGGGCCAGAGTCCATGAGGAGAGGCCTGGAGAGACCTCTGTATGAAGCTATGAAGGTGAAAGCCAAGTTGTAATAAAAACCTCAGGAGATTCCAGGATCATGGGACGTCCTCCAAGATAGGCTCTAGGCCTGGATTGGGGCTGACCTAAGACGAAATCTCTGTGTAGTGACAGAAGCAGGCTAGAGGACAGCCTAGGCCTTTTTAAGCCTAACACATTACGTTGCCACGATCCCTTGATGCCAAGCACAGAACTGTAGGATCTGACTTTTCCCTTGTGAGGTTTAGGGTTTGCTTTGATTTGACCATTCCTTGTGACCCCGATTCTTCCTTTTGTGGAGCAGGAAGGTTTACTGTGTGCCATTGCTTGTTACAAGTATATAACTTGATTTTGATTTTATAGGAGCTCAGGGCTCCGACACTTTGAGCTTTTAGTGTGGGAACTGCTAATGACAGTGGGAACTTTAAAAGTTGGACTGTATTTTACAATATGAGCTAATCGTGAGACTATGGGAACAAGGTGTGGAAGGTTGTGGCTTAAACATGTGTTTGGTGTCAAGTTGAGAAGGGGTGAAGCCGTGATAGCTAGCATTGACTGATGGGATCTAGAATCACCTGAGGACCTCTGGACATAACTGTGGGGGCTATCTTGATTAGGTTAACGAGTATGGGAAGGCTCATCTTAATTGTGGGCAGGGACATTCCTGGGGCCAAACATCCTGGAAGAAGCAAGCTGAGCGTTGCCATGCATGCGTTTATTTCTCTGTTCTTCCCATGTTGGATGTCGTATGACCAGCTGCTTCACGTTAGTGCTGTCTTGACTGCCCTTCCACGATGGACTGTACTTTGAACCGTGAGCTAAAGTGAATAAAACAAACTTGGCTTTTGTCAGAGTATTTTGTCTTAGCAACAAGAAAAGAAACTAAGTCAAGGAATTTACCTATAGAACAATTGTCAATGCCATCATTCGTGCTGAATGGGTGGCGCATCAAAAACGGGAATGTGAAACTATGTGTATAGTCTTTACGATGTTTGAGAGGGCTGGGCAGTGGCGTACACCTTTAATCCCAACACTCAGGAGGCAGAGACAGATGGATGTCTGTGAGTTCGAGGCTAACTTGGTCTACAGAGCAAGTGCCAGGACAGGTTCCAAAGCTACAGAGAAAGTCTGTCTTGAACAACTCCTCCTCCCCCCAAGGATGTTTGGGGAAACATAAGGATTACAGCATCAGGTGACTGGAGCCATCGTTGCTTTTCAGAGAGTCCTACTAACCCAGAGACGTGAGCATCTTCCAGGCATTCCAGCCTCTGGAAACAAAACCTGGAAGCAAAAAGAGAAGCACTCATGACGTCAGGGGCAAAATCCTAACTGGGATAGAGAAAAATGTTGTCAGACCAGAGAGCACTGAAGAAGATAGGTGCTTGCCGCCAGGAAGCCCATCTGATGGGAATTTCTTGGTATGACCCACCCAGTCCTAATGATGAGTGACACTTCTGACCACAACATCATGACCAGAAGCTCAGGTCCCCAGGTCACCTGAACAGCAGCGGTCATGCTCAGTGTGAAGGGAATCCAGGACAGGCATCTGAGGTGGATCATGGTAAGATCAGCTGCAGACCTTGGACACTAGCAATGAGGACCTGGAGTTTAGTGTATAAGGTTTCCTCTTAAAGTTTCCCTAGGAAAACTTAGTCTGAGTTCTGATGAGTTCTTCCCCTGTACAGGGACTTATTACATGAAGTACATGGAATCCAACCACACACGGGCACACAGCACAGTGGACTCTGTGACATGCTACCCAATCCCCACTTTATTATCTACTAGATTCTAGAGTTGTCTCCTGAAGTCAAATTATCCAACCCTAGCCAGGAACTATGCTCAGTCAATGACAGAGGAAACTAGACTTTGGAATTTCTATCTCCTTCCCAGGAACCACTGGTACTTAAGACTGGTGTTTCAACTGGAGATGCCTTTGAAATACTACTCAAGCTCCGGGGTACTCCCAGAGAAGAGCTGAAGCATCTTAGCCATGCACATTGCAGCTTCAGAGTCTCACAGAATCTCAAGCACTTTCCCTCATCCACTGTAGGTATTGTCCCCAGGTCATTCTTATGCAAATTTCCATCTCAGGAGCCAAGATTTAGTGAGTGTCTTCCTGGGTTCTAGACCTGTGCTACTACTCCACAGCTACTGAGGTCACCAGGAATATGGCTACTGAGACCCTGCAATGCAGCTAGTCTGAATCAACACAGCCTTAAATAAAAAAACATTCAGTTTTGAAGATGGTACTAAAGAGAACATAAAATATCTCATTATTAGTTTTCTTGTATTGATCATGTTGAATTTTGAGTTAAATAAATCATGACTTAAATTTTTTCCCATTTCTTTTTTCTATGACTGCTTTTAATTCAGAGAGTAGTAAATTTTCTTCTGAGCGGTGTGGTCGAAAATAGAGGGTGCTAGTTTGTTTGCTGAGGAAATATGCCAGGAACAGCATACCAAATGCCATCCAATGTCACTTAAATGTAGACCCTAAAATGTCAAACTGTGCAAGTGGAGAGTAGAAGGGGCTGTGACGAGATGTTGTTCGCAAAGACATAAAATCTCAGGTGGGAAGGAAAAAGCCCAGCAAAAAGCTGCGAGGAATGGCAGGTGCAGCTGATAACAACATATTTCGGATGCTCTCACCATTGGGAAGGGACTTCAGGTCTCTTGCTGATCTTACCCTGACCGACCTCAGGGGCCAGTTCACCTCTGTGGTCAGGTGCCTGGGCTGGCACAGCAATCCAGGAGGCCTGGGCTTCGATCATTTCACAGTGCATGCACATATGACGTCACTGTACCACAAAGGTGTGTGCAACTCTGCCCATGAGGAAAGAAACATTCTAAATAAAAATGTGAGACTTTCATTTGTGAATCTCTGTATATTCATAGGCCAGTACTATTCCAGAAAGTGAACGAGTGGTACAGAGCAATGCCAAGAAAGAAAACACGATTCCTATGTTACCAATGACAAATTAACTACTATCTTCAAGTTCACAAACTCGAGTAAAACTATGGTTTAAGCTGGGTGAGAATAAAGCTCCGGAGCAGGTTCATGGTGTGGGACCTGTAGACTCCCAGGACCCTAAATTTGGAGATGTGTAGACACACGCGTAGGCACACGCGTAGGCACAAGCGTAGGCACATGTGTAGGCACATGCATAGGCACAAGCGTAGGCACATGCGTAGGCACATGTGTAGGGACATGCGTAGGCACATGTGTAGGCATGCTCTCCAGTCACCGTTTGGAGATTCTCGACATTTTTTTCCCCTTTAGCTTGGGGTTTGAAAATGAAGCCTGGTAGGACAATAGCACGCATGTGAGCAGAGACGGCTCCATGCCACCATTGACAGAAGGCCCAGCATTTCAGTGGACTCATGACGTCTGAAAGCTCAGAGAGACCCAAGGTGAGAGTAAGGTGTGTTTCATCTCTAACTAAGATTAATGGGGGATGCTGACAGCCCTGAGAGGTGATGTCACTTTCATTTGAACCAGAACTTGTTGCAAACACAGAAGCAGGGCAATGACATTCTCAGAAACACAAACAAGCAGCGAACCCTGTCGCATTCTTTCTTCCCCTTGCCACCTCACTTTATTAAACAACCATGTCCAGTAAAAACGGTGAGTGAAGGGAAGGACTGCTAGGAAAACCCCGTTCCTCTTCCTCTCAGCCCCCCTTCCTTCAGCTGTTAGCCCTGATCAGTGTGTTAGCAGGATGTGCACAGATCAAGACGTGGAACAGAGCAGTTGATGTGTTTTTTTTTTTTTTTTTACAGTATTCCACTCTTCTACTGACAAGATGCTCATGCAAGCCTTGCGAGCTTTAAATACAAGCTGCATAATTTTGACAACTATGTGAGTTAAATGTGGTTAATGTTTCCAACACAAATTGGAGTAGGAAAAGGTGTGTTCCAAAGTGAAGGTTTTAATGTTTGTTTGTTTGATGCAGAATGACACCAAATAGCACATACCATACTTTCTGGGTTGCGTGAGGCAGTTTATACCTGTACTCCAGCACTTACAACGCTGAGAAAGGAGGCCTAACACCAGGCTGAAGCCAGCCAGGCTCGAAAGTGAGCTCAGGCAACTGACAGGAAGACGGCAAACAAGTCACCATGAATCATGAGAGGGACCACGAGGGAAAAAAAAGCAGCTTTGCGTTTCTAGGACAATCAATGGATTGTTGCCCTGTTCCCAATGCAGGAGCTGTTTTCCTTTACACTGGGCCCCACACATGTAGCTAACCCAGAGCTGATGCTATCCAGGGCTAGAACATGTCACATCCACAGGGCAAGCTCTGTCCCCATAGATATTGCACACACAGTGATGGAAGGGCTTTGAGGAGGACCATGATGCCACAATCTTTTCTGGTTGGAACTTTGATCTTCCACCTCAAGCCTCAGTTTCTTCCCTTTTAGAAATCTCTGTCATCTTTGGGGAAAAACAAAACGAATAACCTCCTTCTCCAGCCCAAACTGGAATGGCATGGTTTAGCAGACTTTAGAGAGGAGCAAGGGACCCAGGTGGGATCACTTACTATGCGTTTTTAAGTTAAAAAAAAAAAAGCATGTGTTCACGCAGCATAATCCTTATATCTTTAAATTTGTGGAAAGGCTTGCAATTTTGTACATGCCATGCTGGCCCAGCTCAAGGAAGAGAAAATAGCCAGAACTGGTGATTTGTGGAGCACAGACACCAGACATTCTCCACTTGAAGCCCCCTGGAGACTGCATCCTTTTGACACAGTTTTTTTTTTTTTTTTTTTTTTTTTTTTTTTTTTTTTTTTTTTTTTTTTTTTTTTTTTTTTTTTTTTTTGTGGGGGAGAGTGGTTTGAGGATGAGACTTGTCTGTTAGGAAACTTTGGGGAAAATGAAAACACTGGAGACTGAGCACAATAGCATACTCGAGCCTTTCTGTTACAGAACTCAAGTGAACCCACGACATTCCCAATTAGACTCTCCAGTTGAAAAGTTCACGAGAATGTAGGGGTTCTGTTGCAAAACATGCAGTTAGGTCAGGCTTGGGGTTCCGTAACAAAAGTCCTTCCCTGTCTGGTGACCACAAGCCAGCCTGACATTTGTAAGTGTGCATTTCCATGGAAAAACGAAGGCCCTGCTTAATTGCATTAGGAGAATCGTACCACATTCCGCCAGAGAACACTGACATGCTTTGACAAGCATGAGGAAAACCTGCTCCTCTCAATGCTGGGCCTCTTTCTTTGGGGTCATGGCTATTACCATGGAGATAGCATGCAAAGCACCGGAGAGCCAGCCGATTCCCCTACTGGAAACCAAGCTGGCTGCTTTTTCTTTGCGGTAATCACTGTTACCACCCAACATGCCGCCACCAAGACTCACACTTCCTGCCAGGCACAAGATCACAATTCTGTTCTGTGCACAGGATCCAGGAGCGGAAGAGATGCTTAGCAAGAGGAGAGTCCTGGGTGGTAGAGATGATATAAAAAAGTAGAAATCATGTGTATTGCTGATTCGGTGTGGTTTGTTAGCCAGAAAACAGCGAGAGAGAAGGAGGAGTGAAATCCTTCCAAGACAGTCTTTCAAAGTGCACAGGACCCTGGGGAAAGAGTTTTCGGAAGGAAGTTGGAAATTGTGGACAGTTTCAAACAGGAAAGGTGTATAAATGGACATTTCCTAAAAGGGGAGTGTTTCACTGTGCTTCATGAAAGCTAAGAACCATATTTTGCAAATGCTACAGTTCTAACTTCTTAGTTTCATCTTAAATCACCTTCCGCTGCTGTCTTCCACCTCCAAGGCTGAGGCATGAGGCTCCCGGCCCCAGGGATCCTGCATAGAACAAAGAGGCCATTGATCAGCTCGAATCTCAAAGCTGACTTTCCTGACCTCCTAAGCAAGAAAATAGTCTTCAAAGCCAAGCATTGTTGAAAAAGAAAGGGATTTTCTAAATTCCTTTAGCTCCCATTAGTACATCAAGAGCCATACCTGATGGGATAGGTCCTAGAAATTTATTGTCTGCCATCCTCGGAGGATGGAGAGTCAGCTGCTTATAGCCTAAGGGATTGGATCACAAAGTCAGATGGGGCAATGAGAAATGGGACTTGCCGTGTGTCTTCCAAGCTCCCCTTAGCCATCAGTCCTGACAAGGGAGGTCATATTAGACAATCTGAGGAAGGCTGAGAACGTCCAGAGACTAACACCATCTTACCACACTTCTCTGAGGATCCCAGAAGAAGATTACAAGCCTTTGGAAGTCTTCTGTATGGTCACTGTCAACAGAGTACAAAGCAATGGTGTGACTGTTAAAACAGAAGGCAGCATAGCTGTCTAACAATGCCCCCAGATCCTGGGCACCTTAGGAAGAGTAAATTGAGGTTCTTGGGCTATGGGTGTATCAGAAAGATTGATGGAGTAGATGAGGACTATGGTCAGGATAGAGGTGTTCTCAGGGGTGCTGAGACCAGGAAGCACAGCTAAGGATTGAGTGCTTGCACGTGGCCCAGAAGCCCAAGAATCCAGAGATTCTCCAGTACAGGAAACAGGCCAGATTTGTCACTCTACAGTGACGATCAGCAAAAAATCCAAAGACCCCATGTGGCTCCTCCCCAACAAGTCACTCCAAAGCTTCCTTAGTTACACTATGCCGCCATGGAATAGGGAATGAGCATTTGCCCAAAGAGGACAAAGATTTTCAAAAGGGAACATTTAGACCAGCTCTGAAAAGGAATGAAACTTTTAATTAAAAAAAAAAAACAAGTGAAAATGAAAAAGTTTAAATTAGGAGAGACAGATACAGAGCTAACTGACGAGTGTGGTAATCTTAAGGAAGCTGAGCTCAATGTCTAGAAATATAGGGAAGGCGTGCACATGCGTGGAGGGCGAGCCTGTGACCCGCTACGTCTCTATCCTCTCTGCTCCTTACCATTCCTTCCATCAAGTGCACACATGTCAACTCCCTTTAAGTCAAGGCAAACTCAGCGTTTGGACGTGTCCTCCGGGAAGCCTAGGGGCACAAGAAACTCGCTTTAATGTCCCAAAAAAGGCAAGAGCAATTTGAAGTTTCAAGATATCCTCTTGAGAAGTCCTCAAGGCTTGTATCCCTTGAATTAAAATCAAAGACGCTTGGAAAGACGAGCTGAGCACCTTCATACTCTGTGCAAAAGTGGACGGCCGTGTTATTTGGGGAGAAGAGTCTTGTCAATCGTCAGGAGGGAGCAGGGGATGTGAAAAGGAAAATCTGGAGAGTTGCTGCCCTGATAAAGTCTCCACTGAACCCCTTTGATAGGAAACTAAGCAGAGTTTTACCCAAGAGGAGAGATAAAGAAGCAACTATTCGGAGCTGGTGAACAGAGATCCAGCCCACATCTGCACCGACCCTGGAGGCGTGCTGGTCTTTGTTTATGAGACAACACGGACCTGTGTCTGTAAGAGCACAATGATGCATCTGGGTCAGTTCTAAAATGTTATTGGCTGCTGTTTAATGTCATAGACCGCATTGATTAAGCTATCCACACTCCAAAGCAGCCCATTCAGGCACTGCCAGTCGCACTGTCTTGCAGCCAAGTTTTTGAAAATCACGCCCAGCACAAGGAGAAGCCTGACTTGTTAAGAAAACACAAGAGCTTCAGGAAGTTTCTGCTAAAGGTTCTCTGCAGACCTGAACAGCGAAGATTCATGCAGAACCGTCTCTGCTCCCTGTCTCTCTGCTGAACGTTCTACACCACAGCACATTCGGAATGGTAGTTCTCCAACATTTCATCACAGGCCCCCAAATCTCAGGGAGCTTGTACATTTTATTTTATTTTTATATAAAACCAAGACTCGTTTTGTTGAGGTGAACCAGCCATGCATGATGCAGACTGTAGTCCACCTACTTCAAACATACAAGAGGTGTTGACGGGATCCTGGGCAGAGCTGGTTCCTGGGATGGAAGAGAACTTTGGGAAATGTGTACCAACAAGGTGTGATTGAAGGGGCCAACTTCTGTATTCACAGGCAACCCTCAAATTCACAGACTCAAGGATTCAGGTTGAGAAATGGAAATGACGCCTGGCTTATTAAAGTGCACAAGGAGGGGCTAGAGCAGCCACACACATTATTGTCATAGTCTAGTGTACCGCAGCTCCTCAACTTCCATCACAGTATTGGGCTTGACATTGACATCATCAGGTCCCAACCCTTCACGCTTCCACACACGTTGATTCTAGGGATTGCGCTAAACGCGAGGTAATCCCTGGCTTCAGTGGTCCCCACTTAAGATAATAGTGCAGATTCTATTTCAGAAAATCATATGCTCCCCGGCTGGAAAGGACTCAAACTTCATCAAATCCTCTTCCCCACATCTGATAAAGGGCTCCAACCAAAACATTTTCATTGGGTGGCCCTTCAGCACTTGCTGGTCAAACACTGCCACCTCCTCCAGGAGACTGCTCTCCTGCTTCAGTTGTGGTTACAAACGACTAAACTACTCTCAGAATGTTCTCACCCTTCTTCGTTGTTAGCTTTCATTCTTGTAACGCTGGAGCCTGGTTAATTTTTCACATCATTATCTGTGTATGTGTATCACAGCAAAGGGCAAAGTCACCTTCAAGTGTGGTACTTCCTAAGTCATGGGATTAACTAGGCAACAATTATGTGTTCATAGACACAAGCACACTCGGTTTTTAAATTGTCACCAAAGAACGGTTTATTTACTCAGCCATTGGCTGTTTTTTTCTTTGGAAATTACTAACAGATCCAGAAGAGACGTGCTTTTAAAGCTCACCAGTTTGCCTTGAGGTAGAAAAACTGTGAGCACAATGTATCATTTTGCCCAAATGAGTAAACCTTGATGAGGAACACCCGTCACCACTTAAACAGTATACACAGAAACGTCAGCATCTGCCCCCCCCCCCCGTCATAGTGTGGATGTCTGTAGGTTCACATGGCCAAGTCACACACCTACCCTGGTCTGCATGCCAACCTTCTGGATACATGTGTCTACTTGTATTTAGGCTTTCTCCAATCATGTACTAAAGAACAAAACATGGGTCTCATAGATATTTTTTTTTTTAAAAAAATCAGTCTCTCTCTTTTCTAACAAATGTCCTTATTGTAGTCACACTAACCATAAGAGTCAACATCACACTTCTGGTGGCCATTGGTATGATTAATGTCCACACCAATTTCAGAAATGACAGGGATATCTGCTAAGATTAAGGAAATATTTTCTTGATTTTCTTGAGTATCAAACAAATGAAAACCAAGGAAACTTTTCTCCCCTCTGGCAGTTCCTACGGAGGAGGAGCAGTCCTACTGGAAGCCACCGGGAGGGTTTATTTGGTGTGTTTGAGATCTGAACTTGGCCCATTCCCTCCAGCTGTTCTCCATGATCCCAGCTTCTAGGGGACACATGCTTCCCCTCCGTTTGCTTCTTCTCCTGGGCATGTTCCCCCCCCCCCCCCCCCCCTTGAAGCTCAGCTCTGGCACTGACTTGATTTCAGTTGACAGAGGCACAGAAGTTGGCTCTAATCTGAAGTGGTCTCATTTGGGTTTCTCTAAGCTCCGAGTCTGATACATCCTCCTAACCAGTTGTATCAGGGGAGAGGCAGCCTATGAATTATGGACGTCAATAGTATTGGGGAAGATTGACCTTCACAGAGTCAGATGAATAAGTGATATGCGCGAGACAAACGAGAACATGTAGATAAATAAGGGATAATCCAAAGAAAACTTTTCTTCTTCCTAAATCAGCATCCTGCAAAGTCGGGAGATCTTCGTTTCTTCTATAAGAAAGCATTCCAGGACTCCTTGAAAGACCTATCCATCCTTTACCCTAGGCAATGGTCCCCGGGGAAACTGAGATGACTCTGCCATATCTCTCAAGCTGCTTTGGGAAACTGAGATGGCTCTGCCATATCTCTCAAGCTGCTTTGGCGAGAGCAGACACAGTAGGACAAGGGTAAGTGTGTCTTTTCTAGTTCTGGAAAACCATCCTAGCCTGAGCCTGGTGATGGGGGCCATGGAGATGGTGGGAGACTCTTCCCCTAGCCTCAGCTAGGACATTTGCATAAATCCTGAGAGAGAAAATGGACAGAGCCAGTCAGAAGCTGCCCAGGTAGCTCTTTACCAATTCACTGGCAGTCCCGTCCTCAGCTTTGTTCAGCTAATTAATCCCTCCAGACACCGCGTGAAAATTATCACAGAAGGGACCCTTTTCCCCTTTCTGCTTTTTTTTTTTTTTTAACATACACTTGAATCTGACATCAGCTCCCAGCCCCGCTGAGGGGTTTCCAACTACCTAATAACAAACAGATTAAGAGGCCAGAGGACCATGTATTCCTCGGTCCGCCTCTGTGTCCAGCTGTGAGGCTGTGCGCGATTACAGACAGAGGCCAGCCCAGGCTGCAGTGCGAACTCTGATGTTAAAGCGGAAAGTCCATGTGAAGGCCTCAGGGGACCCAAGAGCACTGACTTCGTTGCCCATCCGAAATGGATAATACTCTCCATTCTGTCCTTGCTGGTGTCAATTCCAAGTTGGAAAGCGGCCTCCTCTCCTAATTCAAGCTGGGGCCAGAATGGAGCAAGCTTTCTCAGATATTATAAGCCAGTGTGAGCTCAAAAAAGAATTCAGTGCTCAAGGCCAAATAACTTCAAAGCTAATAATCCTCCAGAGTCGGTGTGAGACCGCTACAACTGTCAATGTCAACTTTACACCATGCACGGCGAGAGCGAAACTTCAATAATGACATCATGGAGGAGAGGGCATAGGGCAGCCGCAGCAGAGAGCCGTGCGTGGGCCCTTCAGATCTTTGAAACCTTCGAGGATTTATCTGGACTAACGTGTCTCCATGTAGTCATTGCAGTTTTAGGCTACTCTGATTAAGGATTTAGCACATTCAAAGGGTTTCGGCAGTAGCAAGATGACACGTTTTCAGGAACACTATTGGATTCCATTATCTTTCCCCTCTCTTCTTCTACAGATATAACTCTTCCCCAGCAAGGGGGCTCGCCTCTATCCTGTTACATCCTCTCCCAGACAGGTCTCAAATAGGAGACAGGCCCAAGTTAAGTCCGACAGCCTGCCGGCCCTTTCTCTTTGCTCAAGCCTAGCTATGGTTGTCAAACAGGTCTGGTCTTAAGGGTCAGAATGCAAACCCCAGTGGATTTGACCAAATTCCTCCAGGATACCCCCGATCCAATAATCCCAGTGCTGGTAGAGTACTGGCTTAGGGTGCACAAAGCCCCAGGGGTTTGATGCCCATCACCACACAAACCAGTCAAAGATGGCTCATGTGTGCAATCCTAACAGGAGGGAGTAGAGGTAAAATGATCAGAAGTTCAATTTCATCCTCAACATCGTTTCGACTTGGAGGCCAGCCTGAGAAACAGGAGACTCTGTCTCCATGAGGAGAAACATAAAGAAGGAGGTTTATGCGGAGAAGGGAATGGCAGGAGCCACATGTGTTCCTCAGTAACATGTATGTTTAACACCAGCTTCTGAAGGACCCTGTGGTCAAGGTTCTCCAGGTATGAATGCTGGGGGATTTTGTGCCACGAACACAGTATCCGATTACCAAAAAGACAAAACTGAGGGGGATATGAAGAAAAAGGAAACCTCATACACAGTAGGGATGTAATGAGAATAGTCATCAGGGGTGCAATACAGCAGCTCTTCTAAAGCCAGAAACAGATCGACCGCAGTGGTCCAGTAATCCCAGTGTGGGGGATTCACCAGAGGAAGGGAAATCAGCATTTCTAACACATCTGAAGTCTCCTGCAGCAACCGTGTATACCAGCTGTGGCGGTGTGAATGAGAATTGTCTCCCATAGGTTCATGTATTTGAACAGTTGGTCTCCAGTTGGTGGCAGTGTTTGGGAAAGTCATGGAACCTTTAGGAGGAGGAGCCTTGGTGAAGGAAGTGCATTACTGCAGGTGGGTTTTGAGGGTCTATAAGCTTACCCCACTTTTTGTTCCCTCTCTCTGCTTCCTGTGCATGGATGAAAATGTGACCAGTCAGCTTCCTGTACCTACCACCATGCTTTCCTTGCCTGTTAGCAGGCCCCCCTCACATGAATGCTTCTATCCCTCTGGAGCCATGATCCAAAATAAACCCTCATCTCTTCTAAATTGATTTTGCTTATGGTCTTTTAGCACAGCAACAAAATATTAACTAATACTCTAGCTAAGCTCTCCATCTATCTCAGTGACCACGAGTGCACCAGTGGACAAAGGATGTGTGCATATACACACCTGAAGTTTAGACATTCATAAACCCTACCATTATTGATAGTAGGGATAGACCTGGAGGACACTGTGTTAAGTGAAACAAGGTAGGGACACAAAGTCAAACTTCACATGATGTCACTCATATGTGGAATCTAAAAACGAGCTGATCTCACAGAAGTTAAGTATGGGATAGCCATGACCAGAGACCAGGCAGGTAGGAAGATGAGCAATGAGCACACTCTATTGTTCAGTAAAGAGAGATGAGATCTGCTGCTCTGTGGCACAGAAGTGTGGGTAGAAAACAAAAACACATTCTGCATCTCAAAATAGTATAGGACGAGTCTGAATGCTTTTATCAGAAGGAAAAGAGAAATACTTAAGGCAGGGGCATGCTAGTCACTCAAAGTTGGTCACCTACCCAGTGTACACAGTTAATCAAAATATCACAGCATATTTTATCAATTGTATACCTACTATGTGTTAGTCAAGGCACATTTTAAATTGTAGAGATAGCAGAGGCTCCAAGTTCAATAGAACTTGTCTTGGCCTTGTTAAAGAGCACTTCTGAACTCCTGCCCCATTCATAACAGGAAGGTATCAAGATTGCGTGAAAATGGTATAATAACAGAGTTAGATCACGTAGCATATTATCTGGCCCCATGTGCAGTCTAGGAATGTTAAGTGTTATTATTATGATTATCACTGCTATTATAATTCAAATAACAGGTTTTGATACTTAAGATTATCACTGCTTTTTTTTTTTAAAAAAAATGTGCTTTAGTGTTTTGGCTATGCGTATGTCTGTGCACCATCTACATTCCTGGTGCTCTAAGAGGCCAAAAGATCCTATCAGATCCCCTGGGACTAGAGTTATAGATAGTTGTGAGCCACCACGCAGGTGCTGGGAATTGAACTGAGGTCCTTTGGAAGAGTGGCCGGTGCTCTTAACCACTGAGCCATCTCTTCACCTCTCAGATGACAGGGCTTGTAACAATTAAGAAGAGTATAAAGCTACTAAGAGAGAAGAGAAAAGGCACAACAGGGGTTGAAACATGCACAGTTCTCCACACTGGCTACAGGCAATACATATCCAGACACACACTGTAAGGATTGAAGGCAGGCCTCAGGATGCTGATGGCATCCCATTGGAAGTAACCATGAAATCCCGGAAAACATCACTGAATTAATCAATATCTATCCTGATCCTAACAGAATGGTTTTCCCAAACATTGTTTCCAACTTTTATCCTGTGTCATCTTCATGAAAATACAACCTACACACACAATGAAATGTTCTCATTTTGGGTGTATGGTTTTGATGAATTTGGACAAAAAGTCTTCCCACAAAGTCAACAGGACAGTCAAAGTAGTAGACATCCCTCCCACCTCCAAAAGCTCCCCCTCCAGTCGATATGCACCTGAACTACTGGCGGCCGTTGTCCCGCTGTCTCTCATTGGAGACTGGCTCCACCAGACCTTGGTCTTTAAATAAACGTAAGGAAAGACTGGGATTCTTCTGTGTCAGCCTTCTTTCATAATGATGTCTCAAAGATCCGTTATCTCGTGAGTGTGGATGCTTTTTTCTTTATTCACTAGGTGGAATTGGGTTGTGTGGATATACCACATGCTGATACATTAATCTATCAGCGTTTGGATTGTTTCCATTTGGAGGTTGTTACAAAAAAGCTATCAGCATTTATTTCATGTGTTTTCATTTCTCTTGGGTAAATATATAGAAGTTTTTGTGGTTTAATGAGAAATGTTCCCCAAAGGCTCATGGATTTGAAGACCTGGTCCCCCACCTGGCAGTGCTGTTTGAGAGGACTATGGAATCTGTAAGTGGTAGGAAGGATGTCCCTGGGGCGGGCTTTGATGGTTCAGAGTTTTATCCTGCTTCCTGTGCTTCTTCTCTGTTTCCTACCTACAGTTGAGATTTTGCTTTCAACTTCCCACTCCGCCAGCAATCATGGTCTCATCCTCTGGAACCAGAAGCCAGTATAAATTCTTTCCTCTGTAAGTTGATTTTGGTCAAGGTCCTTTATCACAGCTACAGAAATTTAGCTGATGCAGAAGCGTGACTTTTTAATTGACTTTTTAACTCTTCTTGGCAGAAGAAGCTGTCAAGAAGTTCTCTAAGGGAGCCTCCATCCTCTCAGGCACATGGTTTCACCTTTTGGTCAAGATGGCCAAGTAGACATCATGGTGGAGGCCCCTGTCCTAGCTGAGGAGGAACATCTTATCATGGACATCATTTTGAGTGGTAGGCGCATGGTTACAGGAAGAAGCATATTTCTTCTGGTGGTTTTCACTGTTGTGTTTAAGTTCCCTACAGACAATGAGTCCATCACTCAAGCCCCTTTTCGAGACCAGCATTGACCACCATTGGTCTGCTCAGAATTTTAAATGTTAGCTACTTTAGTATAAATGATATGTTTATCTTACTGGGGTTTGAATTTGCCTTTTGTAGGATTTTGAAGTCATTGTGAGGTGTCTATTTAAAAGTTGTTGGGGTTTTTGTTTGTTTGTTTTGCTTTAATAGAATTATGTATACCAATCACCCTGTATTGCAAGAGTTCTTTATGTGCCCTAGATTCAAGCATTTCCCAGATACATACACAGCAAATGTCCTCTCCCCAGCATGTGGTCCCTTATACTTGCAGTCCTATGCCATCCTATTCATTCTTATCACGTTGACCTTAATGGACATCGGATTTCTGCCTTGACTCCTGCCATCCCGTCAACCCATTTCTACCGTAGAAAAGAAAGTCAGAGGTAAGGGGCTCCTCAGGGCCCTAGCTAAGGAGGCTCTGGGCTTTGTTACTTCAGCTCTCATTACTGTCTCCATTTATAAATCCCAGGAAGAACCAGAAAACTGTCCTCTGAGCCACGCACTGTGAGGAACAGTTGGCATCCTGCCTAGCTTTCCTGGACACCCTTCTTCTGCATGCCTATACTGGGTTTTCCAGAGTTCCATGTTCACCTTCATTCCGCATCACAGTGAGAGACCAAGTCTTGGGCTTTATTTTTCTTAGGCAATCTCCACAGGACTTCTGTGTCACAGCTGCCACTGTTAGGCATCTTTGTCAACTTCCTCATATCTATACATGAAATCTGGAACCCGTGTTGAAGCAGTTTAGAGCTACTCCGTCCTCTTCCTGTGATTCCATGGGGTCTTCCGAGGAGCCTGGAACTCTAGCACCTTCTAGCAAACAGCTATAAGGTGCTGAGGAGCAGAGGTGCAGGTTAGTACTGGGGCACTGGCTGGCAAGAGACAGGAAAGTAAGTGGGAGGCAGGGGAGCCCAGGACCTGTAAAAACTGGCCCATGTGCCACCCTAGGATGCTATTAGTATCTAACTCGTGGGCAGATTGTAAGGATTAAAAGAGATGCTACATGAAAGGCACTTAGCATAGTGTCTGGCACCAAATAATTGCTCAATAACTGTTAGCTATTAGATCAGGATCCCTTTTATCTGACACCGTATGGACTGGTGTTGGTCAGTTAATGGAAAAAGTTGGTTAAAGAGAGAAATCAGAGAAAATTATACTATCCACCTTCAGCATTTCATTTTAAGTTAAAACATATAAGTGTGCATCCATTCAGTGTCCTTTGATGTAGATCCAATGCTTTTCCTTTGAGTGTGGGGCCGCGGATGGGAGTGCCCAGCTGTCTTCCTGAGTTAGCCACACCCAATAACGCATCCCTTAGCATTTCCAGTTTCCAATTTCTTGAAGGGGTACGAAACTTCAGGCTGTCCACGTAAGAAAGACGAAGGTTTGTTCTTAGACCACGCCCCCAATCTCTGATCCCATTTCACCCACACTTTACTCCCCAGCAAAGCTTTCTAGCAACCCAGAGGCATTTTATCGTCTAGGAAATACTTACTGTGGTTTGCACAGGAGTGAAGACGCATCTTTCCACTCTCCCGGCGTCAGGCTTACAGAACATTTCATTAGGTTGCTTCGTTTCAATAAGGCTTCCACCAAGAAGAAGGATATTCAATAGGCGTGGGAGCAAAGATCCCGTACTGTTAGTAAGCATCATTCATCCAGGGGGGAGCTGCTGTTCGTATGAGGAAGGACCATTCTGGAGAAGGTGTCTTGGGAGAGGTGACTTTGAGAGAAGGTGATGGAGGAAGGCTCCTAGCCAGGCTCACTCACGGCATTGTGGATTTCAGTCAACATACCTTTGAAGGGGCTGAGGAACATCTGCTATCTGTCAGTGGAGTAAGTAGAAGGACTCTCTACATCTGGTGTCTGCTTACCGAGCTGCTTAGTCCCAACCTTTGGGTGATTGCCACAATTAATAAAAAACTAAATAAAAACAGTGAGATAGGGCATAAGAAGTTTCAAGGCCTGGGTTCTAGTCCTGACTCTGCCACTCACACACCTGCTAATGTTGGCAGTGCCCCTCTCCTCAACTTCTAGAAGAAAAGTCTTATGCTCTGAGCTGAGACCGTTTGTCCATGTAGCCCACAAGCTCCCAGTGAACTGGTGTGAGGAATCTTTGTCCACCTTAGGGCTAGCCTCAGGCACATTGGTTTTTCTTCTCATGTCGTTGGCTCCCAGAACTCAGATGCCAAATGTCAGGCCATGTCACATTCCAGGGCCTTCAGATTCCAAGCCCCGTCGCTCAGGAGGGGAAAGAGCAAAGGCAAAAGAGCCTGCTGTCCATCCCTCTCAGCATCTCATCTCTCCATCCTCTGACCTTTCTCTGCTGCCAGTGTGATTTATCGGATGCAAGCCTTCTAGTGTGGGCTCTGGTCACCCGCGGGGCAGCACCGGACATCCCTGTTAGGTCAACAGAGGCCTGTTCCCCACAAACACAGCTACTGCCAGATGCACACCCAATTCTCACATACCTCTTCTGGGTGTGGGGATGCCTGGGGTATGAAGGAACAGTGTCAGGGACTTCTAATCGCCCTGCACCTGCACAGCCTTGTGGGGCTGATTCCAAAGAGCAAGGACCCAAAGCAGACTTGCTTGTGGTTCCCACTAACAGAAGTGCCCTTTTGCCCCACCAGCTTCCCAGAGCACAGAATTCCACACTTCTACACCCAGTTATACAACTTGTACCAGCGTGTGCCGGTCATGGCCCTGGGGTCTAGGTGGTGAGCCTCTTCTCCAGAGCTAGTTTGTGTCAGAGGAGACTGAAGAGGGCTCAAAAATGGGGGGGGTGTGTGGCTGGGGGAATGAGGAGAAAGGAAGAGGCAATGGTTGCATGTGAGTACAAACAGTAGGAGGTTCAGAAGCCTCCAGGACTTGGAAGAAGACTGAAGGGTCATTCCCACACAACTGTGATGTTCCCAAAGGGCACTTATCCAGTGATAGCTCACAGATGCACAAGAACCTATCCAATGGTCATTCTCCCCTCCCCTGTGTGTGTATGTTTTCATAAAAGTCCTATAATGATCCACTATTACTATACGCTATGCCAGGATGAACAAACTGGCATTCTGAGAACGTCTCACCTATCTAAATCCAGCCCTGATTTTCCTCTGTGTTCCTTTGACAGAAACTGGTACCAAAAGAATGAAGGAGCAAAGGGTCATTCTAAGGGAGATTTTGGTTTGCATGCCAACTTGGGAACCCTCTGCAACAGTGATGCTCTTCTCTCAGAGTGGCCTGGCCATGGGTCTCCATGTACAACAGGCCTGTGATGTACAACATCCATGGTGGGAAGGGAGGGACTGGGCTGTAGATCGTCCCCTCCTGTGCTTGCCTTCAGACAAGGTCACAGTGACTCTCTCTGGACTCTGGTCTAGTATTATTTCATCTCTGGTCAGGCATCTGTTCTGCTGACTGCACGCCATTCTGTTACAATAGAGGCAGACACTCAGCTGAAGCCCGCGCAGTCCATATCTGGGGTTCCAGTCAGGGCTCTTTGGGAACATAAAAGGAAATAGTGTCTCCACACACCCATTTGGAGGAAGAGGAATACATTCTATGTGTTCACCATTAACCACCTGAGGTCTGGGTGGGTCCCTGAGACTGCGACCCAGCAGACGTTAGCGGTTCTGCCCTTATGCTGCTCTCTAGAAGAAATGACTCACACTGACCTAAGACACCTTGCAGGCCCCTTTCCTCAGGCTTCTGGGAAAGCAGGAAGCATGTAACCCATGCAATCCCAGTTTTGACCCTTTTATGACCTTGGGCACATCAGTAAATTCTCTCTTTATACTATGTCTAGGCCAGTGCAGAATTACATAGGACCAGAGAACACTGCCCAGCACAGGTTCTGGAGGGTAGCAGCTGCTTCCCTTATTTGCTGTGACTTACGATCCCTGTCCATGGAAGATTCCAGATGCCACCATATAGGAGTAGGAACAAAGCTAGCAGGCAAGGCTGGGCCTGGGCGAGGACCACTGGGTAAAGATGCAATTTAGTGGAAGACACCAAACTCTCAATGCGCCGCTCCTCCTGCCTCCTCTGACAGCTCCCTGGAGCCCTCCGTGATGCAGTAGGAGCACACAGCACAGTTTTTATGACTCTAAGTGATCCAGGAAGCAGCCAGTAGCTGCCCGTCGTTGCTGGAAAGGCCAAGTTGTGCTGATAGGAAATGATTGTCAATCCTATTTGCTTGGGGAGGTCCAGGAAGGCCTGCTTTAGCAGAGGCTCATAGTCCTGAGTTTCCTCTCCTAGGCGCTCAGAGTCTGGGGTGTACAACATGGCTGTGTTGTGCAGAACCTCAGGATTTGAGGAGAACGGAGGGTATTGGGATGGCCCTGGCTCTGACACACTGGCCACCACGGACTATGCTGTTGTCACTGGGATGTGGAAGTGAGAAGGAGGAGTGGGAAGAATGAAACGTGTTATCTAGCAGCATGGCTTTCTCTGAGGGGCGGATATGGGGAGCAGCTGCATACAGGCACTGTGGTTGCTATCCCAGTGATGCCCAAGCAAGGATGAAGATGCCCAGCCTGTCCTGAAATTGGGAAGTTTGTCATCTGGATACCACAATGCCATCAAACAATTTGAGGACCGTAAAACTAGACAGCATTGCCATCCGTCTGCCACTTTACAGTGGGGATGTGTCCAAGTCCCTTCAGATTCTCCACATCTTTTTGGAGCAACAGGGAGTTCTGATGTCATGTCTCAGATCCAGGAGGGGAGGGTCATCAGTTTCCTCTAGGACTCTGCGTATGTGCAGTTGAAGGGTCTCTGCTAACAGCTAGGATAAACCTCCCAACAGGATTTGAAGAGCACATGCCTGGAGCCAGCTCTTTGTCCTTCTTTAGATGAACTGAGGAGTCGCTTGGTTTCTCAGGAGCAGTCCCTGGAGCCCAGCTCAGAAACCCATGACCACTGACAACACCATCAAGTAGACCTAAAATGGCAAGAGACTGCACCTGTCAATTTATGATCATAAAACTCGGAATCTGCCACTTATGAGTCTGTCTAGGCCCCTGTCTAGGCCCCAGAACTCTGTTCTGCTCTTGGGGTCAGGAATGTATGCCTCTTCTTAACATGAGGTCTGACCCATTGTGTGTGCACGTGTGCGTGTGTGTGTGTGTGTGTGTGTGTGTGTGAATGTGCATGTGTGTGTGCACTGTGTATGTGTGTTTGTGTGTGTGTGTGAGAGTGTGATATAACAGAGTACTGCATATAAGCTAGTCTCTGTCTGTGAGATCACTCAGGCTAGCCAGGGACAGCAGGTACTTAATTTTTTGTTGTTGTTGTTGTGTCTGAGAATAAAGATAAAGTAGCCGTCCTGACTACAGTTTATAGCCCTGAAGCAGTCAGAGTTACACAGAACCAAAAGAGACTACAGCAGAAACGAATGCATTTATAAAGGCCAGGTGGCTTTCTTCACGCTCGTAAGTTCAGGTAGAGAGAAGAGATTGCACAGATCCCCGCATCCCAGAACAACGATGTTTCCGGTTACTTCCACCCTATATACCTTACAAAATGAAAGGCTAACAGAGAAAGCAGCAGAGAGATAGCTTAAGATTCTAGAGGACTCTGGGGTGAATCCCTGAGCGCTTCCCATTGTGCAAGCTTATCAATGAAGCAGGCCCAGTGGTGGAGAGACCCTTGGAAACGGTACACAGGGTGCCTAGTTCCCTGCCTCAGTGTTGACATCTGTTAAACAGGAGCAGCATACACACACACACACACCGTCCCGCTCCCCAGTGGCTGATCCTGTAGGGAAGATTTAGTTAAAAGAGCTATGGGAAGCACCTAGCATAGCGTCTCACACAACCCGGCCACTCTACAAGTGGTATTGCTCACCAGACTGCCAATTTAAAGAGAGGGAGAGAGAAAAGCCACACCTTGCAGAAAAAAACAGTTAAAAACAGGTCTGAGAGAAGAGACATCGGTGCCTGAGGAGACAGCTCTCCAGGAGATGAAGAATGACCTTGAGAGGGACTCACCCGGGAGGTGCTGGCGAGGTGAGTGGCTGACGTTTAGCTGAGCCAGGCTTTCTGGGCCTCACTCCGAGGCCCCTCAGCCTGGGAAGAGTGCCCTGCGTGTGGGCTGCCAGCTTCAAGGCGCCGCGTAATTACTTAGCTGTTTACTAGCACCAGACATCCAGGGGATACTTCAGCCATCAATTAGCTATGCTCACGGCCCCCCTGTGAGGCCTGGTGGTGTCAGGACTCCCATTTTTCAGCCAAGGAAACTAAGGTGTAAACAGGTTAAGCAACCAGCTCAAGGTCACACCTTGAGTCAAGCGGTCACCAGGCGCCCAGACTGCGTCCTTGCTGACTCCCTGGCCTGTCCTTAGCCCACTGGCCCATGCCGCTGCCCATAAAATCCACCGTTTATATCTCATCAGAATGCCAGGTAGTACACCCAGGACATTAGGAGCTGTACAGAAAGGCCATTCGGCTGATTTCCAAGGCACGGTAGGGTTTTTAAAGAAATCTTTTAACCCCTTGCTTTGAGAGGGCAACCCGGGGCAGCCTGACTTTAGGAGTTTCTTTGCTGGGCTTCCGGAACTATTCCTAAGTACGCTCTCAGCGTCTGGACCTCAGTTTATGTTTTCCCTGTTTGCTCCGTTCTGTTGTCTGAACGAGCATGTCCCCTCAAATTCCAACGCGGAAACCTAATCTCCAATGTGATGCTATTCTATTACAGGGGTGGGCATTTGAGAAGTAATTTAATATTGGAGCAAAGCTGTCCAAACTGGTGTTATGGGCTTTACAAAACAGGCCCTTCTACCAAATGAGAACACAGTCTCTGTCTCATGACCAGGGAGCAGGCCTCGCCAGACCGTGGAGCTGCCAATGCCTTGATCTTTCTCTTCCCAGCTTCTGGAATCAAAATAACTAATGGAGCCGTGTATAAACCCTTGAGTTCATGACGGTCACTGGGTTCTGAATATACTGAGCCCCTGTGATAGACACGTGTGCCAGTCCTGTCTGAGAGCCACAAGTGAGACCACTTAGCAGACCCTGAGCTGCTTCCACTCCTGCTCGCCCGAGGCCCTGATCTTCACAATGGGCATTGTGGAGGAAAAACAGGTTCTCCATGGTGGAAAGATTTCCACCAGTGGTCTGGGCAGCTGTCAAGGGCAGGGCAGTGGCTTACTTTTGTGGCCTGACAAACCTCCAGTCACACAGAACCTACCCGAGGGTCCCTCCCAAGCCACATGCCTCCTTGACCTGTCGGTGTTCCAGATTTTTGAGTACTGGCTATTCAAGCCTTTAGGTCACCTGACAGATAACGTCTGGTTTTGTCGCTGTTGTCGTTCTTCTCTCCCCCACCTCCCTTCCTCAAACCCAGTCTTGCCTCCCTGAAATGCCGTCTCAGTATTTCTGTTCTTTCTTTCCAGGCAGCCCATTCTAGGCCCTCATCAGAACTCAACAGTACAGGGTTCTAACTTGTCATCCCGATGCACTCCTGGGCCTCAGATCCTTCATCACACAGCAACCAGAAGGCCCCATCCTAAAATGCGAAGACCTTTCTTTAAAAATATGCTTCTGATATTACCCAGGGATGAAGATGAAGTTCCATAATGTGTCTCCAAGGCCTCAGCATCCCTTCTGGCCTTTCTCTGCCTTGCATCCCTTTTTCCAGTCACATTGGTTCATTCACATCCCACAGCTCTCAGACCCCCATCTGGACCTTAGTACTTCCCGGAAAGACAGCCCTCTGCCTCATGCATTCACAGGCTCTGCTCCTTCCTCTGATCTCCCACTCAAGCTGCCAGGTCATCTTCATTGCCCAGGCTGGACCAAGGAGGGGATTCGTGCATCACCATAGCACTTCATACGAACTGTCTAGAACCCCATGTGTACTTGGGTATCTTTACTTCTATTCCTTGGCATGGCCACTGACTTGGCCTTTCACAGCACCCTGTGCACAATGCC
This sequence comes from Alexandromys fortis, assembly GCF_014885135.2. Lineage (NCBI taxonomy): Eukaryota > Metazoa > Chordata > Mammalia > Rodentia > Cricetidae > Alexandromys > Alexandromys fortis. Next base: position 5,571,627 of record NW_026067976.1, on the reverse strand, counting down.
TTGAATATGACCATGTAAGTATTTTTTTTTTAAGCAAAGTTGAATTGAAGCCTGTCTGATTCTGCTTTAAGCAGCTGATGTGTTAATGTAGTAAAGCAAGGTTCCAGTAAGACTGTCTGAAACAGGAAGAGGAAGTTGGGTTTCCTAGTTTAGTATATTCAAGCCAACTCTGTCCCTCTGTCTGTTTGTTTTTGTTTTTGTTGTTTGCTTGTTTGATTTGGTTTGGGTTGTTGAGATGGCAGAAATGGTCTATTATCTTTGGAATGCAATGTCCTTCCTGGTAAACCAAAAGGTCTGGAATAGCACAGTGGTTTCCAGGTAGCTGGGAAACTGAGTCCGTCGTTTTTGGTTCTGCTCTTAGGACAAAGACGGCTCCAGGAGACAAAGGCTCTGAAGTGTGAGCTGCTCGCATCTTCCTTCTGTAGGCAGAGATAGCAGATGTTTATCTGTTTTTTACCAACCAGACTTCTGCATGAGATATTACTTGAGTAAGACTCGACAGCTAAAGACCAGTTGAAAACTACTGAGCCCGCAACAGTGCCAGCTGAAAACGTGGCAGACAGGGGCAAGTTCCTTTTAATGTCCCTTCAGCGGCACACATGTGGCCCAATGCATAAGATTCCCTCAACATTGCTCTACAAAGTGACCACTGTGGATGCACCAGCCCTGCAGACCGGTGCACTGGAACCCAGAGAAGCGGCCCTTTCCTTGTGACCTTTGAGGATCTCCAGGGGCCTCAGACACAGAAGGCTGCTCTAGGCAGAAAAGTTCAGGCTGTCTGCTGTGTCTGGGCGGTAGACAGCTAATTGCAGAGGGTAGGGAAGGGAAGGGAGGAGGAGGGCTGGTACGAAGAGGACAAGGCAGACCCCACCTGCCTCCAGCAGTATTTGCCTTATTTGCCGCGCAGCTAAAGGGGGAGGGGCTGATCAGAGGGCACTTACAATCTGCTCTGCCACAGAGCTTGCCAGATACACCCATTTCCCCAGAATTAAGCCAACCCATGGCACTCAAGGCTGAGAACCTTTATTTCCAGGTAGAGACTAGGCATGCTCAGGGTGGGGTAGGTGAAGTGGGAAGCAGTCTTTTCATGGTAGTGCAGATGTTCATCTCCGGAGCCTTAGTTACCTCCTGTCTGCATTCTCCTTGGTAGCTACACCTGGATCTAGTTGCCGGTCCTCACGCTCACTGCTAGGTCCTACTGAGCACAGCCAGCGCCATGTGCAAACCCAGTTCCGCTAACTCTAGGAACTTAGTTTGGCAAGCGAATGCGTTTAAGCCTTATGTGGTTATAGCCCGAAAACTGAGAAAAGCTTTAGGTGTTTCATAGCAGAAAGTAGATGTGAAGCTAAATCAACATGCTAGCTGGCTGAGACTGAAAAACATGACAGTTTCCCTTACATTCAGTTGACCAAAGTGGCAATGTCGCCTCCTTCCCCTGCCAATCCCCCACCTTTAGTCAGCACGAGGCCCTGGCCTTGCTGTCTCTGATTCTCAGTCCTCCCTCTTTCCGGTCCTCTGCTGGCCTGTGTGTGCGTTATCCAACTGGACTCAGTCTAGGAAGCTCCCTTATGTTCAGTCACAGACTTTCTGGTCCTCTGCTGGCCTGTGTGTGCGTTATCCACCTGGACCCAGTCTAGGATGCTCCCTTATGTGCAGTCACAGACTTTCTGGAGCAGCCTGCTGCAAGGCCCTTCATGGGGAACACAGGACAAAAGCAATGCAGGGCTGAGGACCAGATTCAGCTCAAACCCAGCGTGAAGATTGGCTGGCTTCTGAGCAGGAGCCAGGCCATGTTTGGGACCAACCAGGACTTTAGAATACTGAGCTTCTGATTGTGAGAGGCACAGAGGCCTGGGGGGGGGGGGGGGGGGATAGGAGGGGATGAGGCTTGGAAAAGCCAGCCTGAATTAGAGCGTTTCCACTCACTTCCTTTAGCCAGGAGAATGCGATGTGGAAAATAAAGTATAACCAACAATACAATGATCTGTGCTAACACCCAAGAATGCTTCTAGGCTGGTACCTAACGATCACAAAAGGGTTGCTATGCCCACACTCACAGCAGCATCCAGACAAGACAATTCAGGTCCTATTCATCTGTGCGTCACGGCCTTTGCCAGTGACCAAGGCTGCTGTGTGAAAAGCACACATGTCCCACTCACAGAATATCTCGTTCAAAGATCAGTTTTCCTCTTCATTTCATAAGAGTTTTAAAATACATTGCCTTCCGCTGCGCTCTTTGTGCGATGGAGGTAGGGAGTTGTCATCTGCAGTCTCCCTCTCCCCTGCTATCAAAAGTGCACGTGTTGAAGGCTTAATCCGAGCAGGAGGTGCTGGTGAAGTCAATGGGATTATAAGGACACTACCTTTATCGGTGATAGGTTTGTTAATGAGCGAGCTGTTAGCACGCGGCTGGTTGGAGGAAGTATGCAGGTCATTGAGAGCAAGTCTACAAAGGATGTGTATGGTGCCTGGCCCCACTGCTGCCACCACCACCACCTCCTCCTCCTCTTCTTCCCTCCCTGCTTTCCAGCTGTAGCGAGGCTGATGGCTTTTCTCTGTCACTCCCTTCTGCTGTAATGTCTCTAGCTTGTCACAGGCCTACCAACAATGAGGCCAGTCCACCAAGGACTACAAACTCTAAAAACGGAGAGCCAAATCCAATCTCCATTTTTTTTTTTTTTAAATTGCTTTTTTCGGATCACTTGTCAAAGTGACAAAAAGTGACCAATACACAAGGGACATGTGATGGTGGTCTGAGGAAGAGTTTTGAAGTGTACCATTGTTTTCCAATTGAATATGAATGGGGTCCTTTTCCCAGGGGAGTGCCTGGTCAGATCCTCCTGGCAGGAAAACAGCAGGGACCCTGGAGCACTGGCTGCTAGCTATGGTGGTCTCAGTTGGCCAGGCTGAACACAGGCCACATCCTCATCTGAGTTGGCAGAGACTCCAGCAGATGACACCTTTGCTTTTGGTGCAGGCACAGGAGGCAGTAGACTGGGTCTTTGACCCCTGGATGCTGTATTTTGGTCTCATCCTCATTCACAGTCTTGCTGATGGCATCCAGTTGTCTAAAGCCCTACAGGACCCAAAGGGCAGAGCTCATGGAGATCCAGGGTGCTCTGGAGCTCCCACAGGCTTGGAAAAGGACTTCCTTCAAGCTCTCTTTGAAAACTCACCTGTCATCTCTACTCAGCTTGTCTACAGCTGGGTAACACACTCCAACTGTGCAATGCAAAACTTTGTTTTCCTTGGTTTCCTTATAGGCTTCATGAGATGGGGCCAGAGCACAGGAGGAGATAAACCAGTTAGGAACTAAGAACACACTGCTTAGGTAAGACTTGGTGATAGCCTTGATCATGGCACTGCCTAGGGCAGGACCTTTGGGGAAGAGGCCAAACATGTCCTTTATGAAGCTTCTGCTACATTCAAAAACAAAACCAGAACATGAGAGCAAAAGCTGTGTTATATTTAGTGTTTACTTTGAAGAAATGATCACAGAAGCGTGTGGGCACTCAGGAACGAGCACCAGGGCACTAGTGCAATCAGGTGGCCACACCCTCTGGTAGGACTCCAGCTTCAGAAGATTAGGGATGTACAGTAAGACCGTATGACAAACATGGATAGCTTCCATTTCTACCGGGACAATCCTGGAACTCTATCGACTATTCCATAAGTAACACGCAGTTCTCGTCTGGATGTCCTTTCTGAGAGTTCCTGCTGGTGGAGAGGGGAATTGGAGCATGGTGCCATGGGGTTTGGTGCAGTAAGGAGGGCACTGCAAGGCCAGTCTCCCTGTTCACCCCTCAAGATTGTCCCTAACCCACACTTCACAAATATCTCCACTCAGTTCTCCATGTGGCCCAGTGAGTTGCCCAGCAACGTGAACCTCTGTGTTAGTCCCAATTATGAAACCCTCAGTGTCTCCCATCACTGCATTTATACAAAGTGGAGACTCACACACACTCAAAAATGTTCATGGATTTCGACATTATCCCCTTCAGAAAGAGCCCACTTTATAGACTAGAAAGCGGAGGAGTAAGGAGGGGCGTTGGAAATCGGGACATCAAAGATTTAGGCTTTCTATTTCTTTAAGTCCTTTGCTCTGCCAGGACCTCCAGGTCAGCCCCCTCTTCTAGATCCCCCATCTCCTCGTAGCTCTTGCAATTGGCTAATCTGATTCTACTTCACTCCCCTCTGGACCACCATAAGTCACGACTGGTATTTAACAGCTCCTTCCCACGTTCTCAGCCACCTCTCCAGCCTTCTCCCTTCCTCATCCCGATGCCTACCCACCATCTTAGCAGTGCTGATTTCTCTCCCGTGTGCTTCTTCCTTCTGTGCTTGGATATGAGCTAAGTGTGCAGCTTTCTTCTTCTTGCCACCGTCTTCCCTTCTGCACCCTACAGACACCTACTTCGAGCCTCTGTCTTTGCTAGACTGTCTTTGCTCCTTCAGGTTGCCTTCCCATCTCCTAAGAATTAACTATATGACCAGTCCTTACCTGCACCGTTCAGCGTGTACTCTGATAGATGGTTTCAGCCTAATCTACCAAAGGATTTCTTTTTTTCTCTAATGCCAAGGACCAAACTCAGGCCTTGCTTGTGACAGGCAAGTGCTCCACTCAGACACCTTGTTGTTTGAGACTCTCTTGCTCTGTAGCTCATGTTGCCCTCAAACTTGTGTTCCTCCTGTCTCAATCCACTAAATTAATTTCTCAACTAAATCTACCATGTGAAAATCAGATGCAGCCTATGTAGAATGAGTTTTAGAGACTATTTTCAGCTTTCCACAGATGCAAGATCTACAGTCGTGGTTCAAGGTGCCGAGGCATGCGAGAGCCCACTCGGGACATCCCAGAATAGACAATAACACATGCCTGAACCATGCTGCGCACACAAACGCTGACTAGAAACAGGCGGATGATGTCCCAGAGAAAACCTGGTGTGTATAAATCCACTGACATAGGCCCTGACGGAGCCTTCATGTTGGGAAGACAGTAGCAAGACTGATTGGGCCATACTGTAACATGCCCCTCCCCAATGCCTGCCACCTCTGAGGCTGCACGCTCAGATCTACAGCAGTCACTGCTCTCTACCACATTAGGTGGACTGGTTGCCGCATATCTGTCCCTCCCACTGCCAGCTGTGTGATTTGCATGCGTCATCTGCCCTCTCTGTGTCCTCGGAGTCCTTGAGTAAGAGTAATAGTCTGTCACTATACACCACGTTAAGGTTGTCTCGAGCCTTGAATGATGAAGAACAGTGTACAAAACTACACCTGGCCAGGCTTACTATTGTTGGGTTCAACTGCTAGTGGGCATGCAGATTGTTATTACCCAGCTTTATTTTGTTAAAAAAAAAGCTAAAAATCTACTGTTCTTATTTGTGTGTGTGGGGGGTGCACACGCATGCACACGTGCATCAGAGAGACAGAGAGAGAGAGAGAGAGAGAGAGAGAGAGAGAGAGAGAGAGAGAGAGCAAGGAGAGAGTCTTTTTTGCTGTGATTTTTCTAATCTTGAAACATTCACCGATTTTGAAGAACTGTGCAGGCAGCAAAACTGCTGCCCGCCGGCTGCAGCACATCTGAAATCTTGCCTGAGATTTCCCGCCAGTGTCTCCTGGGCTGTGTCCTGGGCCCCCTGCTCACCTCAGCACGTTTCAGGAGGAGAAAGGACACCAGCAGGGGTGAGACAGGCTGGAGCAGGAGTGCGGTTGCAAAGGGAAGGGTGTGTGTCTAGGTGGTAATCCCAGCTCTGAATAACGGGTGTATTGAGTCTGTTTCTGAAGGTAATTGTTTAGATCTTACTGCAGCGCTAACACAGCGTCTGCTAAGTGTATCATCAAGATCACGCAGACTTGTAACGGAGTATCTAGATGATGTACTAGGTGCAGTTTAGATTCGGTCAGAGTGGCATTGGATGTGAGCAGTGATGCCTCTCATCTGACTGGCCGTCCATGGAACTCGAAGGTGATGCATTTGATTTTGCAAGCTGACGTACCCAATTTGGGAGGTGAGTGACGGATCTAGTCCACGCTGAAGAATTCCAATTCTCCCATGCCTAGTGTTTGCTTCAGTGTGTAATGTATGAATTTTAATAATAAGACCAGCCTTTGGGCTAGTGGCCCAGATCGTCTTCATCTACCTGCTGTGTGACTGCCACAAACCCCCAGGCAGGCTTGCCTTGGGTCATCATAGGAACACAAGAACAAAGAAGGACCAATCTACGTCTCCATATTTCACCTACTGATGACATCTAATAATGTCCTCTAACTCATAAGTTCTATCCTCACCATTCTGAGATCCGTAGGTGGCCTTCTGTCTATAGGTCTAATTGCTTGGCAGTCCACGGCCAGGACATTGCATTGAGAATCTGACATTGGCAAGGTTCCTATGTAAGCCGTCCCTAGACTAGACACTGTAGTTTTCCACACCATTTTCAGGGTTAATTTTGCAGGTTCCCTGGGATAGACAAGAAGAATTCTCTCACTGAGCAGTTTCTCAGCCCCTTCTGAGTCATCCACATTCAGTCCCAGGTTGGATAGGGACCTCCCTTCCAGACAGGAGCTACTCAAGTGTTCTCCCTTCTGCCTAGAGTGTCTGCCTCTCCCTCATGGCTGCCCCCCCTCCCTTGCCCCATCTCAGCTCAGATTGCGGAGAGTACCTTCCTCCCACAGAATCTTCATGATGGCGTCATATGAGCGGTGCTGTAGCGGGAGGTCTCCTCTTCATCTCTCTCCGGAAGCCGGCTTAGCACCCGACATGTGCGAGACATATGAACCTGGAGGCGGAACATAGAAATAACGACCACAGTGATTAGCATGTGCAGATCTCCAGGTTCAGTCCATGATTTTAAGAATAAAGTCCCTGTGCTAGGCTAGGCATGGTGAACAGGGCTCTGAAATCTGTCTGGCACGCAGGAGGCAGAGGCAGGAGGAACTCAAGTCCAAAGCCAGCCTGAGTTATGCAGCAAGAACGGTCCCTCTCAACAAAAAAACAAGCAAACAAATAAATGAAGCTGAAAGTAGATAAATAAAATTCTGGTACTTTCCAAGAACTATCTCTTCATCACCTCCAGTCCCCACTGCAGGTCATGTGTGAGGAGAATAACCTTTCTGATTGCATGGGGAAACTAAGGCTAGGTGAGGAGAAACGAGACCTATCGAGTTTCACACTGTCAGAATTAGATTCTAGTCTAGGTTTTTCAGACTCCGAAGCCAAGCTATTAACTGTTACATCACCATCTGTCCTCCCAGAACCAGACAGACTACCTCATCTGTGCCTAGGACAAGGAGGTTGCCTTCCCTAGATGCTGAGGTGTGTGTGTGGGGGGGGGGGGGAATCCTATGACTCATTGAGAAACAGCTAGATGGTAAGCTGAGATCCAAGGGTCCCTGAAGGGAAAGAAGGGGCCTTTGGATAAGCCAGTGTCCACCCAGGACCGTCACTGCTGGCCTCATGCTGCCTCCCTTTAGTCAGGGAGTCGGGAGGTGGCGTGAGGATTACTGGTCCTTATGGTGGACTCTGTGATTCTGTATCAAGTGAAGTCTGAACCCAGGAACTCTGTGCTGAAGTAAAAGGGACCCCCAACCCAGCTAAGAGACCGAGTCAACTCAGTACTTCTTATAGCGTCTTGGGCCCTGGCTCAGACTAAATCCTGGCGTTTCCATGAAGATGGACTAGACAGAAATCACAGCGCTTGCTCCCTCTTCCCACGTTTGATCCATAACTCTCCCACCCGCTCCTGTTGCAGACTGGAGTTCCAGAGCGCAGCATGCGCCTTCAGCGTCACTCATGCTGAAGAGAAGAGCACCATTGAAGGATGACCTCATAGGCCTAACCCATCCCTACTCAAGCCTCCATGAGGACTCACCCAGCGAGACCACTGGGGAGGCCATTTGGGCCAGAGATCTTCTTCACAGTGGCCCAGGCCATCTTGCTCAGCCTACTGAGCCTGCCTTCGGAGGTGGTCACGGAATCAGAAGTGTTACAATTCCTCCCCTGAAGGTTGACAATTACTGCTTGGCACAGTGTGTGGTGGGGTGGAACCTGGCAGAGGGCCTGGGGCCACATCCTCTGAGTCGCAGATGAGACAGCCCCTCTAGTGTTCTGCTAGGCCACAGTTCATCTCACTCCACCTCTGTTCTGTCCCTAACCCCAAGGAGGCCCGTAAATCAGGTGGCCTATCAGTTCATTCTACAGGGCAGAGGCTGCCACAGGCACTTCAGGCTCTGCTCAGGGTGTGAGGGGGGTCAGCACACTGGACCAGAGAGGAGCAGACAGACATGTCCACCTCAGAGGCACAGCATGCAGGGTGCATGTGGTGAGCCGGACGCCTCAACCCTCCGATCCTGAATGCCAGATCCATTTCTGGGGAGGAGACTGAGGCGTGGAGTAGTTAAGGGGCTTACCAAGTCCCTACACTCCTAAGTAAATGTTTGAAGAATAAAGGGGGAGGGAGTGGCAACCAGAGCACACGTCCCACCGTGGTGAGTGACCGGGAAACATGACAGGCCATTTGTATCAAGAACATCCCACCACCCAGGCAGAAGCCAACTCCAGCATAAGGCTGGTGATGGGCCAGACAGCCAATTCCTTGGGGGCTCAGTAAGGAGCAGCTGCCTGCTCCACTCCTGCCTTTTCTAGAGGCCACAGTGGTGGCCCTGGCTGCACACATTTTCCCAGGCTGGGGCGGCAAGTGGGGGGTCCTCAAGTGCAGACAAAGAAATAGCTCAGCCCTGCAAATGGCTTTGAAAATGGGGCATTTGGGATTCCTCTTGGCTGACACACTCTGCCCTGGCCCAGGCCTTGTCCCCCAGAGACATCCCCCAACCCCTACTGGCCAGCTGTGTCTCCCACTGCCGCCCACACCAAAGCCCTGACCACACGGAAATGGTTGTTCAGCCCAGAATTCCCCATCACACCCCTTCCCACATAGGGAGGAACAGGAGCAGGGACAATGGCAGCAGAGACTCTGGTGGTTGACTCTCCACCGATGTGGGATGATGATCCACAGGCTTGACTCAGCCTCTTGTGAGCCAGGCAAGATGACCAGAAGGGACTTTCCTGTCATTTGTTCTGAGACCGAGGCTGCTATGACAAACACATTCTGCCTAGCAATGTCAGGTCACCTGTGCAGAACCTGTCAAAGGTGACTGGAGGAGGCACAGCCACCATTAGCCCAACAAGGCTTCCAATGGGATATCTCTAGGCACACACACTTTCCCCAAACTGGGGCACAGACATCATTTCGAGGTGACCACTTACTGGCCACTTTCCCCTAAGCAGCCTTTCCTAAAGCCAGTCTGTCCCAGCAAATACTGGTGGTTTCTAGTTTCCCAGAAAATGAAAGTTCTGTTTATCTTAAATGTGACTTTTCCATTTTCCTGGGTTGTAAAATCCTTAGGGCACCAAGCACAGGATTCCAAGAAAGAATCTGGCAAGAATCAAAGGAAGGAATACCTAATACAAATGGATCATCCTTGCAAAATCCTCTTCCTCCCTGCCTGCCTACCTCCCATCTGCCTATCTCCTGCCCTACCCACCTTCCTCATGCCCATATTCCTCATGCCCACCTTCCCCATGCCCACCTCCTCCATGTCAACCTCCCAGCCTGCTCACCTCCCATGCCCACCTCCCCCATGCCCACCCCTACCTAGCCTTCTCACCTTCAGCCAGACCACTTGTCCATCAGTCTGTCTGCCCACCTCCCCCTGCCACCCCACCATCTCTTAGCCTCCCCCTCCCCCCACCTCCTCTCCTTCCCATTAGCAGGCCTATCTTCAAATTGGAATGCAGATGTCTCCAGCACATCACAAATGCGGATAATCAAACTGAAAAGAGAAAGCCCAATTTTCATTTTTTTTTTTTTTGAGAACAGAAGTTCTGATTTAGCAGGCTGGCTTTTTATATTCTTATTGTGTCGAGGCCTTCCTTCTCTCACAAAATACTTTTTTAAAGGGGATTTTGATGAAATATTTCTAAGACATAGGTCTTATAAAGAACCATGTTCAACATACCAGAAAGTATATACTTTTTACATATTTAAGGCTGTGAGGAAAACAACAATAACATAATAGCAAACACAAAGCCCCTTTAGATTGCCACTTAAGAATGCTCAGGGGGCTGGGAGGCTATGTATTCCTTACACTCTTCAGGCAGGCAGCCTGAAGAACAGCGCCACCTTCTCCAAGGCATAGATGAGGACCGGTGACAGACAGATGGGAAAGATTCCTGAGAGAAAGAGCACCCAGTGACCCTACCATGACCCCAGGCTCCACAACAGCATCGGGGGAAAGAAGGCTATTAGTTCCAGCCAGATGTGGGGGCTTCCCACAGGAAGAAACTGACTTCAGCTCTGGCCGAGTTCTACAGAAACAGAGTCATAATTCCACCAACAAGGAGGTTGAGGAGCCCACGACAGAAGCCCCTGTTAACACTTCTGTAGGGGAGCATCCTACTGTGCAGACATCTATCTGGGGAAGACTGAAGATCAAACTGGAGAAGCCCATCCTGTGTGGGGGGACAGAGGGAAAGTGACAACAGAGAGAGAACGCAGGGAAATCCTGTGGGCAGGCAAGCTTCAGTAGGGTGGATCTGGTTTTGACAAGGGCTCCAGCTGAGAGGACTCCAGCCAGCGGCAAGGCAACGCCAGCAAAAAGGATGGAGGTGGCCCAGAAAGAAGAGCAGATTAGACTCTGTCTGTAAGACTGTGTCTCCCATGCCGAGGAAAGGCATGATGGGGACCTTGAAGGATCCACACACATACACAAAAATGCATTTCAAAAAATGAAGCCAACGTTTCTACCTGGGGATCTATGGTCTTCGTGGCCACACTGCAACCAACCAGGCAAGAAGGAAGTCCACTCTCCCCCTGCTCCCACTCCAAGAAGCCAGGGCCGCAGTCAGTGGAAAAGAAAGCCCCGACAGCCCCCTGTGCTGCTTCAAGCTCAGCTGGGACCAGTGGGACACTGGAAGCTTTGCTATAGACTGAACTGGGATTTTTAACAGTGTGATACTATAGGACCACGCAGGAAAGGGCTGATGGGAACATTGCCCATGGTTGAGATGGTGAATACTAACTCATAAGGTGACAGTATCTGAGTTAGTGGCACACTCACGCGAGTGGGGTCAGTGCCCTGTCAGGTGGAGAGTACCGTGGAAGAGCTCACTCAACCCCTTCCACCCAGGACAGGTGGAAAATGACCTCTGTCAACCAGGAAGTGGCCCTCTCACCAGATCTGAAGCTGCCTGCAAGTTGATCTTGGCCTTCCCAGCCTCCTCACAACCAATGAGAAATTAATTTCTGTGCTTTATAGGCCACTCAGTTTATGGCATTTCTTTATGACTCAAAGGAACCAACACAGCCAAGGAACTCTCCAAATCTGAGCCATTGCCCAAGCCTGGGGAAGGCACAGAATGGTGAAGTTATGTGAAGGCAGCCTTCTTTCTTCTTCTTCTTCTTCTTCTTCTTCTTCTTCTTCTTCTTCTTCTTCTTCTTCTTCTTCTTCTTCTTCTTCTTCTTCTTCTTCTTCTTCTTCTCCTTCTCCTTCTCCCTCCCCTCCTCCTTCCTCCTCCTCCTCCTCCTCCTCCTCCTCCTCCTCCTCCTCCTCCTCCTCCTCTTGTTTCCCATAGGATCAGACACAAAGCAGCCAAATGGGAGTGGGTAAGGTGAGCAGCTCCTGTTGGGGTCCAGAGAAGGTACCCATGGAAATAATGCCCTTGTGTGATGGAAGGCAAAAGAACAGGGCATGACAGTCAGCATTAAAGGGAATGAAGGCATGCAGAGGTGGGTACAGGACACCAAAATGTCATACACGTTGACTATCAGTGGTGAGACCAGTCTCTGGACAGACCACAGAATGTTCCTTCTGATGTTCCTGATGTGATGATGCAGGAGCCCCTGGCATTATCAGGAGGCTGAAACACATTTAGAGAGCCACAGTTTACATGGGCTGTGCGGCTCAGTGCCAGGAATTTGTTATAAAAATTCTAAAGCAAGAGTGGACTCTGAATGACGGCAGGCTTACAGTACTAAAGAGAGATACAAAGGAGGAAGGTGGTTCCCTATACCCAGGGACGAATCCCCATAACATTCCAAACTATAAAGACCCCAGACCAGGTGCCTAGGGACAAGTAGGCATAAGTAGTCATAAACATCCAACAGAGTCCTTGTAGCAAGCCTGGGCTTGGTCTCGACCTCTGCTTCTAAGTGGCCTTGCTCTGGTGATTCAGAGAGAGACTTGGGATGCACATGGCAGCCTGTACCCTTATAATTCTATTCTTTCCCCTTTCTGGTTGGCTTCAGGACCAGTACACGTGTACACACACACACACACACACACACACTTTCTCTCTCTCTCTCACTGTGTGTGTGTGTGTGTGTGTGTGTGTGAGAGAGAGAGAGAGAGAGAGAGAGAGAGAGAGAGAGAGAGAGAGAGTTCTCATGGCTCCCAAGTACTGAGTACTAGTGTTTCCAGCTCTACTAAATGCTGGTCCCTGAGGCTTACACTAAGTCATCTGATTTCTGCCCTCTGCCTCCACCTCCCACCCCCACAATTAGGTATCTTTCTTGTTTCTCTGTCACAGGGTGGGCAGGAAAGACAAAATTCCTCTCAGTGAATTGAAACTCTCCCCTACTGGCCTCGCTGCACTATGAGAAAGAGTTGGCCGTGCCTTCAGTCACTGGCCCCTTATACCCCCCCTTTTCCAGTAGAGCCTGCTCCTCAGCCCTTTCATGGTGACTTCTGCCCCTCCCCTGGGGCAGGGGGCATGACAGGCAGTGCTCACAAAGGGGCCATGGTATTAGTCAGCTTGGTTGTCGCAGCAGGCGACCACAGACTGGCGGCTCACACAGCAGATGTTTGTTTTCTCACAGTCTGGAGCTGGATGTCTAATCAAGGTGGCAGGAGGGTCGGTTTCTGGTGACTTGCAGGTGGCTGCCTGCTCACAGGTCCCTCCTGATGCCTTCCCTCTGTCACATGCTGTGAGAAATCTCTGTGGTATGTAAAGCCTCAGCCTATGACCTTATTTAACATCGCCTCTGCAAAGGTTCTGCCACCAAGTACAGTCGCACTGGGATGCTCAACTTCGACTTCACCCCATCCTTGGAGTGTCCCTCAGCTGCTCACAGTGCAAAGTGCTCAGTACATGGTACCAACATGCACCATCAAAAGTCATCCTAGAGAAGAGCTTGACATGTATTCTAAGGGCTTCCTTGTTCTTCCTCAGTTCTCAGAGTCTGGGGAAGCAAGTGCTGCTTCTAGCAATTTCCTCACCTTTTCTTTACTCCTCAGATCTCGTCTGCAGCTCACACTTTTTCTAATGTCCAGGTCTGGTATCGTTCTCTCAATCAGGACAAATCCTCCCCGTCTCTGCTGAGAGATGCCACACATTCTGGGCACTACAGGGTTCATGGGTCAAAAGGAAACTAATAGGCCACTATCAGAAAATAATTCAGGAGCCATAGATGGGAGGTGTAGGACAGACGTCCACAGCACAGAGCACATTTCCAGGTACCATTCTCTGGTCCCACATGGAGGCAGGACTTCTGTATTCAGAGGCATTGAGGAAGGGGGGTTGTGCCATGTGGGCGTCCTGATTCGTGTGCGGAATGTAGCTGCTTCTAGTGTGCTAGAATCCACTAGTGCATCCCAAACAACTCAGACAAGAGGATGGAGGCACGGGGCTAAAAGGGCACCAAGGGAGACCGAGAGCTACCTCCTGCCTTAAGACACTGATGGCCTTGAGGGAGAGTCAGACACGTAATTAGCTAACCGTAGTACAGACGAAGTGCCCAGATTAAATTATGTATCACATGCTTCCAGCTCCCGAGAAGAGATACATTTATTCTGCCTGGGAAGTGTGGACACATTAGAGAGGAGAAAACTGGGGCACACAGAGTACCAAGGTGGAGATGCTTGCCTGAGGTCAGCGGCACAATCCGGCAGACATCATCGGGCTTGGGTGACGGGCCAGTGCTCTGTCCCTCCAAGGTTTGGGATACTCCTTGCCCTGCCTCCTCTCTGGCAACTCTGATGCTCAGCATCCTGGGAGAAGATGCTGGCAGGGCCTCTCCAGAACCCTGGTCTGGGTCCCTGGAATGGAGTCAGGTGGCTAAGGCCTTCTGTGCCCTAAGTCCTCCTGTGCAGTGTGGCAGGAGTCGGCAAGGGGGGGGGCAAGAGTGCACCTGGACCGGTCCCCAAGCAGACAGGAAGTGATGCCTCCTGGGCTCATCTCAGCAGCTGTTGCTTGCTTGGCATGGTTCAGACAAACAGGCAGATGTCCTCAGGGCGACCTTCCTGACTCAGAGAGTTTGGGAACTGAGGTATTCACTCCCTGGGGTGGAAGGGGGAGGCAAGGACAGGACACAAGCTGCTGACTCATTTCTTCTCACTGCCTCCCTGTCCTGGTTGTTCTGGCCTTGGAGAGAGCTGGGAGATGAGGGCCCTGCTTCAGGATGAGCTTCAGGATAGGAAGACACTCTTCTCCAGCCCCTGCCCATGTGGCTCGCTCCCCTCCGAAAGATGGCATGGCAGCAGGTGGTAAACAGTGCCATGCTCTCAGGACACAGAGGTCTTTACAACAGAGTGGCAAGCAGGCCGGCTGCCACAATGGAAAGTTCCACATGTGATCTCCCTGGACTGTAGCCAAAGAGACGCACACTAAAAATGCCATTAAACTTTATCTTCACACCATGTGCAGAAGGTATGTAAGAAAACGTATGGATATCCTGTTTAGCCTTGGGTCTTGTTGCTCTCATACCTCACAATATATATCCGAAAATGTTCCACTTAGTGTTAATGGAATTTTTAACACTTTTGGTCGCTAGCGTTTCAGATATGAAATGTATATTGTCTAACTCCATCCCCAGGGCTGGCTTCATGGCGTGTAATAGATGCTGTCACATGGGTCTACATGTAGAAGGACCCACCCTTCCATGGCTTTCTACCCATGAAACTTCCCTCTCCTCTTAGTCTCTGTTTAGGGCAAGGATTTCTGGGCCTACCTCCCAAACCCTTGTGACCTGGGCTCTGCTGCCATCAGCCCAGGCTGGACCATGGCTACTAACACAGGGATTCAGGCAATCATGTTGGGTTCTTCCTGTCCCATCACAGAAGCTCTCTGTGTGACTCTGTTCATGACATCTGTTTTTAGCAATAGCTCAAGGACTGGAGACAAACCTGTCAGGAGCCTAGCCTGGGCTAGGTTTTCAGGGATCAGTTTCCACTGGAAAAACACGGCATCGATTCGAAGTCTTTCCTTCCCCAGGCCCTCGCTGCCCCTCACACTCCCTCCTGGTGAGGACAGCAATAACTTTGGAACATGGACTAAAAGGTAAGCTGCTGTCCCCCGAGCTCCTGGCAGGGTTGCAACGTCAGTTCCTCCCCAGAGTGCTCAGCCTGTCTAGTTCATGCAGAGTTTATTCACAATAATGGGAAGCTCTGGGGGCTGTGAGGACTAAGCTGAGACTGTGCAAATCAAGCATTAGCAGCTAGTGTGTGACTGGTGTCAAATGGGTGGCTTTGTTGTTGTTTACAGTTCCTCCATCCTTGTCACAGACAGAAGAAATCCCTGCCTTTCTTCTGGATGCTGCCAACGCCCTATTTTTACTCCTTCTATGGTCCTGAAGGAGCACAGCCACCCGGGAACTCATTAGAAAAGCAGACCCTGTCCTTGCCCCAGAGCCTAGGATCTGGAACTGCGTTTCAACAATGCTACCATGAAATTCACAGGAATATCAATGTTGGAGACAAACTACAACTCTGAGAGCACATGACTGACCTTTGGCTCTGCCTTGTCCCTTCCTAATCCCAGTGAGGATGACTCTGTCAAAAGCATAGCCAAACCCTCATCGTAGATTTATCCAGAGTCTGTGTCCTTTCTCGAAGACTTACCATTTGACCAGGGTAGACTAGGAAGGAGCATCATCAATGTGAAGGACATATTGAAGTAGGGAATGGGAAAGCATTGGCAAGTAGTCCTAGCAAGTGGTCAGGGGGCAAAGCAGATGTGAAGGGAGGCTGCGCATCATACTTATATCTAAGCTTTTGGTCAACTTGGTCGCCGTATGGATACTGTAGGGGAGAGGGGAGAGGGAGGAAGGACAGCCCTAAGTTTCTGATTTGGAGTAATAGGCTGGCACTATTTTCATAAAAGCAAGGTAGGACAGAAGGAGAAGGAAGAGACGAAGATCAAGGCAAATAAAGTATGCCTTCCATTTGGGGTTTGCGTTTCAATAGAATATCAATTAAAGGTTTTTAATAAGAAGAGTGAGGTTCTTGTGGTGTGTAATTCACATCCCTTTGTGGAACCTACTACTCTGTGGAGTGCTGAGAGACTCTGGAGTTAAAATGCCATGGCTTCAAATCTGAGTTCTCCTGTTTAGCCGCTGGGTACAAGTTGACCAGCTTCTGGAACCTCCACTGGAACATCCTCACACTTGCCACACTCCACTGGGATATCTGCACGCTTACCTGTCTCAGAAGCTTGCAGCGAGACTTAAAGTGATGCACATGGATGCACGATGAACTCTCCACAAACACAAGTCTGATGTATAGTGAGCCTCTGATAAATAGAGAACGTCATGAGAGCTACCTATTTGTCTCCCTTCCCAAAGAAATGGTGAGGTCCTTGGGGACAGGGGCAACTACAGCAAAAGCCTTTGTGTCGGCTAGCACAGAGAAGGTACGCGATACATATGGACCAAAGAGACCATAACAGATGTGGTTCATTAGGGGGGGCCCAGGAGACCAGCAGGGTATCAGATGAATACAGATGTTGTGCCCCTCTCCAAATGTTCTTCCCTTCCCCTCACCGTTTTTCCTAATGACAGCGTACTGACTACTGAGTAATGAGAGCCTGTGCTCATTCTTCTTGCAGTCTAAGCTCATCTATGGACGACTCTACCAACGGAACCTGCCTCTCAGGAAAAAAAAATCTACTCTCTGCAGGGGCTGGTACTGTCCCTCTGTGCCCAAGGAACAGCCACCTCTGAAGATTCTGCCATTCGTTTGACCACGGCAGCATGCGGATCACTGCTGCCTCCAGCAGTTAGGCAGCAAGCTGAGTTTCGGTAAAGTCAAGTGCATGCCAGCTCTGGAGCACTAGCCTGTCGCAGAGGATGCCGGGAAGACAGTGGATTGTGATAGATTAGAGTACGGGTGACAGCTGAAGTCAACAGAGGCTGCTGAAAAGAGATGGGGCACCCTCAAGCCTGGGGCACCCGCCCAGCTTAGGATCAACAGAGCTGAGGGGCTTGAGGTGGAACTCAGACACACACCCAAGAAGGAGCAGAGAATCGGGCATGAGTCTCAGTCCGGAGGTGACCAGGCCAGTTGGATCTATCTATGATCTCTCCAAGGATGCACAGGAGGACAGGAGGTGAACTGAGCGGCTCCTTGAAGAACTCAGTGTGCAGTCT
Organism: Alexandromys fortis; assembly: GCF_014885135.2. Classification (NCBI taxonomy): domain Eukaryota; kingdom Metazoa; phylum Chordata; class Mammalia; order Rodentia; family Cricetidae; genus Alexandromys; species Alexandromys fortis. The sequence continues at coordinate 5,554,207 of NW_026067976.1, read as the reverse complement.
CAGAGTCATGGCTAAAGGCGGTTCACAGACTACTAGTTCATGGTGTGGCACCTACTGCTGGACAATCCTTCCAATCTTTTCCACATATGGAGCTACTTGTTTGCGTGCTACCTATGTGTCCACAGGTTACAATTCTAGGTGACAGAGACAAGCTGGCTCGTAAAACAATTTCATATGAACATCCCAGGGTACCCGGGGGCATGGTTTATGCACCACAAGGTACCAACTACCAGCTACAAGCCAAGAATGCCATGTGAGCCACTTTTCAATGCCCATGCAGGTGGTTTATACAAATGAAATAGGAATGCTAGTGGGATGCTGGATTTCGCTCCCTTGCAACTGTTGAGTGCTAGAGGTTGAAAGAGTTCGAGGGAGTTTCAACTCCTTCCTGTGTAACCAGCTTGTGTGTTTGTCTGTATGTACAAGTGCATGTGTGTACACATGTACGCAAGTGTATCTACACATACGCATGCATTTTGTGCTCACCGCCTTTCCTTTATAGGTCAGAGTCACTTCAAAGAGGAGCAATACTTCTTCACGTGAGGGAATTTGCTTTTAGGAAGGTTCAATATTGGAATTTCAAACCTGCCCTAGGAGCTTCTCCATTGCACCCCACCCCCAGCCAGTGTCAAGGTTTCAACCCATTTTGTAAAGGTTGTTCTGTTAATGAATATAAGAGGCTTTCTGGAGTAATGCATAAGAAAAGGACAGCCCGTTCCTTTTGTTTTCAATCCTTCAGAGTGCAGGTGGGTTTGCAATGTTCTGCTCAGTGTCTGCCTGGTCCTCCACTAGGCCTCGGGTCACACAGGGGCTCCGGACACTAGGAAGGAAAGGAAAACCCTGGACTTTAAAAGAGAACTGAGACAAGAGAATTTCAACCCACGATAAAGAGCCCCACATGTTCTGAATGTACACATCATTTTGCCACTTAAAACATTTTCCTCTTATTATAAAAGTCATGAGTGCTCTTTGGATATTATTATAGAATATAGAATAGAAACACAAAATAATCACTTTTCTATAATCCAGGGGGGCCCTTATTATTTTCTCCCCCTGTTCTGGGAATTTAATCACAGACCTCAGGCATTCTGGGTAAGTTCTCTACCACTGAACTAAGTGCTCAGTCTTTTTTTCTTTAGAAGAAAAAGAAGAGTTTCACTAAGTTGCCTAGGTTGGCCTTGAACTTGGGGTTCTCTGCCTTGGACCTCCTAAGAAGCTGGGGCTATTGTCTATGCCATCAACCCATGCCCAGCTCACTTTGAAGTATACCTTCATATATATCTTTTAAGATATTTTACTATAGTGATAAATGATAGCACCCTGCTTATATTATTAAACATTTTTATATTAGCTTGAATATAAATGTAGTTCACGATGGATAAGGGACATTTGTCTGACCAACATGCTACTGCCACAGCCTTGTGCTGCACAGACTTTCTGGCCTCCTCCAGTTTTTAAGAGTCCCTAGTACTAGTTCAAGCACTTCGTTTCCTGTTCAGCTACTTGAGATTTCTGTTGTTTTCAAATAAGAATCCTGGTGGACACACCCAGTCCAGCTGCTTCCAGCTGTCATCATGGTATGGTGAGCAGTGGCACAATTCTGTGCATTGCCTGATTAGTTCCTTGTCACTAGTGTTAAGAAGTGGAATTCCTGGGTCATAGCCTTCACAGGTGTGGGGCATAGCTCAGGGAAACGCACTACACTGTTCAGGGACTTCCGTGCTGCTGAGAGAAGGACCCAGAACAAGGTGGTGACTGTGAAGCTTGGAGCTCTACACACAGCAGTTTCCAGGGTCACTACCCCCGCCCAAGGGCAGACGAGCAAAACAGATCTGTAAGCTGGGCCTCTTGTCCCCAGTTACAGAGCTGAGACATTGCAAAGCTACTTGAGATCCAGTGGGATGCTCTGTCCCTCTCCATATAATCACTCCACTCGTCCCTTCCAGGTTCAGGATGGGCCATGTCACGGGCTCCTATTGAGTTCACATCAGCAGGAGTTAGGAGAAAACAGAAGCGTGAGGCCACGGTATTGATTTCTCATCCTTCTCCCCGAAAGGCCCTCTGTGTAGCTGAGCTTGTCCACCTAGGTCAACTTTATTCTCATCTAGGTTGGAGAGTTCTCCCTCCACTTGTCTTCTTCAACTCTAAGGACAGCAAAGGCTCCACGAAGCACCGCCCTACATGGTTTTCTGTGGTCTCTTCCCTTTGCTACTTCCGCCGTCTCTTTTCTGTTGGTATCCTCACGATAGAGTGAGTCTTCCTAGAGCCGAAATGCACTTTTTCCCATCACCCTATTGCACACACATGTATTCCTTGCACAAACCAGTTCCAGTGCTAGTGTGCCTCAGAGAGCACTGGGATGAGAGTCAAGCCATGGTCTTCGAGGTGGCCTCAGTTCTCTTGAATTTAGTTTTCTCATCTGAAAGATGAGGAACTAGACTAGACGTTGTCAAATTCATGGATCCCAGGAGAAAGGACAGAGAAACGCCTGCCAGCAGATACAACATTTCCATGCATCGCAAGACTCATCTGTAAACCACTGTGTGCATTATCTGTGGAGAAAAAGGAGTCTCTTTGGAAGCAGAGTTGGGACCTTTTATCCCTACGTATTCAGAACCTTTGCTGTTTGTACTTGTCCGCATTTGGATGGCAAAACAGTCAATCCTCTGTGGAAATTATGACTTAGTTTTCCAGCTGGTCTGCCAGTTGCCAAGAAATGTCATCTGAATATCATTATTTAATCAAAGATTAGTCCATGCCTGTGACATACGCTGCAACTATTATCTTCTGTGATTCTTGACGTAAGCGCACATTTTCTGCCGAGATCAGACCTGTATTTGTGCAGGCCAATGGTGTCTCGTCCTCTACTAACAGCCCAAAGTAGAGTCTACTGACCCAGAGAGGTTGTGGCCTTGTGTATCTCTATGTACATGAATGTGTTCTAGGGTGTATATGTGAGTGGGAAGCACGCTATGTGAGTGTGTGGAACTTTTTATTTTCACAGTGCTGAGGATCAAATATAGGGCTTCGCGCATGCTAGCCAAGTGCTCTACCACTGAGCTGCGCACCTAGTAGTCAGTCACCTCCGAAGCCACAGAGAGAATTGTCCTCAGCCACTGAGCCTGTCATCAAGGCCTCTTTTTTTAACAGCTGATTTTCAGGATGGTGTTGTTTTTCAGATTCCAGCATATTTGAAACAAAATTCAACCAAGCCTCTGAGAGGCAGAAGGAGGGACAGGACAGTGTTCACAGACCACCACATGGCAGACTTCTAGGTCAAAGCAAGGGCGAAAGCAGGCTGAGGGCCTTGAGCTCAAACTGAGAACGCTGGCCTGGGTGATGGGAAATTCTACCGGGGATGACTTTAGACTGTCCCCACACAGTCCGGTGGAGCGCGAATCCTAATTGGTCTTAGACTGTAGTTTACTTGGTTCTTCTCAGACACAGACGAGGCAAGAGAAGTCACTGGCTTTTTTTTTTACTTAAGAGACAATGATAATGCAGAACCTGGGCTTACCAAGTAGAAATCTTCAGAATTTATTTATTTATATTTATTTACTTTCCACTTCCATTTCCCCATCTTTTCCTGTGTTCAAAGCTGGCCCATGGATGTGTCAAGTCAAAAGCAAAGGAAATCATAACAATAACCAACAGCATCTTCATGCCAGGGCCTCTCCCCTTCACTGGCTATCTGGAATGTCATAGGCATATAGGCACACTTAAAAAAAAAACTGAGTGCATGTGTGAGTGAGTGAGTGTGGAGGTGGAGGAAGATGGTTCCCAAAGTAAATTCTCAAAATAATCTTTGGAAAGAGGGGAAGGGTTGCCCTTGCGTTTATTATATAAGAATACAAGATATAAAATCTCTGGCCTTTCTAAGGGACCCAGTCTTCAAATCAAGTTGGGACGTCCTCTCAGGCTCCTCGGGGTGGCTGTGAAGGAGGACTGGGGTAGCCATCCGACCTCCATCCTCCTTTGCCTTTCACGTCCATTCCTGTCACTTGCTCACTCTGCTGTACCCGTCTCCGCCCGGCACTCCCCTGGGGAAGGGGAAGATGACTGGATGAAGGGGCTGACCAGAAGCCCAACCATATATTTTTTAAGGTCCAGTTGCCAAGTGTGGAGTGACTCATAAGAACTCCAGACAAGGATGACAATGGAAAAGAAATCGAACGGCTCAGGGGAGGGGCTGAGCAAAGGCGAGGGGGACTAGAGATTGGGAGAGAACAGGCAGCGTGTTTGTAAGAACTCCAGGATTTTTGGGGGGCTGTTGGAAAGGACTCTTTCATAAGACCCATTATACTTCTGGGGTTTACATCACTATTTGATCTGAGCCCCTACAGGACGGCTACATCTGCTACTAAGCTGCGTTGTAAATGTCTTTAATTTTTATATTTCATCTGAAGGGAGTTGTTAAAGCGGGTTTACAGGGTGATGGCTCTTTGAATAAAAGCCATCAATACTGGAGCAGAGCTCTGTATGACACTTAATTTTCGCTCTAATAAGCCCTCCTAAAACATTACAAGATTTAGAGCCTTTTTTCCCCCTTCCTTTTTTCTCTTTCCCTTTAACTTCTTTTCCCTCCTTGCAGTTTTCTTCGCTCGCTCGCTGTCTTCCGAGCTCCCCTTTCTTGCCTCCCTTAAAGGACAGATTTGAAGAGAGTTTTTCTGACCACATGCCACCCCTTCTGCCTCCACCGCCAGCCAGATGTGCTCTTGACTTCTGAACAGGAGAAATGTTTCTTTGAAGTTTTTCAAAGACTTTGCTTTTATTTAGAATTTTTTCCCTTTTCTCTCTTCCTCATATTTAACTGGTTGGGAAGCCCCAGGAGGGGTTTTCGCCTGGGCCTCTTTTCTTTTCCTGGGGCATAAAAGGAACGGGATCAGAGGCGTTCTGTTCCCGGAGAGCCTTCTTGTTTCTGCCCTCAACGACTCCAAGTATTTTCTATTGGAGCCGCTGTCCCCAGGAGCAAAGGGAAGATGGCTTTGGATTTGCCCTAGAAGCACAAGTATTAAGTGAACAGAATGGTTCTGATGGGAGTGGGGGACTGGAAAGCAACCTTCCCCTTCTCTGAATATCTATCTTACTCTCTTGTCAGGGCAAAAGGAAGCACCCTCTTTCCTCTCCATGTGCTAGACACGGTTTCTCAATGGCTACTGAAATTTTGTTCGAACAAAGACCAGCAATGGGAATCTAGGGGCATGTCAGAAAGAAAATAAAAACCAACAGATTCGCACCCTCGCATTAGACCAGACGTCCTCTCAAAGCTGGAGTACCACAATCATCTCTGTTCCCCTGAGCATCCAGCTGGCGAGCTGCTTGGTTTGCTTTGGCTGGTGTGTGGGTTTAAAGGCAGGCTGGGAACGTTAACGCCGTGGGAGGCGATAGTGACAGCGAGCTGGAAGGCTTGTTTGGAGAGCGGAGTTTCGCCTTTTGCATGATGTGTGAGCAAGGAGGGTTTGGAGTATGGAGTCCAAATCAAAGACGAGCTCCCCAGTCGATGGTAAATTCCCGAAGGACACCATCCCACTGACATGTTCTCAGGCCTAGCAAAGGGCCAGGGACTGGAGGGCTCACGGCGGGAAATACCTGCTGCCTGTCTGCCTGCTTGTTTCTTTTCGACAACGGCCATGACAACACTTTTGGAGGGAAGTGTTTGGTTCAGAAGAGTGATTCTTGTTTTAGTGAGTTTTTAGAGAAAATAGTAATTAGGGGTTCTCTGAAGATTTATTTATTATACCATGAAAATATTTGTATTTCCTAAAAACCTCTGAGGTTGCCGAGGAAGCAAAGTTGGTTTAGATTTGGAGATTTTGGTTTTGTTTTATATAAAAATGTATTGATTAAAACCCAAGAGTGTGTATGAGTGCTGGATTTCATTTATCCAATGTGAAATATGTTCACTCCTATGTCCTAATTCAAGCATTGGCTTGACTGACTTCTAAAGATTCAAACACGTAGAACTAGCCTGGTTTGAGAACACCACAGGGCCCATGCCTGAATCCTAAAACCACACAGTAGGATAATTAGGAGGGTTACAGAGACTGTAACCCCTTCCTCTGATCAGTTTGCTCTCATTTTATAATCAACTTGAAAATGTGCTTTTCCCACTCCTGACTCGGGATTAAATCCCGAAATTGTCTTTATCTAGCCAACGAAAGGGCTCACTAAACATTCTATGGCCCCCACTTTTCCCAGATTTTCTTGTATTTATATCAGGTCAACAGACTATAAATGGAGCCGACCACTGCTGGGCTGTCAGAAGTCCTCCTGCCTTCCTCGATCCTCTCTTTTGTGAGGCCCCAAGGGCCACATACATTTTAAGGTGCAGCTAAGAAAGAATACCAGTTTCCTTCAAACTGAGAAGCCGAATGACTGTGTGGGGCAGAGCCTCCTGCCAATCGTCTTGGATGTAAGTAAGATGCAATAGAGTAAAATTCTATGGCAGGCTCTGATGCTCAGGATTAACTTGTTATTGCTGTATGGCCCTGCCCATTCTGATTAACTCACCGTGGCCCATCAGGCAAATCAGAGGGACGCATGTGTTTGCAGCCATGACCTCTACCAAGGTTCCAGTTCACACCAGACTCTCCCCCGTAGGACTGTAGTGACCCTGTCACAGCTAAGCCCTAGGTTTGCCTCACTCTGACTCGCCCTGCCAGTTTCAGGCTACATCCTCTTATTCCAACACCCTCCGTGCCCACCCACACTGATCCTCTGCTGCCTACACCGTGAGATACAAGCATGCAAACGCAAACAGTCCCAAAGCTCTCCACGATGGAGACCGAATATCTTCTTCCTTCCCCACCTCTCAGTTTCAGTAGTCCTCCCTCTCTAGTCATGGCTAAGTTTCCTCCCGGAAGGCCTCACTTCCCACCCCACATCTCAACTGTTTCTAACCCACAAAGACTCCAGGACCAAGTCACCCACGACACTCCCTCCCCATGTCTCCGCGCAGACAATGTAGCACACAAATGACCCCTCCCACCCTGTTCCTTTCTGTAGCGGTTAGCTCTTCCTTCTTCTGCTCCACCAAGTCGAGGAACTCCTTAGCGTCAACATTTTCACCCGAAAATTTTCCAGGTTCATTCAGAAACTAGACCAGTGCTCACACGCAGTATTCAGGGACGTCCTACTGAAAGAAAGCATAAACAACGAGACAGTACCTCAGAGACCTTGTAGGACTGCCAGTGAGTGTTCTATTGTGTGACCCTCTGAGTGCTTAAAACTGTCACTTCGAGAGGATGGTTTAAAGTGTTTCCAAGGTGTTTCTTCAGCTCCGGCTCCGGGGGTCCTGATTCTGCAGCTCGAGAGTGGGTGCCGGGATTCACGTTTTAACAAGAACATAAGGGGCTTCTGATCCGAGAGATCTGCAAGCCACATTGAGAAACACCGAGGCGTCTGAATATCGAGTATGTGTTTGTGAGTGCTCTTAGTTTATGGACGAAATGCGCCCGTTTGCGTCGCTGCCGTACAATGCTTTCCAGGGACGGCAGATACGTTTTATCTCACTTGTCAACACCAATACATTGATTGGGGCTGTCCAGAGGACCGTTTTAAGTAGGTCTCTGTGGCCACATCTGGACTACACAGGAAAATGTCCTGTGATTGATGGATGATGTCTGCCACAGGACCTAGAGGAGAGTGGTGGCCTGTGTGCCAGGTGCCCGCTGGTGTAGCTAGTCCCCTAGTCAGCAGACGTAGCACCAGTACTTGGAAATGAAGATCAAAGGATCATTTGAGACTTAATCCAGCCCACAAGCAGAATGGCTTCACTGTGGACTTCCTCAGGTGACTTTGTAGCAAGAGAAAATAAAATCAAGATGTGTAGGAAAAGGCTCGCTGGAGAAAGAGGCAGCGGTGTGGCTGTAGCCAGCATTTGCTGTTTGTGTCCGCAGGCTCCATTTCTTCCTTTGATGGCATCCTGGTTTTCCTTTCCTGGCATCTGCTCCTCTCTGTCTCCTTCTAGTCTCATTCCAGGGGGCCACCATCACACTTCCAGTCCTGTGGGCCCTGTGTGCTTCCGTCAGGAAGGGTGTCCTGTGTGTGATCTCCCGGGTGCTCTTCTTGAGTGTGCCATCTGACCTGCTATAGTCATTCTGTTACCGTGAGAGAAGAGACTGCAGCTGCCCAGGGGAATCTCTGAGCAGGATGTCCTCAGGCCAATACTGCAGAAGCAAGTAGGTGAAATGGGAAGGAGCCGGGCATGGGGACAGCACTGGAGCTGACAACTATCCCGCCACTAGATCCTTGGATACATCAAACTATACATTTCCTTCATTTCCTAACAGGTTGCTGTAGTCATTTGTCTTTAAGGAGATGCTCTCAGTTCTGTGATGGGAAAATGCGACTTAGTGTTGTTTGTGGATGCAGCAATGGCTCTGACAAGTCGGCCTGAGTCAGGGTGTCTCTCAGTGTGGTACTTCCTCTGTGCCTCTATTGCCATTTTCTTCCAGTAAAACCTTCTGGGAGGAGGGGAAGCAGGGAAGGACCCTCGCACAAGGTGGTTGACTGTAGGCTGCTGCCCTAGACCTCAGCCTCTGCACTTCACCAGGGCACCAGCAGGGGCACCTCAGCTTTAACTGCCATACAGCGGAAGGCCTTTGGAGGTGCCACTAGCTTAAAGTCAGCATGCTCAGCCTTCTGAACTTTGAAACTTGTCGTTACACAAATAAAATGACAACAAATTTAAAATTATAACAAACTGTGTCAAACCAGAGTTGTTGGTTCACATATCAGCATCTAGACCAACTATTCCTTTTGCAGGACTGATTTTCTGTTTTTTTTTTTTTTTTTTTTTGTACTTATCACATTCCTTTATTTTTATAATTCAAATATTTTATGAGTCACTACTTTTTGAAAGTCAAAACAGAAAAGAGAGACTTCAAAACGACTAAGCCTTTCCCTTGCCAGTTTGGACATTATTCAGAAAAGTCTCAATGGATAATCACCCTGCCAAATAAGGACACCAGCCTCCATGTGGGTTGTTTGCTTGCCTTTCCTTCCCTCCATTGGTTAGCATCTCTCTTTAGATTAAATGTGAAATTGACAAGGATGAGCCTTTCAGAGGGCTGGGAAAGTAATCAGTTAAAAAAAAATGACACTCGATAGATCATTTACTGTTATTTTTCCAAACATCACTTTTGTTCAAATACAAATATGGTGTCCCGCTTTGAGGCACGGTGAGCGCTCTTACTCACTGTTGGTGCCTTCAGTAGCAACACTGTGATTTCATAGCCTCTACTCCCCTCTCCCCTGGCTCTTTGTCTCTGTCTGTATGTGTTTCTCTCTCTCTCTCTCTCTCTCTCTCTCTCTCTCTCTCTCTCTCTCTCTGTATGTGTGTGTGTAGATGGAGGTTGGTAGAGAGTAGTGTCTAAGAAGGAAGCCTTTCATTTTGTCTTCTCGAAATGATATTGTTAATTCCCTCACTTTGGAAACATATTGTCAGAATTTGGGAAAAGAAACAACCTCCAAACATACAGCACTTTCCCGTCTCCTCTGAAAGCCAGCACTGGGCCTGCGGGCCATTCCCTGCTCTTTTCTTCTCCCCACCAAAATTATGCCGTCTGGTTTCCTACCTTATGAAATATCATCGATCCACTCCGAAGAGAGTGGGCTGTAAATTAATGCATGCGTCGTCGTCTCCCATCGGATGGTTGAAGCTGGAAAGCCACAGCTTTTAGGATGTTAAATATTTATAGTCATTGTTTCAACCAAAATAAAGGCTTGCACAGAGAACAGGCTGCAGGCTGCAGAGAGGCTTGCCTCTTATACTGTGTCTTTCGAGAGACTTCTGAGTGACAGTGTCCATGCAGACCTATGCCTCAGATATAGATGATTCCAAAGTTCTCAGATGATAAATGAAGAAGACCAGCAGCTGCCCAGAAGAGCGCTGCCCACATTCTGGAAATGAAGGGCTCATTTAGATTGTTCAGTTTTCCACTCAAACTCTAGCAGACCTGTTCTTCCTCTTAATCCTACCCTTAACTGTGGACAAAGACTTTCCTCCTCAATACTCTCCTGATGGTCGTCACCTCAACACTCTTCTGATGGCCATCACCTCAACACTCTTCTGATGGCTGTCACCTCAATACTCTTCTGATGGCCGTCACCTCAATACTCTCCTGATGACTGTCACCTCAATATTCTTCTGATCGTCCTCACCTCAATATTTTTCTGATGACCGTCACCTCAATACTCTTCTCATGGCCGTCACCTCAACACTCTTCTGATGGCCGTCACTGCAATACTCTTCTGATGGCCGTCACTGCAATACTCTTCTCATGGCTGCCACTATGTATTAGGTTGCAGACAATGATTGTCTTACCATCGTTACACTGGAACTTATGATGCCTGAGGTGAAATGTCTGAGATTTGTTGTTAACAAAACCCTCCCAGCAATTACAGATTTGTGAAAGCTTCAAGATAGTTTGTCAACGTAGAATAGTATTTTAGAGGATAAAGCTGGATTCTCTTTTGGAGAAAACAACCCTGGGGAAGTATATTTACCTCCCAATCTTGTAAAGGAACTCAAGATAACATTCCCGTTCTCACAGCCAAAAGTGATAGGAAGCAATATCAGACTGACAATATAACTTGCGATTAAAAGTTGGTGGGGGAGATGTGAATCCCTGCAGAGGGAATTGATGTCAAGCACGTACGTCCCTGAGAGATGAGCTGGTCCTAGGTGGAGTCCTACACTCACTCCCACGCAAGACAGTTTTCGAGCATCAAAACTTCTGAGTTAGAGATCGAAGAATTGCTTGCATCTTCACCTTAATATTTAAAAGGTTCAAATTGGCTTACAAAGACTAAACAACTTTTGCATACATTTTAAACTTGAAGGCAAAGGAAAACTAAGGAGAGCAGAGTTTGCTAGAGAGAAACAGATAAAGTCACCAAACACCTGCCAGTAGAGATTCCATGTTAGCCTATGGAGGGAGGGTCAGGCTTGGTTTTGAGTTTGCTAGAGAAGTCCGTGAAAAGAGAACACAAAAGGTCATGGTATCTAAGGTTTGTAATCTAAAACGAAATAAATATTCTGTTCGGGGAAGGACCACAGTGATTCCTGATGCTACAGCCAATAATACATTTCTCCTGCAGGCTCTTGTAAGTAACAAACCTCATCTTCTGAGGCAGCCTTGACCAGATTGATGAGTTTCATAGTCTGCCTCCAGGGAACGGAAGAGGTCACAAGAGTCACAGGGCTTCCTAGGAAGTTTTCAAAGTCTGTTTAAGATTAGGGCAGTAAAATCAAACCAACTCCTTCCATGCATCAAGGCTCACACACTGAACTCTTCTGCAAAGTGCAAATGCTAGACCAACAGAACTTGATTAAAACATTGTAAAGGGCAGAAATGTCTATGAATGGTCATGTACTGCCTTTCAGAGTTTGTTCTTCAAGAAGACTATTCTAGATTTGTTGTGATTCCAACACTCTAGGGTTGCTTTGTCTTCAGACATATGTCTAAGATCCTTTCTTTTTAATACCCTGACCAAGCTTTTTTGAGAGTAAATCTGATGGTTTGAAACACCTCTGATACTTGACTACCAGAATCCTTCCCTGTTCCTGAGACATTTATCTATCTTTCTGAAGATGTTGCCCATCCTTCTTCAAATCCCCTTTTATAGTTGGAATATAAAAACAACAACAAAAAACAACCCCTGTATCATAGCTGATTGATCTACGATGGTACGTGATCCAAACTGGGCCAATCAGATTCTTACTAGGAGTTTTCAAATAGAGCTGGAGGAAGAGCTTTTGTCTCTCCCTGGGGCCAATATTGTCTTAGGTGTACTTGGGGACTCTGGGTCTGGGTCTGCAGTCTTATGGCAGCATAAGAAGAGCAGAGGTCTGGATAGAGGCAGGAGTAGGCCAGCCAACATCTTGGCCCCTGGTCCAAGTCTTTGCTCTAAGCATCGCCAATTCTGCATCACCAGTTCAACACAACTTTATGTTACTCACAAGTAGGCATCTCAGTTAGTGCACACTTCTACCCTCTTCTCAAACTGTTCACCTAATTTGTGAACTCAAGAAAATCTGCAGCCCTAGTAATTACTCCTGCATGCTTCCCAGGAGAAGCCTGTTTGATTGGCAGTTCATGTGACTGCTGGTTCTCAAAAGTATACAAATAACAGGATGGAGAAGGGGGCAAATTCCAGGATTGTGAATGTCAGTGGGGCCTTGCATGAGATCCACCATCGCTTGCCACAAGCTGCCACGGAGCCCAGCTTTACTGTGTCACACAATACAATCACAAGGCTCCCTGACCTTGGCATTCCCAGTAAATGTTTAGTCGGGGCTGTTTGGCAGTGTGTGTGATTTAGAGGCAGTTGTATCAGAACCAAGAGTCAACACAGTGGTTCAGAGTCACTGTATGACGGGATGTCTCCCTTTAAGAACCAGATGTCTCCAGCATTCAGCTCCATGTTCAAAGTGGGCGACCAGACTTTCCTGTCATATAATGTAAAGTGGTTTTGAATATGGGAATGCATGCTTTAAAAGCCTCATCTGTAATCCTAAAAAGAATATGCTTATCTTGTATAAATAGGAGCTCTTTGCTATGAACTATCTTTGCCATAGTCCAACCATACACCATTGATTCAGTGATGCTGTTCTCCAGAGTTTTAACACCCTGGTAACAGAGAGTGACTGGCATGATAGGATCCTGCTGTTGACAGCCCCTGTCTTTCTCAGTGGAGGATAAAATGACAGACTTACTCACAAACAAGAGTGCTTTTGACTTGACATAATGTTGCATTAAAGCGAGAAAGGCAAGCTTTAGTTGCCATAATATTTTCAAATAGGTTTCTTCTTTTCTTTTTTTTTTTCTCCCAAAACAACTGATGTAGAAAGATTGTTGAGGTTCCAATATGGGCCTAAGGACTCCTGCTGCTATTGAAAAAAGCAGACTGTGTACTGAGTGTTCTAGAAAGTACTCCAGGAGTCTACAGATTGAATTAGGCTCAGCAGAAGCTTAAATGGTTAGCAGCCCAGCCGAGGCCAGACACACGGTTGCTCTCACCATTTTCAGGCATCAAAACCAAACCAAACCAAAACTTTATCTTGGGTTAGGGCAGAGAAGGAATAATGGAAAACAGGAAGGAATTAGTCTCAGTACCGCCAGGGTGGAGCCTCCCTGTCCTCTGTCAGAACCCAGGACAATAGATTGATGGGCCCTCAGTCTGCACTCAACTCTGCTACTTAGTGGAACCCTTTCCCATTGACTCTGAGAAACCTTCACACAAAACAGATTGACCTGCTACTGCAAAACCCACCCAGCCCACGAGATAAAACATTGTCCAGCTCATCCTGACCTTAGCATGCAGCCTGCACCCTTTGGGCATGGACACAGCCCTCCTTTCTCCTCTCCTCTCCTGTCCATTTCTTTCCCTTGCTGCTATCCTTGCTGACACTGAGCTGTCTGTCAAAGCTAGAACAAGCCCCCTTCTCATTCACATCCCATTCTCAACCTCTATAGCCACACAGCTTCCTAATCAGAGGCAAGCAATATGGACTTGAAATGCCTAGCGTTCTTTTCTGGGACAGGTTTTTTATCAGGTATAAACTCGTTCCCCAAATAACACCACACAGAATTCATTTTAACTTTCTAAATACAACTGTGCTAATGACCACTAAGGTGATGTGCTCTCATTGGTGGGCCCGTATCAGTGGGCATTACCCGTTCTAGAGCTGGAGCCACCAGGTTCAAATGCTGTTTGCCACCCATAAGACCTCGGTCAAGAGACCTAACTCCTTTCTGCCTTAATATTGCTTATTGAAAAAGAGGCGATTTGTTCAAATAATACACGCAGAGAACTGGACACAGAGCTCACCATGCAGGAACACGAGGACGATGCCATCTATCATGTGCGTTGGCTCCCTTCCTGTGCTCAATTGGGTTCTGTAGACATCTTAGGACTTCCATAGTACCGAGAAAGCAGTAGGTTCCTCGTTTCTAATGCCTTCACCATGGCCTTTCTACCATAAGGTAGCACAGATAAGCACTTTCCTCTACTGTCCCCAGGGGTCCAGAGGTGTCACACTCCCAGTGTTCTTTCTCCTCCCCAGCCTCCCAAGCACTGGAGAGTACCCATCTCTCCAGATGCCACCAGGGCCACTCTGAGAGTCCTGCCCGTCCTAGAAGAACAAGAAGAGAGTAGAGCAAAATGTGTGGCCTCATACTAAGTTCATTCACGGCCGCCAGCTCTCACCACACTTCCTGCCCAAGCAGTAGCCAGAACTCCCTTCCAAGCAAGTCTTGGGTGAATCCCTGATGAACCCATGGACTTATGCACAGCTATATCCTTCACCCGGAATTAAGGGCATAAGGACTTGTAAATGGTAGTGTGTTTTTGTGCCTCCTATAATGGGAAAATTAGTCTCTTTGACTCTCCTGACAGATCTCTGTCCTGATTTGGAATTCCTGTGCTTCTTTTGGCCACTCGATGGTAATCTCCTTGTGGGTCCCAGCTACGCCAGTTTCATACAAACCTTGCTTCTGGAATGTTCACAGAGATTCCTTACTTGAGTGTTTACAGCAGACAGTGTTCATACACCTCCCGGATACTCTGTTTTCCTATCTCTGTGCCCCCTATCCTGGGACTGTTGGGATAACCCGCTTTCAAGTACATGCAGCCAGTGGCCTAGGCCAGACTGGACTCTGTGGTGCCTTAAATCCAAAGAGTATTGCTCGCCATCGGTCCCCCACCCCACCTCACCTCAACTTAATGAGCAAATAAGGAAAGAAAATTAAAGCTAAAAAAATTAAACAGCTTTAGTGAAGATCAATAGAATTCTATAAAGCTCTGGGCTGTGGTATTGAGTGAGCACAGAGTAATCCCCTGCACACTGCATGTTAAGTTAACTTGTGAGAGAAATACGTTCCTCCTCAGCTGCGCACCTCACCCTCCATTGTGAACCAGGAAGCAGGGGACACAAATTAAAATAATGTTGATTTAGTTTTTCAAGGGAGTGCCCAGGAGCATTTTCTGCCTGGCCAACCGAAAACTTCAGCCCTCGCTGCAGAACGCCTTTCTCTGAACAATACAAAGAGAATATTTGATCCCCAGAGCTCTGCCCACAAGTGGATTTTTATTTGGATTTTGGGTTTTGTTTCTTTCATGCTTTCCTTTTAGATTTCAACATCTTAAACGCCAACTTGAAAATTCCCTTTTCAGCTCAAGCTCTCTGCGCTGCTCTAGCAGGCTCTTGAGGCATCATGGTCATTAGTCTGAGAAGTGCAGAATCCAGACAGAGCTCCGTGCAGGTGGGAAGCAGGAGGAAAAAGTGCAGGGTGAGAGCAGGTACCATGGGGCCTCTGCCTTTGTGGCTTGGTTTGCAGTAGTGACTAGAACACAGAAAATCACAGCATCAGAGCTGCTCCTGCTCAAATTCAGCCACCTGCTCAAATGCTGCAGATGCTATACTTAAATTCCAACTGGGGTGAGCATCCATCAGAAGCAGTTCAAGCCCAAGAGATCAGTCCTCTTAGAGTGAGAGCAGTCAAGGTCACCGTGAGATGCAACCCAGGGCTTGGAGTAGACTGGTGGGTTCCAGCAGAGCTGCGAGCAAACCTAAACTCTACCACCACCTCTGCAAAATCTTGACCTTGTCA
The DNA here is from genome assembly GCF_014885135.2 of Alexandromys fortis. Lineage (NCBI taxonomy): Eukaryota > Metazoa > Chordata > Mammalia > Rodentia > Cricetidae > Alexandromys > Alexandromys fortis. Next base: position 5,538,590 of record NW_026067976.1, on the reverse strand, counting down.
ATTAACCTCTTCAACTCATTTCCTCATCTTTAAGACAAGAATCATAATGCCTCCCTTACAGAATGGCTTTGCATGAATAAAGAAGAGAAAAGAAGACTATCTGGCCAAGTAAATGCTTGGTGAAGGATGTTTTCCTTCTAAAGGGATGACCCCATGAACTGCAGAAGAGGACAGTGGCTGAAGAATCATAAACCAAACTGAATGCCCAAACTGAATATAATTCTGGTCTACAGTACCTGGCATTTAACACACGAAGCAAAAGTAAGGGTGACTGAACGAATGAATGGTCAGAAAGGCACAGTCAATCTTTTGTCACTAATCTTATACATTTTTTTTTCACATTACAAAACAAATTTTGTTGTGCAGTCGTGGCATATGCCTTTAATCCTAGTACTCGGAAAGCAGAGGCAGGAGAATCTCTGAGATCAAGGCTAGTGTGGAATACAGAATGAGTTTCAGGACTGCCATGGTTACACAGAGAAACTGTCTTGGAAAACAAAAACAAAAACAAAAACAAAACAAAACAAAACCTAATTCCCATTGTGGTGGTTTGAATAGAAATGGCCCTCATACACTCATTTGTTAAAATGTTTGACCCATATGAATGTCACTATAGGAAGTGCAGACTTGTTGGGGGAAGTGTATAACTGTAGAGGTGGGATTTGAGATTTGATGCTCAAGCCATGCCTAATGTGGAGTCTTCTCCTTCTATTGCCTACTGAACTCTCAGCTCCTTCTCCAGCACCATGTCTGCTGCATGCTGCCTTGCTTCTCATTGTGGACTATAATAGAATAAACCTCTGAAGCTGTAAGCCAACCCCAATTAAATGTTGTCCTGTATAAGAGTTACTGTGGTCATAATGTCTCTTCACAGCAATAGAACTCTAACACCCATTCAATTTGGAATATTTAAGAAATATAGAAAATCCATGAAGGAAATGAAAATCAACCAGAACTGCCCCAGCCCGAAATAGCTAGCATTGCTGGCTTGGTATGTAACTCTCTGGGTATTTTCTGACATATCTGTGAAAAATATTTTTACTGTAACCTGAAGAGTTCTTCAGGTGCCTTCTAAGGACTTTTTTGTTTATTTAACAATGGATTTTGACCATCTCTCTATGTCATTCTATTATGTGAGTTAAGATCTGAATATTGTTATCCTGATTGAGTATATTCTAATTTACTTTAAAAGATGCTTTCTTAGTTGTCCAAGCCTGTCTCAGTTGTTCTTTTCAAAGTGTCTCTTTTAGGAATGATAGTATAGGCATCTATCTATTTTTAGTAATGATATCTATCTATAGGTCAACACTCTAAATAATGCCCTCCCGAGGACTGCTTTTGAATACTACATCCCTGGGAGGAGCTTGGCTAGGTCCAAGTCTAAGGTTTACTGTGAGGAAAGTGAGGATGACATATGAACAAACCTCATTCCCTACTCCCAGAGGTTTGACTCCTCTTTCAGAGAAGATGGGGCCACAGTCCCAGCCTCAGTTGTGATGAAGAACCAAGGGTGACCTTGGGAGTGACCCGAGACTGGCCACCCCACTGGAGAAATGGGTGTGGAGTAGCTCAGGGCCAGATTTCAAGTAGGTGCTTCACCTCTAGCTGTTTGACCCCAGGCAAGTATTTTAATGACAGCAAGGCTCTGAGAACGCTGAGAAATGTGGACAATGATCTTTTCCACGTGGGGTGGGGTGGGTGGGTGGCTCTAATGAAAGGATGTCTGCGAAAATTCTCTGCGAAGAGCAAATGGAACTGGGAAGGAGCTTTCCTGGGGGCAGCTCAGGGAAATTGAGCAGCTTTTCTAAACCTCCAGAGACCATTCTCTCAGTGTGTGGCTTTAAGCTTTTGTTTGAAATAATGTGAATTCCCAGAACATCAGACACACCCGTGGTCAAAAGTAAGTAGGGCCCACACCCAAGCCAAGGGTATTGGGAATCCTGGCCCCTCTCTGCTCACAGTCCTACACTGGGTCTGCCTTCTTGCCTGTCTTTTCACTTCCTCTTCAATCAACTGATTGTGAAGAAGGTAAATTATGAACAGCTCATGACCTCCCTGAAGCAATCGTGTGGTCCTCTCTCCCATCCCACCCAAGGGCATCTGATGGAGAGAAAGAAAGGAAACAGACAAAGGCACACTTGCTACTGATTTAGATCTTCTGGGTCATTGGTATTTCCTGATACTAAGTAATTTTGCTCTGCTGAGATCTTAAGAAAGATGGCAAAAGTAGATGTCCTTGTTGTAGCTTGGTACCGTACCCGGTATCGGTTTTTGTTTGTTTGTTTTTGCTACCTGGGCTTGTCCAGGGTTTATTCTTATCTACGGTAGGTCCAGGTAGGAGTTCAGAAGAACCCAAGAAGAGTCACTGAAAAGTGTAACAGCTCTCCTCTGCTCCTCTAGCAGGCTAAGGCTTTGGGTGGGACTGTGCTTGACTCTAAGGAATCTTCCAAAGTCAACGTTTGAGGACCTCAGCAGCTCCTCAAGCACTGATAGGTAGTTTGCTAGAGACACGTCTACTGGGGACAGGGACAAATGTTAAGTTGCAAAAGCATGAGAAGGAGCAATCGCCACAAGAAACACTTGGCACCTCTCCGTGTTGTCAGCGAAGGGCAGAAGCTCTCGCCTTCGCCACCTATGACACTTTGGCAAACAGGTAACTTCTTACACCTCCACAAGGAGGGAATGCGCCTCTTTCCCTCTACAAATGGTGAGGTTCTAGATGTTGATAGAATGGACCATGTTGCAGTGGCAACCTTACCCTTCCTGGTCTTTCTGCTTGCCCACTTTGCCCCTGCTCATCTCCTGGGAAGGTGACTCAGGTGGAGCTGAGAACATCACCAGTCCCTTGGGAAAGTCTTATCCTTGGAACTGATATGGTTGAGATCATCCTAGAACTAAAACTCCTCTTTCCCCAGCACAGTCCTAAGACAAGCTCAGTAAACCTGTTCCTGGCTCCTAGGGGCATCCTTTCTCTGTGTTCTCATGGATCAGAAGCAGAGAGGGAGCTCATCAGCTGCCCTTTTACACAGGCACCCATCCCATTCACTAGGCCCTTCTAAAAGGCCTGCGTCCTAATACTATCCTATTGTGGGTTAGAATTTAGCATGTGAACTTAAGAAAGATCCAAATATAATGTGAGCCAGAATAGCATACCGATTTAGATGACACTGCCAAGACCAGCATGTGGCTCCCTGTCTGAAACCCTAGTCCTGTCCTCATAGGTACTCTTGTGCATCTTCTACATGGGACTAGCATTGCTCTGGAAGGCCCTCCTCTTGAACAAGAACCTACCTAGGCTGTGCTCTTGCCGGGAGAGCAATAGCTCCCCATCATCATCTCCTAGCTTGAGCTGCGCACCATGCCTCCTCCAGCCTGTCTCTTCATCTGCCCATTCTATCAGTCTTTTCCCTTGGACCTTTTCAGTCTCAATGTCTCCATGAACCAACCCTTAGTTTTCTGAGAATTCCCTCACCACATTCACCACTGAGCATGCCAGTGAAGTTCTAGATGTTTCTTTGGTTCAACCATTTAGCTAGATGATAGGGTTGGGGAGTTCGTGCCGAGTCAGTTCTGCTCTGACAACCTCACATGGGCTTTCCCCGCTACGGAAGTTTTCCCGTAGGCAAGATCTCTTCACTCAAACCGATGCTACTTATATCAGCTGACACAGACACTTAGCATGAGCTGAACACTGTTCTAAGAAATTAACATAAGCCATTTGATACTCATTTATTCCTCCCATTACAAGCAAGCCAGTGAAAGTATAGTGGCTAAGTGATCTGGCTAAGCTCTTAAAACTAGTAAGGGGAAGAATGGAGAAGATTTGAGCCCATGCTCAAGGGTGTGGTTTCTAGATCCCTACTCTTAAATCCCCAGTGCCTCTTGGACTTTCTCTTATATAAGCTGGAGGTAAAGAATGGACCAATGTTTCAGAAAAGATTTTAGTCATCTCCTTTGGGTGCTTCCAATGTGTCTGGCTCCAGTTTTTAGCGGGTAGAAGTATTTATTACTCATTGCCCTCGGCTTTTAGTCAACTAAAATTCCACAGGTAATAGTCAGAGTTACCTTTAATGTACCACCACACATATAGATCTCTGAGAACTCTGCCAACCATTTATCAACAGTAAATGGAAGCTTCAAGGGTAGGAAGCTCATGGCTTAGGAGGAAGAGAAGTGGCCAGAAAAATCAACCCTTATTATATACCAGTGCTTGATTTATGCAGCGAGGCCCACAAATATTCACTGTACATCTACTGCGGGCTGCTAGGGACTGAGAAGATAGTTATCAAGTTGGACAAGGTAAAGGTCTCTGACATATGGGAAATCCCGACAACTGTTTGGAAAGGCATTTCCTAGAAAGAAAGAATTCCAGTTGTTCTTTGTTGCATGACAATCTGTCCTGAGCTTAGAGACTTAAGGTGACAGACTCCTTTATTTGCATATGATTCTGCCACATGGGCGGGACTCAGTGAGGAAGGCTCTACTCTGGCGCGCATATGCTCATGTCCATGAGGGAGTCCCTTGTAGTTGGGCAATCAGTGCCGCTAAGCGCTGGTGCACCTCAGGTATCGCTACACATCTTTTCTTTCTCCAACCATCTGCAGTTGACTCCAGAGAAAGGTCCCAAGAGAACAAACGCCATCGTGCAAGTATTTGTGCCAAGTATAATCTTTATCAAGTCTCGGTAGGTATCACACTTGCTGATGCCTCGTGGCAAACTTCAGAGTCTATATGAAGTATACGGGAGGGAGCTAGAATGAGAACAACGTGGGATGCCAAGGACATGGGACATGGGGCACCGACGGGACAGTGCCACACTGCCTTCCTCTTCCCGCTAACTGGATCAGCTCTGCTCCTGCCACCCACTTTTCCCCCAGGAGTTCCATCAAAGCAGAAGATGACAGGAGGGAGGTCTCCCAAGTCAAAAGGAAAAGGACACCTTCCCCCACCTCAGTCCCGAATTTACCTTCCTTCTGATTACATTTGAAGCATCCATTCAAGAGGCACCACGCAGGTGTTCCCACCCTCAAAGCGTCTCGGCATTCTTACTCAACAGTTCTAACCGTTCTTAACTCACAGTTCTGTTCTTAACAGTTCTTAACTAACATTCAATTCTTGTTTGGCTAGAGCCAACACATGGCTAGGTAACCTGCTTTGTATGACTTGGTGTGCACTGCATGGTGTGACAGGGTGACACCTGTCTTTGTGTTCTGGAGTTCCTTGGACAGTCCACAGGAGTTAGCCAGATGAGCCAGTGCCAGGGAGAAGTCCTTATGAACAATAGAGCAGTCCCTGAGGGTTGCCAAGAACATTTTGGTTGTTATGCAGGGAATCCTTTGGTGGCCACAGGGAGAGAAGCTGACTAAGATCTGGGAGTATGGATGACATGCATCCGAGGGTCCCTGAGTGCCTGAAGCTAGAGGCAAGTAAGGTACAGCCCCTCAAGCAGGACACCCTCCCCCCAAATCATGTGTTCTTAATTCCCAATTCATCCTTTAACATTTGTAAGCCAGTGATTTCTTCTCACAAAGGGGCTCAGTGAACTCAACAGTGAGAAAAAAGCTCCCCCCTTTCTCATCACATTATTTTCCTCAAGGTAATGAATAGAGAATGATCTACCTAATTGAAGGGGCAAAGGGCCAGAGAACACTGAAGGAGGGGACTGTCGACATTTCCAAAAAATTCTTATCCCATCACATAGACTTGCACAGCCTAGCCAAGCAGTGAGGTACACAGTGGTCTCCTCTCATTGACAACAAACCTTTGCATTGTCTTTGGAAGTCGAAGACCTCTCCAGGTATTTTTATAGAGAGAGTGAGTGGGTGGAGCAGGAGCTACCTGACTTGTAGTCAGGCATCTGGCATCCAGACTGGGAAAAGTGAGGTAAGATGCTCCCATTATAAACAGGCTCCCTTGGCAACGACAGCTTCGCAGACGGATAGGCCGTGACATCCTGTCTTTCTGACATGATCAGAATTGTGTTTGGAGGCAATTCATCTGGCAGCAGTGTCTGCTCTGACTTGGAGATGGGAGATGGAATAACCATATCCTCGGATTACAATAGCAATAGCACCAGAGGTGACCCTGTGCTAGGCACTTGGTGTGAACACTCCCAGTCTGTCCTCACAGACCTGTGAGATAAGGTATTGTTTTCCATTCCGAACAGACAAGGACACTGAAATCCAGCAGATCCAGACATTTGCCCAAGGGTTAAACTGTGAATGGGTAGGAGAGTTAAGATCAAATTCGGATCCTTCTGACTCTAAATCCCCTGCTTCTCTCCGTTCAGAGGCTATTGCAATAGTACAGATAAGAGATAATGAAAGTCAGAGCCGGGGCACCAAGGCAAACACTGTAAAGAAAACAGTAGACAGAAGATGTGTGCCAAAGTAAATTGAGGGATTGGACTGCGCAGAGTCGAAGGTGGGGTGGCCTGAATAGAAGTGGTGCTGAGTTCTTCCTGGCAGGCCCAGTGCAGGTTTGGACCTGGATTCACCGAATCCCAATGAGGAACAATGGCAGAAGGCAACACAAACAGGCTGAAGGAGGCTCTATTAGTCAAAGATTCAATGCTTTGTCTTTCCCCAAAGAACCAATGAATCTGTTGTATTTAATAGGCCAGGAGTAGTATAATAGCTATATAATAATGTAAGAGTTATCCATTCATTTAAGTTCAATTCTTCTTTTATATTTGTATATCCTTCCATTCAGGAAATGCGTGTTGGGGAAGAGAAACAAAGAGCAAGGAATCTTGGGAAAATTATTAATTTCTCTTTCATAAGAAAAGTTGCACCTTGAAACAACTGGCTAAGATCTTAAGGTTAGACAGTTCATTCACCTTCATGTAAGGCCTTCACCTGGCTAACACCCCACATGTACTTTAAGATAATGGCATTGACAGTGTCACTCGAGAAACTTTGACCACCTGGGTCCAGAATCTGGGACTAGTGTCAGGCTTGTGGGTCATTGAGCATGTCCCTTAAATCTTGGCACTTCTTGTTTTGAAGGTCAGAGATGGCAGAGACTTGTCTCACTAGGCTTTCAGTGAATTACGTATGAATAGCCTGGACCAGCACACTCAAATACGCTAGATAATATCATTAGTATCAGTGTTGGGAGCCTGTGGCACCGATCAGGAAATGCCATCTTCCCTTGACTCCTAGCCTCCAGCCTTCATAGAGGAAATTATCTGTGTTATTAGACATAGGATTTTGCTGGCCAAAGATTAATCTCATTGATTTGGACATTTCCATGCAAAGTCCTCTGAACCCACTTGCCTTCCATTCTCTTAGCATCCCTTCCTCTTACAATATTTGGCTCGGTGCATAGCCTAAGTCTGTGCTGATGCCAGGAGCCTGGCGAGAATGTCTTCATTATAACCCAGTGCCTCCCCCCTCCCAGGAGACCCCGGCTTTGCTCCCTTTAGCTTTGTGGAGAAATGCTACATCGGCTTTGGTCTCCCACTCCTCGGCCATCTCTGGAAAGGCAGCCATAGAGAGTTCAGGAACGTTGTACCACTCGGTAAGAAGATAAAAAAGAAAGCAATTCGGCAGCTCTGACTTGGAGAGAGAGGCTGGTCCTGGAATCAAACTCTTCTGCCTCTTCATTGGTTCTTCCTCTCCTGAAGCTTCAACGCAGATGTCATCTTCTTCTTCACATCAACACATTTCCCTACTTCCTCGGCCTGAAGGGAGAAACTATCTTCTGAGGCCCTCTCCTCTGCAGGCTTTTCCAGCCGCCTGTCCACCTGCCTCTGGGTGGGGAGAACTTTCCGTTTCTCTCTCTGGCTGCTCCCCCCCCCAATCTTGCATTAGTAATGTCCAGTGGGCAGTTGACAAGACTATCTGTTTTGAAAAGCCATAGTTCTATTGTTAGAGAAATTTGAGCCCCTGGCCCCTCGCCTTCTGTCTACTCTTTCAGTTGGTCATTCTCAGTCTCTTCCTTATGTTTTAGATGTCTCCTTTCCTTCCCCTTTACCCTTGAGAGAATTTTCTCACTGTGCTAACTTAGCTCGGCCTCCCCCTTCTGTAAATGTGTGGTAGGTGGGTCCAGTTTGAAGGCTGACTTGGCCCCACTCACCCTGACTGATATCTTTTTAGAGCCTAGTCTTTGGGCCTCACAGTGCCCATTCTCTCGCCACTACAGGCTCTCATTCTCCCTAAGTCCTTCTTTCTTGTGACTCTATTGAAATTGCCCAGTACAGGATTCTCAGAAAGCCCCAGCTTCCAGGGCAGATGATCATGTCCTACTTCACATTTTAGGGGTTCTGGAAGTGTATGTTCCCACTGAGAAGACACACAGGCCTTAGAAACCTCTCCTGACTTCCCTGCCCACTTCTCTTCCCAGTTCTCACGGTCCCAATGTATGTGTTCTTCCAGGGCAAATTCCGGGGTCCAAGGCTCTTTGGTGACCAATGTCATCACTCAGTGATCTCTATTCCAGCAATACTGGTGTGGCCTCCACTGCGGTTCCACCACATCAAACCATGAAGTCTCGAACTCACCCGCGCGCACCAGCTTTGGAAACTTTACTTCTCCTCCCGTCTTTGTCTCTTAGGGGGTGTGGTTTGTAGTAACGCCAGCTCACAGGGAAGACTCATCAGTGTCTGGAGCCCTCTCTCTTTATGATTCATGGAACCCCGAGGACTTCCTTCCGTTTCTTCCTGTCAGCATTGCCATCAATCCAGGACTTCCAGACGTCTGCCTCAGTGATCACATGCTGGCTTTTCTCTCCTCAAACTGTCTCCAATGTGCTCCATTTAGACATCACTTCAACTTTTGGTGGCTATTGGATGACTTTGAGCATTTTAGTCTCTGCTCACAAAATGGCAACAGTTGAGGTTGAGGGACAGAACCATTCCCAGCTCCCTCACATGGTGTCATGTCAACAGTCGACACAATCAATATTTTGGAGATGCTCAAGAGCAAATCCACATTAGCAGGGGTCTGAGGTGTGACCTTTGCAGAGTTATTTCTGGAGCAGTGACTAGAGTAGTCTGTCTGTTGGTGCCAAACATCTCCCTGGATCCCTGGCTGCTTTCAAACTCACGCTTACTGTTGTTCCTTCTTGATCTTTATGTTCCCGGGTGTCTCCTAGTGGTATCATACTCTCAGTCTGAATGCTTTCTGGGGAGGATTGTGGGCCTTTACTTAATGTGAGCACTATCTAAAGATAAGGTCCAAACAACTCTGACAACCACGAATGAGAAGTATGTTAGACTCAGAGAGTATCCCCAGAGTGAATAATGACGTGTTCCCAGGGTGCCAGTTCCAAAATCCCAAATAAACATCGTTTATATTTTTTGAATGTTTCTTTTTCTTCGATGGGGAACAGTTGCTTTCATATAGAAGAAAATCAGAATCGAAAAGTTCTTAGTTTCACTGCCATTAGCTTCAAAAAGAAAGATTAAAGACAAATGTGCCCTTGAGTATCACAGTGATTAAGCAGCCACGCTCTTTGCCCTGTAGGAGGTCATTACCTTGAAGAATGCCGCAGTCTTGGTGGTTCCCATTAACGGTGCCTATTGACTCTATCTGTTTTCTAAATCCTTCCCCATAAAGATAGAACGTGCTCCTAATGGCCACCAAGCTCTGTATTGGTGACCAAGGTCACGACCCCAGCTCTGCACAGAAAGCCTGATACCAGGTTCATACTTGACCCCGCAATGACAGATCCGAGGAGATCAAACACCCAAAGAAGGTGAAAGCAGGGCTGTGGCTGACTTCAAAGGAGACCTCCCTCTCCCCAGGCAGAGGGCTCTGGAGGCGCCACTGGAGTTAAGGGACTGAGAACTGCAAACCAGAAGCGGTGTGGCGGAGCACTTGGGTTCTGAGAGAAGATGAGCAGGTGGGGCTCTGAGAGACATTATTTGATCATTAACCTCAGTTTCCTCATCTAAAATACATTTTCCTTGAAGGACTGTTATGAAGATGAAATATGGCGGAACAGGATTTGAGTCCTTGCTTTGTGCGAGGCCCAATTCCAAGTATTTCCAGCCATTAAATCATGCGATCCTCTCAGCCAACCCGAGTCAAGTATTTTTATCCTTATTTTACACGGGAAGAGACTGGGGAAGGAAAGGCTGAGTAACCCATGAAGGTCGCCCAGGTAATTATGAACAATTGACTCACGAAGCCAGCAGCCAGTGAAGCTGTACCTCCGAAAGTTTGGAGTTGAAAGAAGAGACTAGAGCAGAGATGACAACAGAAAATAGCTGAGGAGCCAAAGGACCACGAACAACCACGGAGTAGGCGTGGGGGGGGCACCGTCTGAAGGACAGAAATCAAATTTTGCTTTTCAAGGCCTCCTTCTTACCATGAGTGAGTGTGCATTAATAATATTATTAATAATTAGTAATTATTAATAAACGATAGAACATATTATTCGTGAATATTTATTTGAATATTTTTATGTATGTTTGTGCTAATATATTTTTCCATGAGCCTATATATGGTTTTGCGTGTTTATCATATGTATGTTTGCTCAAGTGCAAACTTTTGCGCATGTGTATGTTTGTGTGTGTGGTGTGTAGGATGAAGAGGCTTGGTTGCAGGTACCACTTGTTTGTCAACATTCCTTGCCCCTGCCCTTCACCCTCCTACACATGCTGAAGCCATGGCCTTAGAAAGCTCCCTAGCCCTGATCTCCTTGTCTCAATGCCATTCAGTTACCTTTCTCCTAAGTGGCTACATTTGGTCTGTTTTGTTCACTGGGACATTGATTAGATCCTGTCGGGAGGAAAGTATTCTAGTGTTTTAAAAGCCCTAAAATCTTGTCTGAGGGTACAGGTTCTTCCCTTATCCACCACAGGGAATGTTTGACCAATAAGACTTTTAAGAATTAGATAGCAAAGAGTGTATAATCAGTAGCTTCCAGTAGAAGTTTAAGTCTAGCAAGAAACTAATTCTTTTTGGCCAACCTGCGAGCATTTGGGAAGAGCTTCTTTTGTGTTGAGCTCTAGAGTTGCTGTAGAAATGATGTCTCAGCTCCATGGGGGTCAGTCTAGAGGAAGGACAAGCATGGGAGGAGGCCGAGGTGGGTCAGAGGCAAAGCAGATATCAAAAAGACTGAAGAACAGGATGGCAGAACTCGGATCCCTTAAAGAAGCTTCCAAACCTCTAGAACCGTTGTGTGACTGCTTACTTCTCTAGAGGCTTTGCTCAAAACAACCCACAGTGACCCCAGTTACCTATGGCTTCTAGAAATCGCCACCCAAACTTTCCTAGGGGTAACCTAATTCACTGCTCTATATCTGCCAACACAAAGGATCGCCTAGGTCAGCTGCTTCACGCGCACAGTGGTGTGAGCATTGTGTCAGAGACGCAGGAATGCTTACCAAGCTTTTCCTGACAACCAGAGCAGCTATGGGGGTTGGGGCTCAGGATCATGCCTTCTCTTCTGGGCTTTGCTGGAAGATGATGAACTGGAGAATAGTCTAGGTTCTCTGCTCTCTAAAGGTACAAGGCATCGTTTTACATTCTGATTCTCCTGGTGTTTTATAAAATGCCACTCTCAGGGTCGCCCTTCCACTCTTCCGTCCGGTCAGCAGCTCTAACTCGCTGTCTCCTTTAGGGAACCTTTGATTTGCAGGTGAAAATTTGAGCCCTTCTGAGATTGGATCAGCACCGAGCTCCCTCTGGGAACAGTTCAGATAGAACTGGTCACTTGTCCAGTTAGGATGGAAGTCCTTCAGTGAATGTTACCAGGAGGGGTAGGTATCAGGGAGTTGAAGTGATGAGAGATTAAATATCTTAGGACTTTCTTGGAGATGTCCTACGTCCCTGTCAACCATGGCCTCCCTACAGTGAAACCACCAGCGCTTCATCTCCAAGAAAGATGAACCAAGAAAGAGTGTTGGACACATAAAGTAATGAAAATCTGTGCCTCAACTGTGCGTTCATAATTATTTAATACATAAATGGCTTCTGTAGAAACATATCTGTCTTCTGCCACCAGGTGTATATGTTTCATTAATGCACTCTGGCTTGCACCGGGTGCAAGAGCTCACTTGTCCTCCTCCCCACGCTCCATCAACTGTCTACCACCAGGGTTTTGTGGTCCGGAGAGAGCTGCAAGCCCCACACTTCTGTGCAAGACTGATGGCTTGTCAATAGCATTAGCCAGCATTATGGGCTGCATCGGGGTAAGCGAAATCAATAGGACCAAGTAAGAAGTCTAAGAAGTTGACATGGCTATCCTCAGCACAGCTCACATTACAAGAAATGAGCTTCCTTAAGGAACTAGCGTCGGGGTTGCTCAGGTGGCCCACACCCACATGCCCTGACCAAGATTTATAGCTCTGGGCTTAGCTGGTGCAGCAAGGTCAGCCTGGAAGTGAAAAGGTAAATGGGGTTAACTGCAGAACAAATGGGTGACTCGGGCCGCTCTGCTGATGGCTACTGAGGAGCAGGGCTGAAGGAGCTTTGGTATGACTGTGTCTCAGAGAGCTGCCAGTCTTGGTAACTCTGGCCTGTTTTCAGGGGAGAGGACCGGCTGAGTTCTGGTGATAACCCCTCCTTTGAGTAGCCTGTGTAGGGCCTGACACAGTTCCTGCAGGGTGATTTGCCTTGTGTCCTTACTAATCCTCTTCCATCTAGTTAACCCTGGGGAGCAGGGGATAACAGAGCAGACATTTTGCCTTATGCCAACTCAGCTGCTCATCATGCACCATTGGCCCGCTTCTCCATGGGAAGCCCCGTGCTACTAAAGGGGAAGACACAGAAAAAGGCCTCACTCAGTCCTAGCTGGTTCTAACCACTGCTAGACCTGGCACGAGGATTCTTCCCAGGGTTGCTATCTTCCTCTTAGAGCAATGCTCCGCTCCAACATTATGAAGCCTTGAGCAGCATACCCCGTGCAGTCACCGGTGAGCACTCACGCCATTAATCTTAGTTCTTATGAGCTCAGACAGTCCTCTCCACCCTGTGCCCGCAAGTGCACATCAAGCGCTGAGTGAATATTGCGGGCAATTAGAGAAAGCAATGGCCTCTGTCCCCAAAGAGAAGGCAGAAACAAATGCAGGAAGACCTCAAAAGCAGCTCTCTCGTTCAGTCATGGGGAAATAAGCTCCTTCTTCTGTTAGGCAGATGTGCATTGAAGACCTACTAGATGTTCAGCATGGTCAGCCACTAAAAGGCCACTATCTGCCTTGCGGAAGTACGAGCTGTTCTAGGAGAGGGGGCATGGCAGCAGCTCTACAGTCCCGGGAGATGTTCTCATGGCCAAGGTGAGGGAAGGCCAGGCGGTGAAGGGAAGCGGCTGCTTCAAGTCTTGGGGTGGGATGGAGGGCTCACCAAGCCGCCAAACTTAAGCACACATAAGAAAACAAAGAGAGACAGTCTTAAAGAAGGAATGTTTTGAGCGTATTCTAAGAAGCACTGAGTGGACAGGGGGACAGGAAAACTGACCATAAAGGACATTGGCAGAGCTCAGGGTCTGAGGAACCCGGAGGTAAGGAGTGTGGAATTCACGCCATGTGCACGGGAAGCAGCCTTTAGAGGGTTTAGGGTTGGCAGACATGTGTTCCTCTCATCATAGCCCTTCAGCTGCTTTCTGGAGGAAAACCTGCAGACAAGCTGGATAAGAATTGACCAGCTTAGCAGCAGGGACAGCGGGGTCTGTTTGGAGGAAGACACTGACAGAATTTGTCTGGAGAACAAGGAGGGCTGTGAGATCCTCTAGGCAGGAGCAGCTGGATAAAGGTGGGCCAGTCTTCCTCAGATGCAGACTGACTGGACAAGATGTCACTCAGGGGCAAGCTGAACCAGGGATGGCCTTGAGTGACTCAGTCAAGATTAAGAGAGGCTGGTATAGTGAAGACTGGAGCTAAGGAGAGTTGAAGCCAAAGAGATAAACAAGGCCATTTGATTTGGACGCTAATGGGGGATGTGTTTGGCATCACTTGCTTGGATTTAGGGTCAGAGCAGAAAACCCTAAGGAAAAAAAAAAACTATGAACTGTGCAGGAAGTCTGCCAGCAGAGAGGACAGAAAGGCAGAGAAGAGCCGATAGAGAAGACAGAAGGACAGGGATGAACTGACAGGACAGAAAGACAGGGGGAGCAATCAGAGAGGACAGAAGGGCAGGGAGAGCCAGCAGAGGGACAGAAGGACAGGGAGAGCCAGCAGAGGGGACAGAAGGACAGTGGACAAGCATGAGCATTGAAGAAGGAGCTATGCAGTCACTCAGGAGAGCAGCTAGCTTTATCTGGAGCTGGATGGCATTGACTGGAAACCTGGAGGAAAGAGGCAGTTGTGACAGCTAAATGATTAGAGTAGAAAGAGTGTAAGGGTGAAGGCTGGGTCTGGGAATATTAATTACTTGTCCCCTCACTGTGACACACACACACACACACACACACACACACACACACACACTTATAAAAAGCAACTTAAGGGAAAAAGAGGCTTACTTTGGCTCACAGTTTGAGGGGATTACAGTCCTCCATGACAGGGAGGGCATGGGATTGTTTTCATCTCTAGTGGTAAATGCTTGTTTCATTTTGGAGGATCTGAAAGTAGAGAGTTTAGGACAGATTCATAGTGCAAAGACACACACACACACACACACCTGCATACTCACATGTTCACACTCGTACACACACACCAGAAGAAAGAAATATCACTTCCTCTTCTACAATCCAACTTGTTTTTTTAATAAATCAGAAAATTTATTTATCTATTATTTTTTCTTTATTTTACATTGCAACCTTAGTTCTCTTTCCCATCCTTCCTCTTGCTCCTTTCACCTTCCCAGCCCACCCCTATCCACTCCCATGGTAAGGGCTCCCATGGCAAGTCATCAAAGTCTGCCCCATTAAGTTGGGGCAAGACCAAGCCCCTTCACTCTCTCTATATTAAGGCTGAGCAAGGCATCCCACCATAGAGAATGGGCTCCAGTAAGCCAGCTCGTGCACCAGGGATACATCCTGTCTTACTGCCAGGGGCCTCTCAGATAGTACAAGCTTTACCACTGGTTCCCACATATGGAAGGCCATGGAGGCTCCACGACTGTCAGTCTAGAGTTCCTGAGTTTCCATGAGCCGGTTAAGCTGTGTCTGTAGATTTCTCCATCGTGATCTTGACCTCCCTTGCTCATATATTCCCTCCTCCCCGATCTCAGCCTGATGCTTGGTGGATCTCTGCATCTGGTTCCATCAGTTACTGGATGAAGGCTCTATGATGACAGTTGAGGTAATCACCAATCTGATTACAGGGTAAGGTCAGTTTGGGCACCCTCTTCACTGTTGCTAGGAGTCTTAGCTGGGCTCATCCTTGTGGATTCTTGGGAATTTCCTTTGTACCAGGTTTCTCCCTAACCCCATATCGTTCTCTCTACCAAGATCTCTCTCTCATTGCTCTCCCACTCCGTCCCTCTCCCCCATCGAACATCCTCATGTTTGCATCCCCTATCCCCTCAGCTTTATCTCCCCCCTCCCCACCCCAGTTTAGCCAGGAGACATCATCTAATTTCCCTTCCCAGCGTGGTCCATGTGTCCCTCTTATGGTTTTATTTGTTACCTTGCTTCTCCGAAGTTGTGGATCCTAGCAACATTATTTTTAATAGCCAGAACCTGGAAACAGCCTAGATGCCCCTCAACTAACTAAAGAATGGATAAAAAAAATGTGGTATATTTACACCATGGAGAATTACTCAGCTGTAAAAAACAATGACATCATGAAATTTTCAAGCAAATGGATAGAACTAGAAAAAAAAATTTCTTTATCAGTAGGTAACCCAGACTGATAAAGATAAACATGGTATGTACTCATTCATAAGTGGATATTAGATGTAAAGCAAAGGATAAGCAGACAACAATCCACAGTCCCATTTCTTTGTTCCCTAACTTCCCCAAACACCGTCAGCAACTGGGAACCAAGTGTTCAAACACATTAACCTGTCAGGGACATTTCGCACTCAAATTACTTTACTGAACTACAGTAGGATGCATGAGGCAGGGGCTGAGGGGAAGAGCAGAATGTTGGAGCCAGAGTCTAACTGAATGTGCATGGCTGGATGGGAGGGTAACTTAAAAGTAAGTCACCAAACCATGCAAGAGTCATCACAAGTCATCATATCTCAACAGGCAATTGTGAGATTCCCAACCAAAGTGCCCTCTGCCTTATCCACAGTACCCATTCTTGTCATTTCACTAGAACTATGGTGGGGGACATTGCAGCAGTAGACTCTAAGCCTCTACATGAATGAGAAAAGTTAAACCATCAAGTGTATGGAACGACTTGGGTTTTTGTCCATGTCCCTTTCACAGAACTGAATCAAGGCCTCTCTCACAAATCTGGCCCATTTCCTTGGTGGTTTATCTGATGGGATAAACACTGGCAGGTGTCTTCTCTTTCCCACTAATGTCCACGCTGATTTTGTTGTACATTAAGTTTATGTTGTGTTTGGAAGACCTAGGGACCACAAGCTTGGCCACAGCTTAGGCCAAAGCAGGAAAGTGTTGACCCCAAAGATACCCTGGTGCTTCTTTTAGGGGAAATGGAGATTTACCCAGTAATATCCCCAGGGAACTTAAAATCTTCCAGGGGAGAGAGAGCCCAGAAACTAAGTATCTGAATAGGAGAGTCCTGCCCTCAGCAGGGTGAGTGACAGACCAGGGTGGCTGGAGGGAAGGGAAGGAAACCCTAGCAGACTCAGGATAGGAATCTCAACCAGGTCTTTGCAGTGAAGGATTGTGGTTGTTATTTTGTTCTTGGTTTTATTTCCTGCCCTCAAATAACTCTATTTACCCCTTTTTAAGGGAAGAGAGAGCCAGGCTCATGGAGGTTATGGGTTTATGTGTACCATCATAAGAGCTCACAGCCCACCAGATCCAGTCTTTCTGCGTGTGTGTCTAACATTTCTTTATTCTCCATTGCTCCAGACCAAAGCCATGCAGGTCAGGTCATGACAGAGATACGGTTAGCTTGGGCCAGTTTCCACAGCTTATGTGGGCTGTTTTGGTTATTTCATGTATAGTTAGGTTGTTTGCCTTCTGTGTCCACTTAGCTGGTGTCCTGGGACAAATCCGGTCAGAGATCATATATAGATAGTGACCTGATCTAGGTAGGAATGTGTGGTTAGATGAGAAACCAGGTTCTGAATGTGTAGAGTCAGAAAGATTCTGGCTACTGTGGAAAGAGTTCCCAAAACTTACACTAACTTTTAATATAGGCTTCCTAAAAGATGTCTTCAATTTGGGAGTCACCCTAGAAGATGGCATTAGGTGAGTTATACATCTAAATGAAACTATTATTCTGATTTATTAAATTTTCCTGTATGAGTAAGGTACAAAACATATTTGATATACATGATTATTATTTAAACACGTAAAAAATTGGACCAGAAAGTCATGAGGCAGAATAAAAAAGGATAATTGACTAGAAGAAATTGGATAGAATACTTGTTACACTTAGAAGTAAAGATTATAAAAAAACAAAATGATGCCAAAGTATCCATTTTAGAATTATAGAATTAACATAGACATTCACATCAGTGTGCACACACTCACACACAAATATATAGTGAGAACAAAGGAAACATTTTCATATATTCATCCCATATATGAGCAATGAAATGGAAATTACAATGTATTTTTAATAATTAGGTTTGTAAAATTAAAGGCACCAGTGGCATCTGTTGTTGATAATATCACAGGGAAAAAACGACAAATAAAGAGGCAAAATGGTTCATTCTTTACAGAGAACGACTTTCAAATATGTGTAGAAAGAGTGGGCATGTATACTCTGGATACATTCATTATTCCCTAAGAATCAACTCTAAGACAATAACTATATAGTGTTAGGATTGGCATGTAAGACTGCTCATTGATGACTGTCACTATTAAGAAATGTATCTAGTTTTGTAAATATAGGATGATTAAATAAGTTATAAACTATTCAGCAAAATGCCAGGTCACTGCTGTTTAACATGAGTTGAATCTCAATGGGAAAGTTTTCCATGGTTTAGTAAAGTTTCTTATGGCAGTGAGCCATTTTCATTGTTTTCAGTGTAGAAGTGAAACACAAGTGAAATGGACACATACCAAACCGCGAATGGTGAGCATCCCTGGAAAGGCAGAGATGGTCATAGACAACCTTGCGTTTCTATTTTATACAGTTAAGCAATTGTTTGAATGCTATATTAAGCAGATACTCCTTTTGTGATCCAGACAAAAAAATGATAATTCCCGGTTGAAAAATAAATACCTTCATAATAGAAAAAAGGCTTCAGGGGGAAGTTTTTCAAGCTCATTTATCATTAACTGAAATAAATTTTAGTTGGATTCAAGCTAGGCATAAAAATATTATATAAACACTAGAAAGGGAATAAATTATTAGTAATCTCTGGAGAGAAAAGAATGTCCAAACACAGGGCAATGAAGGAAACTGTAAGGAAATGATATTCTTCATTTAACCTAAAAATGGAGTGCTGGGTTTTGTGCACCAAAATCATCATGACTAAAATTGGGGAATTTTTTCACAACTCTGCAAGAAAATAGTTACTGATTCATGAAGAGTTCAAAGAAAATGCTCAGAGAAAGAATGGGCACTCAATTTAAAACTAACCAAAGAAGGTATACAGGTAGCTAACTGCGTGATTTTTTTTTTGTTTTTTTGTTTTGTTTTTTTTGGTTTTTGTTTTTTGTTTTAAAAACACCCCATATATCATCTGAAGATGGATGCTAAAAAGAAATCTCACACTAGGTCAGCTTTTAGTATAATAAAGGGTTTTTATTTAGGGGTAGACTCACAGTTTACAGTCCTCTGCATGAATGGGGAACAGGAACCGAATCCAGCAGCTGGAAGAGAAAGAGAGCATGTACTTTACATTGGCATTTACAGTATGAGAGGCCATGCTCAAGTGGAGGCAAATTTTTCTCTGTCCTAATGGTACAGTGAAGAAACAATCATTTAAATTAATAACTATAAGAGGCCATCTTTTTGGTAGTAGAGAAGGCAGAGGAATTCCAGATTGTAAAGGGCCCATAGGTTGAATTACTTGTTGACAGCTCTTAGATCTGTCACCATTCTCCATTTACCAAATTTCTTTTTAACAACAAATGCAGGAGAATTCCAAGGGCTGGTTGATTCTTTAATATGGTGAGCATCTAGTTGCTCCTGTATCAGCTGTTCTAAAGCCTGCACTTTGTCTTCTGTTAAAGGCCACTATTTAACTCATATTTGTTTCTCAGTTAACCATTTTAAAGGTAGGGCTATTTGTACCTCTAAAGGTTTGCTAGTTGCTTTGTGTTCTTCTAGAGCCTGAATGGCTGTTGACCTTTGTGTATAGTGCCTTATAATATTCTTCTCAGAAATATGGGTTTCTGGGACTGCAGGAATGTTCATCTGGGTATTCCATTGCTTCATCAGGTCACAACCCCATAATTTCAATGCAATATTAGCCACATACTGCCTCAGCCTTCCTCTCTGTCCTTCTGGCCCCATGTATTCAATCCACCTCGTGCTTTGTTTCACTTGAGATAGGGTTCCAGTTCCTAGGGAAATGAAAATCTGCCTCTTCAAGAGGAAAACTCAGATGCCAAGATTCTGGAGTAATGATACTCATGTCCACACCCATGTCTAGTAATCTCTCAATTACAATGTAATTTATATGCACTCTTAGCTTTGGTCTTTGATTATTAACAGAAGTCTGCCAGAACATACGTTTCCTATTTCTTATTGAATTTTTTGATTCATTCTCCATGTTTATTCCATCATATAAAACAGGATTTTTTTTGTTTTTGTTTTTGTTTTTTTGTTTTTGTTTTTTGATTTTTTACATCAGGCATGGATTTTTAAATTTCCCTGGTGAGACATGTCTTCCATAGTGACTTGGAATGAATGGACTGGGCTTGACTTGAGGCTCCTCTCAAGGAGTTTCCCAATGGTATCATGTTGCCTTCTCTGTCTTTTGTTGATCTGCATTCTTGGTCCAATGTCAGCCTTTGCCACACCTCCTACATAATCCAGAAAGTTGATACCTTTATTTTTCTCATTCCCAGAAGAGACATTATTTCTAGAAATTCCTTGTCTACAATCCCTTTTCAGATGTCCTATTCTACCACAATTAAAACATTTGGCATTTTGATGTCTCCTCATACCTTTGGAAATTGCTTCTGTTACCTAAGATTCAGTATTATAGTCAAATGTCTCAATGTTCATTGTATGCAGGATCTATTCTTCCATTGGTGCTGATCTAACCTTTTAGGTCCAAGTATCTTTTTTCTTTCTAAGTTGGCATTTTTAAAAGCCAGAGATTCAATATGTACTCATCTGGTATCTGAGTCTATCACTCCTATTTGTATAGCCTTAGTTAATCTTTGTAAAAAGTCACTAATGGCATCATTTTGGTATTAATTTCTGAGATAATTTATTACAATCAAAGTGCTTGTCAGCCACTGTTAGAGACTGCCATGTGTTCTCTATAGATGACCTAGGCACAGGGTCAGTTTAGGGAAGGCCCAGGGTATGAGAAGAAGAGTCTATCAGCATAAACCCAAAGGCTGGATGAAAAGATACATTACTTTCTTGTTTCTTCTTTGACATATCATCACAGACTGCACTAAAGCAACATAAACAACCACTTCAACCTTCTTGGAGTCAAATGTTCCATAAGATCTAGTAAACAAAATCAAGATGTCGGCAGGACTTTATTACCAGAAGTTCTGGGTGGAAATCTGCTTCTAGGCTCATTCGGGTCATTGGCAGAACTCAGTACCATGCAGTTCTAAAACAAACACCTCATCTTTGGGTGACTTCTAGCCAGAGTTCCCCTAAACCTCTAGTGATTGCTGAGGTTCTGTGTTCTCGGAATATCTTCCATCTTCAAATCTGTGCATGGATAAAGTCTTCTACTCATGCTGCACCTCTCTTCCTCCTCCTTTTCATCATCACCACCATCCTTATCATTTTCTTTCCTACTTACTTTCTCATTACTGTAGGTTTCACACTGTTGGGGATTGAATCTAGGACCTTATACATACTAGGCAAGAGCTCTACTAGTGAGATGCAACTTCATTTCTCTTTCATTTATCTGTGTCGAGACAGGATCGACACAGTTGCCCAGGCTACTTGTCCATTTCATTCTGTGGCCCAAGGCAGGCATTGAACTTGCCTTCTTCCTGCCTTGGGCTTCTGAGTGGTTGTAATTAAGAGTCATCTACATGGCAGGCACCACTATATCACTCCGAAGCCATCCAGAGAAGTTCCTTTGCTTCTCTAGGCTCAGGCAGCTAGATTAGAGCCATGGAAACTCAGCCTGCTCTAGGCTCAGGTCCACCTGCAAAGCTTCTTCTTAACAGTACCTAGGTCTTGTGATTCATTAAACATTCACAGGGGCAACAGTTGAGGGGGCATCTTTAGAATTATGCCTCCCATAGATGATGCAGAAGATAAAATGGGGACACCAGCAACTTGGTGACCACTGAGATCTAAAGGATAGAGAGAGAGAGAGAGAGAGAGAGAGAGAGAGAGAGAGAGAGAGAGAGAGAGAATCACTAAGTTCACCCTTGTGACTGCATTTGACTAACAGATTTCGGGTACCATGATGCCAAACATGCAGCTTTCTTCTCTGCCTGTTTTTTGCTGTAATCCCTCTCTCGCATTACCTTTTTTGTCCACAGTGTGTTCTCAGGAGAAACTGGACAGGGATGTGTCCACACTTCAGCAATTGATCTTTTACTAAGAAGGCAAGCAACCCCCAATGCACCCCAAACAGACACCTGTCAGTGCTAATTGAGTCTCACATCACAGCTTATGCGGGTCACTCACAGACTAAAACAAGTGTTTTATGTCTACAAATTACTCAGTGTTTACAAACAAATCCGGCATTATTATTGCTGTTCCCATTTCAGATATGAAGCTCAGAAAGTCAATCAGTTTTCCCAAGTTACGGGTTAGAGCAAGGTAAGCTGCTTGGCCACCAAAGCTGCAAGAGGAGCTGGGAGACTGGTAACTGTGAAGGCAGGGTTTTCCAAGAGTCTGCGGACTACCCTGCCTGTCTTCAAGGATTTCCAGGGGTTCTGTAAGGCCTTGCCTTTTCCAACTACTTCTCCTGACATCAACTCTCCAATGGAAAGAGCACATTGTACCAGTATGAACACAAAAGCAAACATGCAAATTCAGTTGTCTCCTAGTAAGCCGGACATTAAAGAGATTTGCAAAAATGTCAAGTGGTACCCCACTAACTTCTTTGAAGACATAGATGCTTCCCAGAAAACACGTGTTATTTATGCTACTGTTGAAATAGGAGCGGCAGGGCTGCGTCCCCGGCACCTGGCCGCCCGCATGGCTAGTTTATACCCAGAAATAATTACACGGAAACTGTATTCTTTCAAACACTGCCTGGCCCGGCTAGGTCCAGTTTCTTATTGGCTAGCTCTTACATATTGTTCTAACCCATTTCTAATATTCTGTGTAGCCCATGAGCTGGCTTACCAGAGAGGATCTTAACCTGC